>NW_004955433.1:683053-733204 GCF_000276665.1 Chinchilla lanigera
TCAACAGATGAATGGATGAAGAAACTGTAATGTTTACACACAATGGAGTACTACTGCCATAAATTTGAATTATTTTTAGGAAAATGAATGTACTTTGATACCATGTTAAATGAAATAAATCAGAAACACAACTCAGATATCACATAGCTGAGGCCAGGGATATAGCCGAATGGCACAGCACCTTGCTTGGCAAGGGCAAGGTCCTGAATTTGATTCCTGATACAAAAAAAAAAAAAAATTAACACGGTTTATCTTGTATGAGAAACCCAAATTATAAAGAGCAAAGTAAAAGATAGATAAAACACAAATTAAAATACTATTTCATAAATGAAAGGTTGTCTAGTTTTAAACTAATAACACTGTGTTGACATGGTTGTAGTAAAAAACAAACTCATGAGTGTCAGTAGGAATATACAATTCTGCATTGCCTACAAAGTTGAAGAATCACAGCCAAGAGGAAAGTAAAAAAGGGAAAAAAATGATAAAAGGAAAACATGGAAACAAAGCTTTTGTAAATAAGGAGGTAAAAGGGAGCTTAAGGGAGGCTAGGGGAGTGGGAAAAAAAAGAATGAAGTTGGGTCATGTAGAGGTACAATTTCCCTATGACGAATGTGAGCATTATGTATATCTAAAAAGTACCAATAAACGTAATTAATTTAAAAAAGAATCACAGACCCTTGAACTCAGCCATTGCAATTATAAGTTTCCATCAAAATGTTAGTTAAAAAAAATTTTAAAACCATGCACCCCAGAAAACATATTCAAACCTTACTACAGCAACGTTTTTAAACAGCAGAAAGACTGGATAAATATAGCTGCTTTTTGGTAGGAAGTGATAAATTATGGATATATCAACAATGGAAACCATACAATTAAGATGAAAGAAGCTTCATTACTCAAAAATCTAATATTACATAATTATTAAAGAATATATACAATGATATTGTTTTATGTAAAATTTTAAGACACAAATTAATCACATGGCTGGGTGTGGTGGCACATGCCTGTAATCTCAGCACTCAGGCAGCTGAGGCAGGAGGATTGCTGCAAGTTTGAGGCCAGGCTGGGCTACATAGCAAGACCCTGTCTCAAAACAAAACAAAACCCAACCCAAATTAATGTTGTGTACTACCTACCTACATACGCATATATGGATGCAGAAGACAATACCTCCAGATATGGCAGACATCAACTTCAAGATAATAGTTATCTCCAGAAAGGGAGAAGTGGCTGAGTGGAGCCTTAGTTTTATGCTTAATGGTCCCGACCTTGAAGAGAAAGTATACAATAAGATAACAACAGTGAAAAAAAGGTGGTAGGCAATTGCATTACTTTCTGTATTTCTATTTTTTTAAAGTCACAATTAAAATTATAAAATGTTTAAATCTTTAGAGGAAGATTTTTTTTATTTTTTGGTTTTGGGTTTTTTCCAGCACTGGGAATTGAACTCATGACGTCATGCTTGCCAGGCAGGCACTGTGCTGCTGAGCGAAATCCCCAGTTCCCTAGAGGAAAATTTCAAGTGCTCTTAAAACAAGAACTTGTGTTGAATATCAGCACTTAGTTCAGCTTCTATCTAATTCTTTTAAACTTCCTCTTTCATAAATTTCCTGAAATTATGGTTCCCATTTTGTACACGTACACACACACACACACACACACACACACACACACACACATATACACACAAATAATAAATCAGGTTCTGATGTTAGTTTTTTTGTGTGTTGTTATGTAGGATGGGGAATTGAACCCATGGCCTGTGTATGCTGGGGAACTAATTTAAATGCTAGGAATAGCAGGGACACCAAAAGCACCTTCTGCTAAAAAAGGAACTAGAAGTTTTCTAGATTTATAAAAAATGCATAGTAGAAATTATAAACACTTACAAAATGTTTAAAATGTAAAGAAAAAGAAAACCAGGCTGGGGATTTAGCTCAGCGACACAGCGCCTGCCTGGCAAACGCAAGGTCGTGAATTCGATTCCTGGTACCAGAAAAAAAGCTAAAAAAAAAAAATAATAAAGAAAAAGAAAACCATTCAGCTATATTGCCACCATCTAAACTCAACAATTATTTTCATATGCACATTTACAAAATTGTAAGCTATAATAAGCACCATTATTGTATGTATGTACCTCAAAGAAAAACTCTGCCATTTAAACTTTTACTGCAATGGTAACAGAATTTTAAAATAAGTATGTATTCAAGGAACTCTGATAAGTTTTCTGTCACAGACATTTAAAAATAACCTATCTGCCAGGCATGGTGTTGCATGCCTGAGAGAAGCTGAGGCAGGAAAACTGCAGGTTCAAGGCCAACCTGAACAACTTAGCGAGACCTTGTCTCGAAAAATAGAGCTGGGAACATACCTTTGTCTTAGTTGCTTTTCTTGTTGCTGAGCTACAGCACCCAGTTAAGGGAGGAAAGGTTTATTTTCACTCAGTCTGTAAAACTTTCAGTTCCTAGTCAGCTGCCTCCAAAGCAAGGTGGCATGGCAGAGAAACAGTCCACGGCAGGGCAGGCAGAAAGCAGCAAGCAGCCAGCCTGCCTACCTTCCCTTCCCCTTATATTCCATCCAGGCTCCAAGCCTATTGGTTGGTGTCACTCACACCCAGGGTGGGCCTTCCCACTGTGAAAATCCATAACTAGGCTAATCGTACCAGTGGATTTAGTTATCACACCCCCTTATTCATATTCACACACCCTAAATCCAGCCACCTCAGAGATCCATAACAAGCTCAGCATTACCACAAAAACCAAAACCAAAAACCAACCCCCCCAAAACATACTTATTCTTACCTGTTTTTTAAAAGTAAATTATTGTATTACTTAAGCACACTTTGCACTCAGAATTACTCTTCTGAATCCCCACTGACCTTGACATCACAGAAGCCCAGGGTTTCCACACCATACAAATCTCTGCCATTAAGAACTCATGATCCACAGCAATTCTTTCTCTTCCTTCCTCTTCCTCCCCCTCCTCCTCATCTTTTCCCTCTTCGCTTTCTTTTTTATTTCGGTAATTCTTAAGGGTTCTCCGCTCAAAATGGGCTTCTAAAGTGGTGTTGGTAATGTTTTTTGTTTTTTAAAATCTGGTGCTGAATACTGGGATGCATTCGCTGAGTTTAAGTGCAGTGAGTGTACTTGTGCTTTTGTACATCTACGTTGCATACAAATAAACTTTAAAATTGTAGAAAAATGTTCCATATTTTTTCTGGAATTTTGTCACAGGCCACTCCCATTCTGCAAGCTTCAATACTGGTCCCTGCTTGATCTTATCAGATGCCAAGTAAAGATTTCAGATCAAGTTTGCAAATGTGCAGGCAAAGACAATTACGTTAACACTGTCATCTGGCAGCAGAAACTGAAATACATCCCAATGTCAAAAAAACATGTTTTACAATCACTTCGTATCTTCTTATACTCTGCATTTAAAACAAAGTAACTTTTTCTACATTACTCTATGGTTTTATATTAAAATAACTTCTAAGTGATTATGTTTAGTAAGGTTTGAATATTGTACCTAATAAGTACATCCTGAGTTGCTTAAATACTCCCACATTTTAAGCCTATTTTTGCCATTGAAAATTATGTTCCAGTAAGTATTTTCCTACAGAAAGCTTGTGGTAGACACTGCTAACAGTCTGTCGAAAATCCACCATAGCCTTTTGTTGCTCACAAAAGCCCAGGTGACATGATTATGGTGCATCTGAGAGGTCAAAAAATCATTTTCTCTTCTGGTTTCTCTTGTGAAAGAGTGGCAACGGAACCCATTTCTAGCTAATGAAATCTAAAGGCAGGTTGGTCGAGGGATTCTGTATCTCTTACCCTGGCTCCTCCATTTACTGTTTCCTGGCAGCCATGAAATGAGCAGCTTTCTTCTGCCAGGCCCTTTCACCATACCATCTCTGCCTTGGAGCCAGCCAACCATGGACTGAATCTCTCAAAACCGTGAGCCAAATTTAATCTCTCTTCCTTTAAATTGTGGATGTTGGGTATTTTGTATTTTATATTTTCATCTGTGTCGGAGTCAGCATTGTACTTCAGAGTCTAGCTTCAAACACTGAGAATGACATAGCAGAAAAGGAGCCCAAGTCCTAATGATCACTCAGCTGAACTCAACACCAAAGAAATCTGTTTAATATCTAGCACATTTCCTTTGACATATTTCTATTTCCTTTGGCTTTTATTCTTCCCTATTTTCTTACATGTAGATGTATTGGATTATACTATAAAAACACATTTTGTTAATTTGTACTATGCATTTCCCATTGTAAGCTTTTTTTTTTTTTTTTTATAATTTATTTAGCAATACTGGGAACTGAACTCAGGGCCTTCTCATTCAGCTATAGCCTTTCTTTTTTTTCCTTTTCTTCTTATTAAAGATACGTCCTTCACATTCCAGTACAGTCCTTTATTCCTTTCCTTTTTTCTTTTCTCTTTTTGTTTTCTTCTTTTGTTGTTTTTGAGACAGGGTCTCCTTATGTAGTTTAAGCTTATGTAGTTTAGTTCATGGCAATTCTCCTGCCTCAGCCTGAGTACTGGGATTATGGGCACACACCACCATGTCTGAATCCCTTTTTAAATTTTGAGACAAGTAGCTGAATTCCCCATGCTAGGCTTGAACTTGTTGACTGCCTCAGCCTCCTAGGGTGCCGAGATTAAACCTGGTTCCCACTGTAAACATTTTAATGGCTGCACAATAATCCACTGAGTGAATATACCATACTTTTATTTAACCATTTCTATGTTGAAATCAGAATGACAACACAAAAGGATATGCTGAAAGAAATAAGACAACCACATAAAAAGTACCCTGTACAAGTATAAGCCACCTCTAATTAACTGTGCTCTCTGCTTTTGTTTGCATTTTTGTGCAAGTAGAGACAAGACTACACTGAGAGGTTATTTCCAGAGCCTTAAGCTTGTAAGAGAAAAAGCTCCAGTCAACTGTCCGACCTTCTTATTCAAGGTCTTTCTTAAATCTCAGAGAATGTATTTTAAAAATATGTAAGCAACAAATGAGAGGATATTTAAATTTGCATTGGTGCACACCTGTAATCCCAGCACTCAGGAGGCTGAGGCAGGACTGCCACGCATTTGAGGCCAGCCTGGGCTATGTAGTAAGACCCTGTCTCAAAAAAAAAAAAGTTTAAAAGAATACAGTATTCTAATCAAACATTTTAGTTAAAAAAGAACTACAATGTAATACTTTATATAGATTACAAATTTTAAAAGAATTAGAATATGAATAATCCACATTAACCATTACCTTTAAAAATTATACCAACTTCTAAACCATAACTTGATTCAGGAATGTATGCTCTACTATTATCCAGCCCATCATAAGCATCAGTTTGTTAGGAAACATTTCACTCCCCTGGCAGCTGAACTGCCCCTTACTTAGGATGCCCCTAGCCCTATGCTGTGCCTTTTAAATTTTCTCTGTTTTTACAGTTTTGGGGATTGAACTCTGGACCTTCCACATGCTTGGCAAGTATTGTACCACTGAGCTACATCTGTAGCTTGGTTCTTTCAAACTGATAAAAATCACATACATTTATGGCACACAATGTGAAGTTTAGCATCACCTCACACCCCACTTCTCTATATGGCTCCATCTGAGAGTTCTCTAAGCTGCCTGCACCACAGTCCTCTGCCTCTGCAACCCACACAGCATCTGGGAGGGCTCGACACACAGCATACACTGGGATAGTTCTAACTACTGGCCTAAAAGCTGAATTTGAGGGGTAAAACAAATTACTGGTAATAACTGTACTTGCTGCCTCATTTTAAGTAAATTAAGAAAAAAAGTAACATAAAGAGGTATCTAACCTTTGATGAGAACTTTGCCAAATGCTTACTTTGTGGCAAATAATGTGCTAAATGACTATAAACATTGATTCCTAGCAAGACATGGTGGCGCACAACTGTAATCCCAGCACTCAGGAGGCTGAGGCAGGAAGATCATGAATTCAGGCCAGCCTGGGCTATATAATGAACCCTTATCTCAAAACAAAAAACAAATAAAGCAACATCAACATAAACCCCCACAGAACACATTAATTCTCAGACCAACCAGTGAGACAGGTGGTACAACATTTACAAATTGCAATCAATTAAATCATGCAGTGAAACATTTGCTGAGTCCCTGTACATTGGATTAGACAATGAACTAGCACTGGGCATACAGCGAAGAACAGATTTTAAAACGCTGCTTTATGTGGAGCTTACTTACTAGTGGATTTTGCTACAATTACATACGTATCAACGTTCTCAATTCACAGACCACACACGTTTGTATGTTGTGAGTTTATCCCTGAAATGAACCCATTCTTGGTACTAATAAAAATTTAAGACCAAAAACTTCAAGTTCAGAATCTGATGACTTCGTCAAAGTCGCCCTGTAACATCACCTGACTGTTCCTGGTTTCACGCAACCCGCGAGAACCTGATCTTCAAATTAACAGAAAAAGTCTCAAGATTTGTAAAACTACAAAAGGAATTAGACAGAAATAAAAGGCTACGGGAGGCTGATGCAGAGGATCATAAATTCAAGCCCAGACTGAGTCACTGAGTGAGACCTTGTCTCAAAATAAAAAAATTTTTAAAAATAGAGGGTGTAGCTCAGTGCGAAAGCCCTGGGTTCCTTCTCTGGCAGAGTGAGAACACAGAAAGGACTTCGCTTCTTGGTATCTAAGTGACGAGGAGAAACCCATGCAAAGGATGAAGCTTCAGGCACCACTGCGAAGCACACACAGCAAAGCTGTCACCCTACCTGCTATGTGCTTTCTGGATCCAGACACAACAGGCGACACCCAGCTTCAGCATGAAGAAAAAAGGAAGAGAAGGAGGAGAAAGAGTTTCAGGTCTGACATACACAAACGTGCACTGGGCACTGCCTGCAGCCAATCAAGTGGCTGAGGACTGAACCTGACAGTCCAACACCCAACAGTCACATGGGGCATTATGGGGGGTGTCAGCAAGGTCTCACTTAAAACTGAAACTGAACTCAAAGTGAACAGAAGAAAATGCAAAGGCAACAAGAAAAGTAATTTTAGAAGCTGTTTTCTAATTCTGAAGAGCAGGAAACTACTCTTTAATTTTTCATCTAACACAAGATTAAGAAATCTGGGGCAAAAGGCACCAAATTACTTTTAAATGCAGCAACTACACACACAGGGAAAACTACCCAAAACCCCCTCGGGCGTGCCTGGTTAACGACAACACCACCACACACACAAGGAACTGTCTTGGACTTCGGAAATTTTTTATTGAGGACAAAGCGAACAATGGGCTAAAAAACGTTACATCAGGTGAAGGGAGGCTGAGGAAACCAATACAAAAATGTAGGCAGCTCAGTGATCAACTAAAGACATTTCAAAACTGCTATTTATACTTAAGGCAACTTTAAAAGGGAAGTCTTACCCAGAAAGTGTTTATATAGCATTGAAAAAAAAAAAAAGTAATTTGGAGTAAAACAGCTAAATTATCTATGCAAAATCTGTACAGCAGGGACCTGTTTTCAGCAGGTAAGCCTATTTACAAGTAAGAAGCTCTTACTCTTGTAACGTGGTCCTGTTTTAAGAGAATGGCTAGCCCACACCCTTGCAGAGTTAGTCCGTAAGGCCTCAGCGCTCCCTTCTGGGCTCCAGGTTGGCCTCCTTCACAGGAGAGCTACGTACACTGCCCTGTGAGCACACATACACACCCGCCCAGCGCGCGCCTTGAGTGAAGGGGTTACGGCTCATTCAATTTTGTATCTACAGTGGCAATCAGTAGGCGCTCAATGTTAAAATAAAATTATTTTATACCCTATTTACATTCAAAGATTACCCCCTTTACCCTCCCAAATTAAAAACACCAAACTGCTACAGATTTACTATGGTTTTCACAATACAGTGCTTTGGGGACTTTTTAATGTAAATAAATATGCTACATTTACTAATTTTCAGAGTAAATGCACAAAGTTAGCATTCTCCTTGGAATGGAAAACTTGCTTGGAAGTTACTTCATTCTTTTCCTCTTTTTCAAAAGTGCATCTCGTAGGGCCAGCTGGAAGGTAAGAAAAATAAAAAGCATTTGAATATGACAGCTCTTAAGTATCCCCATATACTAATTTGGTTATAAATAAGCTTACTGGAAAAGGAATCAGCAAGTCAATAAACCATCCTGAAAAACTACAACCAGTGAAACATGCCCTGAAGATCACTTGCACATCTGGGGTAGTGGTCGCCGCACTTCCAGGAAACGTGCAAAGCTCTCCACAGCTGTCCCCCCTCGTGGGCACAAGCCTCCAACAGCAGCAGCTCCAGAGAGCAGGGACCAGCGCGTCACCCACCTCCAGAGAGAACACACAGCACCTTCTGGTTTGTATCGCTGTTAGTGTCTTGAAGTTATGGATGGGACACTGTCTGAATTAAAGCTAACAAAATAGCAGATCTTCTTCCAATACTTTTCTAAGATTACATATATTCCTCTAAATAGGACACATATGTACAGACCACTTAAAGATTCTTGGATGGCATTCACCATCTGTGCAGATTTAAGGTAACACCTACAATGTACAACTGGAAGCAGAGAAAAATGATCCCTTATATGCTAATTTTCAAATGCACTTGTTTACTAAAGTAAATTAACTAGAAAAAATTTACAATAAATAAATGCTATTATCCTTATAATGGCTCAGATATGAAGATACTAACTTTGAAATCAAAACTCAAAGTTAGGGCTCAAGATAAAATATTTTAGTTAATACAAGCTTTTACTTTTTAACATGTGTAATTTGGGTTGGAAGTATCCAAGATGAAAACAGTGAATTATGTACTCTAATTAGACTCACTCCAGGCTTTAATCTCCTCTAGTCCTCTAACCAAAGGAGTTAGGTTCCTTTGAATTAGAAGATGAAGATTTAATATCTGGAGAAAAAGACAACTTAAGGACAATGTTTGAAGCGAACCCACGACATCCCTTACAAGGAAAGAGTACCCTCTGCCTCCAGAGGAAACACACAGCACTTCTCCAGTCCGCGTGGGTGTGGTATTTGGGAGTTGTCAGTGGAACAGATTGTCTAGCTTAAAACCAACAGGAAAGCAGATCTTCCTTCCCAGTTATCTTTTCCAAGATCATATTTATTCTACTAAATAGGACAATACAGACCATTTGGGGCTGGGGATTTGGCTCAGCGGCACAGCGCCTGCCTGGCAAGCACAAGGTCATGAGTTTGATTCCCGGTACCGGAAAAAAACCAAAACCAAAACCAAAAAAAACAGACCATTTACAGATTTTTAATTTTCTCCCCAAAATAATCAGAATAAAATTAGCAAGAATAAACCTAAATTGCCAGGAGTGGTGGCGCATGCCTGTGATCCCAGTACTCAGGAGGCTGAGGTAGGAAGATTGTTGCGAGTTTGAGGCTAGCCTGGGCTACAAAGTGAGTTCAAGGCCAGCCTGAACTACATAGCGAGACCCTGTCTCAAAAAAAGACCAAAATAATAATAATAATAATAAAGATTAAACCTAAAAAAAAAAGGTAACCAAGGCCAATGGATAATCCTAAGTGTATGATGAATACTATTCCATTAATTGCAAACACTATCCTACCTTTAAAAACCTCTAGCTTCTGAATCTTAACAAGGTATTTGTTAACTTCTTTGTTTTGTTAAAACACATTCTGGGTGGGAATTGCCTGCCTTTACATCTAAATGTCCAAGCTTTTTGGATTTTTGATTCCTTTCCTTCAGCTTATGCCTGGACTTTGGTTGTCTTTGTAGACAAGCAAAATAGTTAAGATACCCAAGATATAAGTTTATAAATTCCTTTTAACCTAATTTGGCTAAGGCAGTATTACTTAGACTCATTGGTGTCTTATTTTCCTCAGTGGTAAGTGCTTTACTCATAGTACCTCCTGCTGCACACTGACTGAACAAGTTAATGGAACTCTGGAATCGTCAAGGCACATGGTAAGAACTATGTATCTTAGCTAATGTTGGTGCTATGGATTTAATTCTGCTTGTTAAACTCTCTAACAAAGCACAGGCCATTCTCAAACTTCCTGTTGCCCTTCCCCCTTCAAATGCCACCAACTGCATGTAAGACATAGGTGTACTGTCCCTCCTGCTTCTTCATCTTCCTAAAGGTTCCTATAAGAGCCTCTCCTCCTCTATCACATGTTTTACTGTCCTCACCTAGTTACCCAGAGTCACCTCTTCCAGCCACGTAAGATCCAGTTACTACAGACAGTGAAACATCCCCACGGGGGCTGCGGGGAGGAGATGTGAAGTGTGACTCTACGTTCCCTGACAGAAATGGGGTCGGGCCACGGGGCACTTGGAAGGATGCTGTGGAGCTGCGGTGTTTTATCAGGGCAGCCACTAACTACACATGGCTGTGCGGCACTTGGAAATGTGGCTGTGCTTGCTTTGGCAGCACATATACTGAAATAGGAATGATGGAGAGATTAGCATGAACGGTGTCTAGTTCAACCGAGATATGCTCTGGTGTGAAACAGATGCTGGATTTCAATTAACTCAAAAACAAGACTGTAAAATATCTCACAATGTTTATACTGACTATGTGTTAGAATGATACTATTTGCTTACTACATTAAGTAAGACATTATTAAAAAATAATGTTATCAGCCTGGCATGGTAGTGCAAGCCTGTAATCTCAATTCTTTGAAAGGCTGAGGCAGGAGGATCATAAGTTCAAGCCAGCCTGAGAGACTTAGCGAGACCATGTCTCAAAATAAAAAAGGGGCTAAGATTGCACCTTTGTGCAAAGGCCCTGGGTTCAATCCCTAGTACCACAAAACAAACCAACAAACACATACACACTAATTTTTCAGAGATGTTTCATAAGTTGCTGACAAGGAACAAAGCAGAATTTCTCTACCATGACAAAAAAAGGCACACTAGAAGAAGTAGGGGCCCAGGGAAAACCCTTCACTAAAATGTAGCACGGTCACATAAACCTCATAATGAAGCAAAGCTCTGGCTACTAAAATGTCATTAAAAGGTCAAAGAAGGATAGATTAATAGATTGAAGTACATTCAACTATATGACAAAATTAAGAGTAGTGTGGCTTTTCTTAAGAGTGGGGCCATTTATAATTTAAAGATATGTTGAACACAGATGAGAAGATTACAAAACCACTCAGGGAACCCAGAACTGCCACCCACACAGACATGGCACTGCCCTGGGGTGGGCGTCACCTCCTCCTGCAGGTTTGCCCTCGGCCAGCTATTTAGGGACACTGCTTCAGAATACATGACTATGTCAGTGGGGAGCTGATTTCCTGGAGCTCCTTCACAGTGACATTTGAATACACGCTGGTGCACTCCCAGGAGGAGAGAAACAACTTAAGTTTTCTACAATGAAATAAATTTATGAATAAACAAAACCACCTGAGTACCCACTCAAAGGCCATGAATGGGTAAAATGAAATCCCAAAGGTCTGTTAACATCGAAGCTGTTTGCAAAGGGCACACAGGGCAAGGATCATACCAACAACTGAATTCTTTGTCTCTCACTGCTTCCTGGAAATTGTTTCTGAGATAACACCACACAAAATGATTACCTTTCAGTACCAGGTAGAAAACTGTTCGTATCAATTAATCTCACTGATCAAATGACACAGCATTTTAGCATGTGAAAGGATCTCAGTGGTGATCCAGCCCTTTCCCTTTACTTAAAGAGAAAAATGGGGTGACGCCCTTGGTCCCAACCAGCATAGGACAGGGATTTACCCGCCCTCATAGCTCCCACCCCTCGGTGCTCTCCTGGTCTTCAGAAGCTACAACTCATGAAGCCTAAAGCAGTTTTGGACTACAGACCTGCTCCTGCCCCCTGCGCTGCAGGTCACACCCACCTGCTTCTCTCGGAAGGACCGCTTGGTTTTGGACCGAACATTCTGGCTGTATCGCATCATCATAAAGTTCTTCTGTTTTTTCTTCTCTTTATTTGTGGAACTGGAAAATGGATTCATTTTGGTTTTCTTCCTCACAAATTCCTTTCGGTCTGTCTTTCCAGCCTACCAGCACAAAAAGATTCATGTTTTTTTTTTTAATAGTACACTTTCCAAGTTATCAGATCAATATAAATGCAGCCTGTGTGCCAGGCACTCTACTGCATGCTAGACACAGCATGGTCAGAATACAGTCCTTCGTCCCAGACTCGTCCAACGGAGAAATGGCACCAAGTATCATAACACAGGAGTGGAGCTCCTCACCTGGGAGAGTGAGGCAGGAGAATTCTGAGTTCAAGGCCAATCTGGGCTACGTAGTGACCCTCATCTCAGAAAAAGGAGAGACAGAGACAGACAGAAACAGAGGCAAGGAGGGGAAGGGGAGGGGAAGTGCAGAAGGGCAGAGGGGGAAGGGGAGGGGAGGGAGAGAGGAAGGGGGAGGGAGTTGAGTGGAAGGAAAGAACACAACTCAGCCTGGTGCTGGGAGAGGATGTTCCCAGAAAGGAATCCAAGTAAGCTGCATTTTCAGATGAAGGCATTCATGGTGGGGGAAGGGGAGAGCTGTGCCAGAGGTAGTACAGGATACACAAAGGTATGGGGGAAAAAGAACATGGGTTTCTGAATTCATCCCAGTAAGCTTAGTATAAAACAGAATGCTGTAATCCTAGCACTCAGGAGGCTGAGGCAGGAAGATCACTGCAAGTTCAAGGCCAGCCTGGACTACAAAGTGAGTTTAAGGTCAGCCTGAACTGCATAGCAAGACCCTCTCTCAAAAGACAAAACAAACAAATAAACGGAATACAGAGAAGGAACTAGTGTGGGATGGCACCTAATATAAAGTAGGACACAGCACAAACAGGTCCAGCACAGGCCAGCTTTGTAAACTTGACTGTTTTCCTGTTAGCTCTGAAAATGTACTAAGCCTCCTGATACCATAAACACAAAAAACAGCCCTCCTGTGCTTTATATTTTGTTTTGCAGGGGTTACATGTCTATATACTGTTGTCAGAATTCATTTAACTCAACAGTTAACACCTGTGCATTTTATTCTACTTTAATTACATCCTTATTTAAAACATTATAAAAATGCCACTCTAAATCAGATGCAGTAGTGCATGCCTGCAAACAAAGCATTCTGGGAGGCTGAGGCAGGAGGATTACAAATTCTATCTCTGCCTGGGGAACTCTGGAACTTAGGAAGACCCTGTCTTAAAATAAAAATTTTTAAAAAGAGCTGAGGATGCAGCTCGGTGCAAAGGTCCTAGGTTCAATCTTCAGTGCTGCCAAAAAAAGGCCGTTCTATGGCCAGATTCTGGATTATACTTCATTTCATTTGCCTGGCTCACCATTGCAGTTGCTAGTCGTGTCTCCTTGTCAGACTTGGGTTTTTTATGAAGGCGCTCAATGTCTCGAAGAGATAGTAATTCACCCCTGGAGTGAGAGAAAAATAAATGCTAAGTAAGAGTGCAATTCCTTTCCCCACTGCTTTCATTACCGTGCAAGCAGACTGACAACTGGAGCAAATGCTACTTTACCTGGGCTCCTCGTCACTGTCTATTTCAATATATTTCCTCTTCTGGGCTTTCCCTGGGGCAGCAGCAAGCTCCTTCCTCATTTGGGCCATGCGGATTTTCTGGAAGTCCTCTTGAGTCAAGACCCGACTGGTGCTGACAGCTGCGGCCTTGGCCCTCCGCTCCTCCGTGGCCATGCTGCTCAGCTTCTGGGACTGCAGAGCACAGATGGGCTCAGGGTCGTCCGCAGTGGGGGCTCTGGGACATGCAAATGCTGGTCTCCAAAAAGGCGCAGCACAAGCCAAGTCTTGGTGAAGATCAGAGGGATGTACTTATACAGAGATTTTAAGACTTACGATCTCTTGCTGTTCTTCATCAGAAGAGTGGTGCACATCGACCCATTCACCATCAGCCTCCTCCTCTTCACTGAGACTGGTACTTTCCCACCCATCTGTTTGAGAAAGAACTCGCTAAAAGAACCATCACTCCATGTTGAATATTTACAGCCAGATGAGAGAAATCTAGCAATGGAAAAGGTATGAACCTTGAACAGATTCTCCACTGGCCAGGAACTGAGCAGTATTCTTAAATAAGCCACCTCAATTTAGTTAACTTAAGGAATGGGGATTAAATATTGGCCACATATCACAAGCCCAAACCATATAATCACTTTCTCTGACCCCCCAGCTCAACAGAATAAGGACACACTCCAAAGCCAAGTCCCACAACCAGAAATTGTGGCCCACACTGAAATCATTCAAATCACACCTGACCCTGGAGTCCACATTCTTCTCCCTGAACCAACTGTATCCATCATAACTGGACTTGAGTATTATCTTGAGCATACAGCAAATATCTTATCACTTGTCTAAATATACCAATATATGTATAAGAAACGAGTTTCCACTATTCAGAGAACTAAGATAGAAAATGTTAGTGGTGAAGGAACCTTGTAGAACCCAATAGGGTGGCTTCCCACGATCTGCAGTGTCCCATCTGTTTGTTCTGGCATATACACAAACACTCACATAAAGCTCCCAACTCACTCTCTGGTTTCCTGTCTTGCCATGTGATCTGAATAACGGTGAAACAAAAGGGAACCTCCAAGGACTACAGTACAGCTCAGCGGTGGACAGCCCATGGAGCATGTGAGCACACACGGGGCCCTGGGTCCATCCCCAGCACCAGGGAGGGGAAAGGAAGGGCAGGAGAGAAGGAGGAAGAGGGAGGGAGACAAGGAGAGAGGCAAGGGAGGGAGGAAGTGAACCTTCATCATTTTCAGCATCCT
Source organism: Chinchilla lanigera (assembly GCF_000276665.1). Taxonomy (NCBI): domain Eukaryota; kingdom Metazoa; phylum Chordata; class Mammalia; order Rodentia; family Chinchillidae; genus Chinchilla; species Chinchilla lanigera. Next base: position 697,820 of record NW_004955433.1, read on the forward strand.
CTTCTTTCTCAACTTCCAGAACCTCTGCTCCTGGAATGTAATCTTTAGCATCTAATTCACCATATTCTTGTACTCTTGCTTCTACGGAAGCTTCTGTAGGTTTGCCCTAAAGCAGAAGAAATTGTTTATGATAAGGTACTCAGGTTGCAAAACATGAATCTTGAAATATATGAGGCAGGATTACGAATTTAGAGGTATTAGGTTTTGGCCACAGATACAGCAAGAGACAGAGACAGAAAAAACAAGCCTTTGCTGTCAGGCACGGGAGGGCTGCTAGGACTGCAGAGACCCTCAGAGGACGGAGCTGGGGAATGGGTTTTTATCAGGTTAGACTAGGGGTGCAGTTAACATGGGCGGGCAATGTGTCATATTTGAGAGGATTGGGGGTTTGTTAGTACATGCGCATGCGGTCTGAAGAACGAAAGTGTGTGCCCTGGCTGGTGCCATTTTTGGGATTCAGGTGTCTATCAGAAGGTAGTACTATGAAAAATGGAGGTAACCAAGTGACAAAACAGTTCGCTTGTGTCTCTGGACAAAGTGAACGTCCCACAGCCAGAATGCTGCCCACTATTTTCTCACCCTCTTCTAATCCAAATTAATATATTTGCAGTTAGTAAAGAAAACTGCTCCTATTTTTCAGGTCTCTAAAGTACCATCTGTCTTTCTGTTATATATGCACATCCCTCGCTCCTCGGAAGAGGTGGTGCCTGGTTGGGGAAGGGCCTGTTCAATCCCAGCATGAGCTACTGACTGAACTGAGATTAAACTTTCAAGTTTAATCAGCCTGACAAGTTAAGACTCAGTCATGGTCAAAAAACATGTTCCATCTACAAATATGTCAGCCCATGGTATTCAGTCAATTATATTCTAAACATAAATAAACCATGAGCACTATCAGTACTTTTAATGAAAACAGCACAAACACTACAATTCGCATTGCAGAACACTACTCTCACACTCTGAGGTCACAGCCCTCAGATCAGCAGCAGCAAGCCTCACCTACCCGGAACTTCTTCTGTAACAGCTGAGGGTTCAGCGTCCGGAAGAGCTGGATCAAAGTCCTAGCAGACATCATCACATCTGTAAAATAACACCTTCATTAGAAATCCTGGAGCAAAGAGCACAGTGAGATAAAAATGAGTCACACTGTACTCTCTGGCCTATGGAGAATAACACACAACTTACTCTTATCTTTGTGAGTTTTATACTGAGCCAGGTCTTGGAGAAGTTCCTCAGTCATGGCAAGAGGACATCGCGCTGTTATCTCCTTTATAGCATTGATACTAGAAAAGAAAAAGTGAATTAAAAATAAAGCAACTTTATGTGGCTTAACTTAACAAAATTTCCCTAAGAAGTGGAATTAAAAGGAATGTAAATTGGATTTTATGTGGCTTAGTTCTCTAAACGGCAGCATGGGAGAAAACACATGGGTGGCAGCTGACCAGGCTCCGTTCCAGTTACCCTTTCCTGCGCTAGTGGAACAAAGAATAGTGTCCTACAACCAAGTCATCCCAATGCACCTGCCTCCTGTAGTAAAGGTCACACAGCCTTACTCTCCAAACTAAAGAGAGAAGAGACCAGGTCAGATAAGGAAAGCTAACGGTCAGTCAAGCTGCTATCCCAGCAATATTTTCTTTTTCTTCTTCTTTTCTTTTTTGATACCAGGAATCGAACTCCGAATCTTGCACTTGCCAGGCTGGTGCTGTGCCACTGAGCTATATCCCAGCCACCTACCAATATTTCCCAAGGGAGATAAAAAACAACTGTCTAACTTATCAGTTATCAGGATAGCACAGACAATCCTTAAACTAATGATTTTTAATTGATCAAAAGGGCCATGTATATGTACCAACTCCCAATGATAAATGTAATCATTATGTACTGCCAACATGTACTAATAAAAAAAATTATCAAAAAAGGGAGCTTCCCTAAAATTAAGAGTGATTCAATAGTAAACCATTTATTTCAGGGAAAGACTTACATTCAGGGTGGGAAGTAAGAGATAAACTTTGAGAGGTTGCCCATGATTCCCTTCCAAGAGTAAAACTAGTTAAAAACCAAACTGCTGACTAGAAGCACAAGTATCTTTTGTTTGAGTCCCTACTAAAATTGGCCAATAACATAACAACAGTGAGCCTCTTCAGAAGACTAGAGTGTATTTTACACCACTCTACCAGGTCACACTACCAGCTAAAATCATACAACTCAGTAACACAAAGCGAATCTAGCACACTAAAAACATATCAAGGGCCCCCAAGCATGTTCTACATACCCTACTGTCATGACTTCCCCAGAGTTCTTGTCAGTCACAAAATTGTTGGCCACAGTCATGAGCAATGACTGAATGATCTGAGTTAGGAACAAAAAGGGGAGATGAGCACAGTGAATGTCTGTACCCATGCAAATCCCTGTGGATGAGACAGTAGGTTATTCACATGGGAAAACAGCCCCCCTACTTCTGTCTGGGGTTGGAAGAGGTCAAGACTGAGGAGCGCAGACAAAAACATGCCACTATATTTTACTCTGCTCATACCACTACATTTCACTTTTACCATTTTTTAACAGATGTGAAAACTTCTTTTAATACAGTATAACTCAATTTTTTTTAATCAAAGAAAGGGATGACCAGCTTTGAAAAATAATCACTATAAACTTACTAATATTCTTGACCTCCTCTACTCATAAAATATAGTATGAAACAAAATCAGTATTAACCTGTCCAAAAGAAACTTTACTTCTTGGGAGCTGTACAACTGAGCTTCTTGTATTATCTCCAAGAGCTAGTGTTTCCTCTGCTCACTTAAAAAGGACAGCAGAAGGGAAACAACCCTGTGGGAAAGACAGACAGACCCAGCAGTGGCACCATTCTGCACATGCCAGACCCAGAAGTCAGGCTGAGCACGCTCACCTCCGGAGGTACAAGGTGATGAGAGGCTTGTGCAGCGAACAGAAGGATCTTTGTTACTTCTGAAAACAGAAGAGGCGAGAAGAGTCACAGATCACCTGACTCAGGACAGCAGCAACACGGCCAGTAAGGTCCAGCCCTCAGGCTACTGCCCTGTTCCACCCAAATACCCAACTCCCGGCCCCACAGAGCATCCCTTTGCTTCCTCCAGGTCCTGCTCAAGGGCTGCCTCATCCACAAGTCCTTCCTAACCACGCAATTAAAAGCAGAACCTGTCCCAGCACTCCTGCTGCCCTTACTCTGCCTTCTTTCTCTCCGAAACACATCTTTACCTGAACACACTACATACAGCTCTGTCTGCGGCAGCATCCAGGGGGATAGGGCTTTCTGGTCAGTGTGGAATTCTTAGTGTCTAAAGCAGTGGCCAGCAAAAAAACCACTAAGCAAACACTTACTGAATGACTGAAAACATACACACACCTATACCCCTACTCTCTCTCCAGAGCACCGGCAGAGTTAATGCACAGAACAAGGCCTTTGGAGAAAGGAAAGTGAAGCACTTCTTGACTTGAACCTAGTCATTTTTCCTCTACTGACACCTCGCAGGCTCAATCTGAAGATCAGATGAGATGAAGGATAGAAAGTACTTTGCACAGTGCTTTAGCTCATTTAGAACCTCAATAAATGTATCTTTCCTACCTTAGCTCAAATTCAGAGGAAAGAACCATCTCATCTTTCCTACTTTTGTGTTGTTTCTAATTAATAATACACATAAGGGAAACAAGATATAAGGTAAAATCCTGTTATCTGTGATTACCACGTTTGGTAAAAGATCAAACTTCTTTTCTAGAATGCTCAACGTGAGCATTTATCACACTGTAAAACAACTTTTAGAAACTGATCTTTTGCTTACTATTTGTTTACTATAGTTGATAAACAGAACATCTAACCCATCACAGACTGGAGAAAGAAAACGTAAGAGCTTCTTCTCCCTTCTCTCCTATAAAACACACAGTACTTCACTACTAACCGTCTTTAACGATTCCAGAATGAAAGACTTTAGTTATTCTAATGCCAAAGCCACCAAGGGGCATAGTAAGTGGGCAGGTTACCTCTCTGGTGGGGCTGCAGAAACCTCTGGAGAAAGGGGTAGAAATTGAAGAGAAAAAGCTGGGGAGAGAAGAACGCATGGACTTTAGTATTTATGTAACTGAAACACAATTGCATTTTCCCATAAAGTAACTACATCGCCCAGATTAACTCATTTGAGATTAACTTTTACTTTTGTCTCAATAAACAATCATACCCCAGGATGATTCAATGTATTCTAGCAAACAACGAAGAGAACTCTCAACTGAGAGATGCTTCACTAAGCAAAGGAGGAATAAAGTGTACACGGAATAAGCGGAGACAGAGGAAACCAAAACGTAACATTCTTCTGCTTTTAAAACTCCTATGGCTACAGAACTGACATTTCAGTGTCTAGAAAAAGGAACCGTGCCGGTATTAGAGCTCCAGAGCAAAGGACAAAGTACAAATTTGAAGCTGAAAAGCTTCAAATGATTTAATTTGGTATTGAGAACCCACACCACTGCCTTACTTGTCCAGCCATCTGACCACACTGTAGGAACCACTGTACTCAGGACCTTAGAGAAAGCACGAGCTTTCCGCAGCGTGCTGAGATAGCCACGCCTAAACCACAAATCACTTTGCTTTCCTATCAAGCTCAAACCCAGGTCTGACCTGAAATTACTGCACAAATGTTACAAGGACTGGGGCTGATCCAACTCTGGGACCACAGCCCATGAAGAAAGCAACGCACTCACCTGAACAGACAAGTTTTTTGTAGGGAAAGGGAATGAGCACTTTCACTTGTGTGCTTTCACTTTTAACGTGACATATAGCTGGACTAGATTTCCAACAAACAAGCTCTTTTACTTTTCCTAATTCTGTGGTGGTGGGGACAGAATTACTGGAGATGGAACCCAGGACCTTGCACCTGCTAACCAGACCCTCTACCACTGAGCTATATTCCCAGTGGCCATTTCACTTTTTTATTTAAAAAATTTTAAGGAAAGTAACATGGTCAATAATCCAGTCATGAGATCAGGCAGGGAACAATCTCAACAGCCATTTGACCTAAATTTATTATGGGCACCTTTCTTTTTCTATGGATGGTGAGTAGTCTGAAGAGGAGGTATATGAAGCCCCTGCACAGATATACCATATGGACATACATACCATCAAGGCGCTCTTACAATGTTTTAATAAAAAATAAATGAATAGGAACTGGAACTTTACAAATACGACAAATTTCCTAACCGAGGGGTCTGGAAATTGGGAAAGCCATGTAGGGTTAAACTGTGAAATGTAAACCAGGTGTGATGGTGCACACCTGTGATCCTAGCACTCAGGAGGCTGAAGCAGAAGGATCACTGCAAGTTCGAGATCAGCCTGGGCTACAAAGTGAGCGCAAGGCAAGCCTGAACTGCACAGCAAGACCTTGTCTCAAAGAAAACCCTGTGAAATGTAGTAAGAAATAATAAAAATATGTAGGTTATATAGGCTCAGGAAAATTGTATACAAAATGAGTAAAAAGAAATACAAAAAGAAAACACCAAAGAGGTGCCCATAAACTGAATGTATGTAAAAACTAAAATCTATACTCAAGGGAATGAAAACAAAGTGATAAAAATAGCTACTGCAGGGCCGGGGACAGAGCTCAGCAGCACAGCGCCTGGCTGGCAACACGAGGTCATGAGTTCGATTCCTAGTACCAAAAAGAAAAAAAGGAAAAAAATAGCTATTGCAGACTGAAAGATTGTTGCTAATTGTAGGGGTATAGACAGCCTCAAGAGTTAAAGGTAAGATATGGCTTTAATCTAATGACTTTCCTCTTACCAAGAATATTTCTACTAACATTCACCACAAGATTCTACGTCTAACCTCATGGATTCCCACCAATCTGGAGATGAGGTTCATAAGCATCATCTTCACTTCAAACCTCTCCTTAGAGTTCTCTAGCTGCTTGAGTAGTTTTTCTGCAAAATCTGGAAATAAGAGGATCACAAAGTTCACTGTGGGCCCACAGTCTACACAACACTACCTGACAGGGCAGGAAAGGGAGTAGTTAGATCAGAGAAGATTAACTGCAGGTGAGCATATCTTCAATGGTGCCTGTGTTCATCTTAAGGATCCATGAGACTGACCGTCACACCGAGAGTGACTGTGTGATAGGCACTCTACTGAATTATTCTCTAAAGCCTTGCTTCTCAAACTGTGGTCTACAAACCAGCAGCATCCAGTCAACCTGGGACCTTCTTAGAAAAGTGGGGTTTGTATGCACATCCAAGTTTGAGAAACACTGCCCTAGAGCAAACACTGCTATACATTATACAGTACAGAAACCCCATGTCATCTAAATCACAACCTCTGAGGTTAATAGGACCCAAGCAGTATACGTTCATAAATTCTCCAGGTAATTCTAACGTATGGCCAACCTTGAGAACTTATGTTTTAGAACAGGGTTTCCCAAGGCCAGGCATGGTGGTGCAAGCCTGCAACCCCAGCACTCAGAAGGCTGAGGCAGGAGGATCACCATGGATTCAAGGCCAGGCGGGGCTCTATAGTAAGATCAATGCCAGCCTGAACTACACAGTAAGACTCTATCTCAAAAAACAAAAACAAAAAAACAGGGTTTCTCACTTTTGATTTCATAGAACATTTTCTTGTTTTTTGGAAAAGACCAACAGACTACCAGTTTTCATTTGGCTAAGTACAATGCCTTACATGTTTGTGCTGTTAAAGCCATGAATCTCAGAGGGACTTGTTCTGCCATATTTTCACTCTTTCGCTATTAAGAATCACTGTTTGTCAATGTAACTACTTATCTTACAACCAAGTAGGAGCAACTAAGCATTTGTTGTCCGTCAAGTGACAACTGTCTTGTATCCCTGAACATCTGGAAAGCAGAAAACAAAACCAGCAGCAATAAAGCCAACAAGGAACTTGCAAAGTCACAACATACCTTGGGGGTCATGGATCAAGTGAATAGCTGAAAAGTTAAACACCTCTGGCTTTTTCTTCTTCTTTTGTTTCTGAAAGAGAGAAAACACTTTCCACTCTGAATTACAGTGATGCGAACTAATGTGAGAAAGGCTGTTATCAAGCCCATTAAAAGCTACTTAAAAAGAAAAAAATCCTTCATCTAAAAACTTCAACTGAGAACCAAAGATGGTTTTTGCCTTTTAAGATTAAATCTTGAGAATGCTTCAGCCATTAGCATCTGGGAAATTTAAAGGATTTTGGAAATACAAACATTAAAAAATACATGAGGACCAAAGTCATGAATTTCAGTCATGAATCATTAAAAAATATCAAATGCACTTTAATTCTGTACTCCTGAGAAGACATACTCTAATACAATTCGCTTTGATAAGAACAAGTGAAAATTAATTTAATCTAAAATATTAGCCATAAAAATTTACCACATAGTCAGGTATGGTACCATACACATATAAAAATAGCATTCTGGGAGGCTAAGACAGGAGGATTGCAAATTCCAGCCAAGCCTGAGGAACTTACAAGACATGGCAAGACCTTTTCTCAAATAAAAAATAAAAAGAGCTAGGGGTGTAGCTCTGTGTGAAGGCCTTGGAGTCAATTCCTAGTACCACAATAAAGAAAAAAATCATTCCTCATACATTTCTAAGTTTTTTTAAAAATGCTATTTCTTGATTTCAAAGTCTTAAAAGCTCTGGATAAAAACTATTTACTCTTCATTCTGATGATTCCTACCTCATTTCCCAAGTATAAATCTCACCTTGAGCACTTTCATTGCCTTTTCCAACTTCTTCTTATTTTTGGAGCTCTTCTTCCCTGTGGCATATTGCACGAGCAGGTCTCTTGCTGTGGGTCCTTCATCCTGAAAACAAAATTACTGTATAAAACTGAAAATAAGGAAAATCTGAATAGAAGCAACGTGTAACCCTTTCAGCGGCATTTTGGTTCTGTACTCTTTGCACACACCCATCGAAAGTCAGCACTGCAACTCAGCACCCGTGGTGCACACCTGTAACTCTAGTTACTCGACAGCCTGAAGTAGAAGGATCTCAAGCTCAGCGCCAGACTGATCCACTCAGCAATTCTATCGCAAAAGAAAAAAGAAGAAGGCCTGCAGATCATAACTCAGAGGGAGAGATCTTGCCTAGCAAGCAAGCTCTAGGCTTAATTCTTGGCACTGTTCAAATAAATATATAAAACTTTTAAAAATAAAGTAAAAAGTATGTACATACGTCTGGAAAAACAGGCACATAGAAAAATTTTCAGTGCAGTACTGATCTTTGTGATTATATTCTGCTTTTGCTTTTCTTTCAGTATGCTATACAGACAGGTCAACTTTGCTTTTATTAAAAGAAAATGTGAACAAGTATTTACCAATTGGGGAAAGCTTAAATAAACTAATACATTCATATTCTAAAACATATGGAAGTTATTCTTTAAGATCCAAATACACTGGCAGATCTATAGGTACTGACACATAAAAAGCAAGTTGAGCTAATACTTATTATTCATCCAGCTTTTAAAACCTATTATATATTAAGACTTTATGTATACATACCCATATATAAATACGTAAGGAATAAATGGCTACCTGGGAGAAATGAACTGGGAAGTAGAAATAACACAAGGTCAAGAAGATATCTACTGTATCTCTAGTATCTGAAATCTCTCACAATGGAGATGTAATGGTCACACATTGTTTTAAAGATGTGGATCACATATTCCACATCTAGTTATCAAAATGCTAAAATATAGGCGATTTTTAGGACTTTTAATACCTCTAAGAAAAGTTCATGACACCATAAATTGATATATATAACCAAAATATTGATTTTTTTCTTTTTTTTTTTGAGATGGTTGTGCTATGAAGTTCAGGCTGGCCTTGAGCTCATTTGGTAGCCCAGGCCTGCCTCGAACTTGCAACGATCCCCCTGCCTCAGCTCCCCGAGTGCTGGGATTACAGGCGTGTGCTACCATGCCAGGCTCAATTTTTTTCTTTTAAAGCCATGACATGATTCCCCTCCCTTCCTCCCTGTAAACTTCACAGATGTTGACATTAGCTTAAGAATACATTAGCAGTAACTTTTATTCTGATTTTACCTATAGCACATCCCCAAATTATGAGCATTGCAGTTGTGAACTTTCACCGATATGAACAGACTCACATTAGGAAAATTCGTAGATGCAAACAAATCACAGAAGTAGCTCATGTGTCTGCTGGACACTGTCACTCAGAGCAATAAGGAAAGCTGAGGAACTGTAAAACTCAGAAGCATCTGTGATTATACTAACCTCAGATTCTGAGTCACTGTCTTTTTTCTCATCTTCATCTTTCCCAAGGAAAAATGTCAGAGCCGCAACCAATATCTAAAGGTCAAGCAGACAGCAGTCAGGTACCTAACCCAGCTCATGACAGAACAGATACTTTCATTTACACTTAATATATCCCTGTGACTAGGATCTGAAGAAAAAAATTCAAAGGTGGTAGGATTTTTGTATCTTTTTCTTAATTAAAACATTTTTAGAATGTCATTTGTCCCGTAAGTATGTAACTTAAAATCTTAAGGGCAGGGGTGTAGCAAGTGGCAGAGTACAAACAGCACGCGAAAGATCCTGGGTGCAATACCCAGCAACAGCACCACCAAAAACAAAACGAAAAGAACCATGAAGATAGTTATTTTTCAGGTACATGGTCAAGAATTCCTGCATTCCCACAAGATGAGCAGCTTCACAGCCCTTCTGACAGAAAGTCAAACACTGTCCTGAAATTTCTTTTATCTATGCCCCGGCCCAATAGAAATAAGGTCAAGAAGCACAGGACAAAACAACATAAATAGCTCCCACTTACTCTAGTGTTCAAAAAATGTCCTGATAATTCTGTTTGTCTCTTCTCCAGCACAGAGGACCTGAGGAAGTGGTCTCAATACAACAAGCAGTCTGACCACACCCACTCTGTGACCACACATGCCCCAACCCTCTGCCTTCCTTCCCAGAAGTGGACCTCCCAGGACAGTGCTCACCTTGGTGACCTTGGAGAAGCACGCAGTTGTTATAACATTGACGGTTTTGGCATCATTCCTGGAAGACAGCGAGTGTTTTGGAGTAAGTTTTCCCAATACTATTTTTCATACCACAAAATAAACAATATAATAAATAAATACTAATATCCTAATATTTTAAAAGTTAGGGGGGTGCTAAATTAGTCAACCACAGGTAGAAAATTTAGTTACATTTTAACCCACTCTAGATGACAGAAAATTTGTAGCCATTAAGATAAAGTATTTGAAGAATGTTTAATGACACAAGAATCTACTCAAGGAAGGTGCAGAAAAAAATCAGTTAAGGAAAAAAACCGTACAATAGCAAAATTCTAACTATAGTCAAAAATGCACATTAAAGGCCAGGGATATAGCTCTGCGGCACAGCACCTGCCTGGCAGGCACAAGGTCCTGAGTTTGATTCCTGGTACCAACACCCCTAAAAAAGGACATTAATTAAAGACCAGGAAGGCATACTGTAAAATATTAACAGTTATCACCCCTGGGGGGGGATTATATGTAATTAACAGAAAACTTTTCTAGTTTCTCCAAGTACTCTGTTGTAATGAATATTACTTATATAATAAAAAAAATCAAAACAATAAGCAAAACATGTGAGTTGGGACACTATACCATAAAAACAAAGTCATTAAATGAAACAAACCATTAATTGAATTGACTTGAAACCAGAATAGTAGAATTGGTAGTGCAAGTTTCTGAGTCAGATCTAAGACTGAATTTCAGCCCTGCCTCTTAATACCTAAACTCTTACGCTACTAACTTCCATCTCATCACCTATAAAATGCAGATAATTCCAGATCAGCTGTGTGTTCCGAAGGCTGGATGAGGTAAAGCAAAGTGTCTGACCCTATTAGCTGTTCAAGAATCATAGTCAAGGCCAGGGACATCGCTCCGTGGCACAGCACCTGCCTGACAAGCATAAGGTCATGAGTTCAATTCCGGGTACCAAACGTCATTAGTCATTTGGATTGCCTCTGCATTTTTACTTCCAACATAATCTATGATGAGTATACTAAAGAGTGCAAAACCAAAGAATTATACACTTGTGTATGTGCTCTGTGTTAATTACAAGTGGAAACAAGAATCTACTTCTAAAAAGATTCACAAATCTCTTACCAGATGTTCCTTCTGTAGAGCTCAATCATCACATCCAAAGACATCTTGGCTGCAGTCGCATTGCTGTCTCTCAGCATGGTGTACATGAAATTCTGCAGTACCTGAAGAACAAGACAGAAAAAAGGTTTAATACACCAATGGTGCCAGTAATAAAGACAAAAGGACGTTGGGCATGGTGGCTCACGCCTGTAATCTTAGCACTTGGGAGGCTGAGGCAGGAGGATTGTCGCAAGTTCAACGTTAGCCCAGACTACATAGCAACACTGTCTCAAAACAAAATAAGTAAAAAAGACAAAATGATACTTACTATGTTTACTTTATTGTTCTTGTGTTTTGCATTTATATTCTTAATATCAGTCACAATATGTGTGTATAATGTCTGAGAAAAAGAAACAAAAACATATACACATTAACCCTAATCAACATTTCTAAATGTGTTAAATTTGGAGAAAAGTATAACTATACAGAATGACTTAATTTTTCCTATATTTCATTCTTTCACAAAGGAAATAAAAAACAAACAAAGGAAATAAAAGGCAAAGTAAAGTTGTCTTCAAATAGTTAAATATGAAGGTACTACAAGGGGTGATCAGAATCAAAATTTTAAACACTACAAATATTTAAATTTTTAAAAATTACTACAGAAAACAGACTGAAGTTAAACCCCCTTAAAATACTTCCCCTCAGTCTGAACACACTCATTCCATTGTTCTTGCCACTTTCTAAAGCAGTTGCAGAAGTCTTCTGTGACTTTAGGTGTGATCAAAAATACAGTGAATGTTGCTGACAAGTACCACCCACCAGAAAAGCAGCCTGTCAAAGCATTACGCTGTGTCCTCATCCACCTTATTCACCAGAACTGGGACTGTTGTGGATTCTGGCTCTTCTCCAAAGTCAAGAAGAAAGGTAAATGTTTTGAATTGATTCTGGACTTCAAGGCAGCTATAACAGTGCAACTAGATACTCATGGAAAAAAGATTTCCAAACTGCTTCAGAAAGTGGCAAGAATGACAGTATGTGTTGGAAGAAAAAAAAAACCTTTGGGGGAATTAATAGCAATGTCTTTTACTAAAACCAAGTGTTTCAGAAAGTCAACAACATACACTGCATTTTTGATCATACCATATACAACCCAACAATTCCATTCCTAGGTATATACTCCCAAAAATGGAAACCTAGGGGCTGGGGATTTAGCTCAGCGGCAAAAGCGCTTGCCTGGCAAGCGCAAGGTCGTGAGTTCGGTTCCTGGTACCGGAGAAAAACTAAAAAAAAAAATGGAAACCTATTTTCATATCAGTCTTCACAAAAGTATTTATATCACCATCATTCGTAACTGCAAAAAAGTAGAAATAACCCGAATGTCCACTACCAATGAATGGATAAACACAACGTGGCACATCCATACAATGAAATATCATTTGGTAACAAAAAGGAATGAAGTATCCACGATGAACCTTGAACACATTATGCTAAGTAAAAGAAGATACGTACAAAAAACCACATATTTTATGACTCCACCTATGTGGAGCTAGAAGAGATAGGGAGACTTACTGCTATTTGGAATGCAGTATGTTTTGAGGGTGATAAAAATGTTCTAAAATGTACTGTGGTAATGGCTGCACAACTCTGACTATATTAAAAACCAGTGTAGGTGGGTAAACTGCACATGAATTATAACTCAGTAAGCTGTATTTTATTTAGAAAAGAAACTAGGTACGGTGGTATATACCTGTAATCGCAGCCACACGAAAGGCTGAGGGAGGACGACCATAAGTTCAAGCCCAGCTTGGACAATTGAACAAGACCCTAACTCAAAATTTAAAAAAAAATTTTTTTAAAGGGCTGGGGATATAGCTCAGTGGTGGAGCATTCCTGCTGGATTCAATCCCTAGTATCCACCCACCCCACCCTGCCTCCCCCCACACACACATGCACAATTGCTTCATTTACCAAGCACCTAACTGAACGCATGACAATTCTGGGAATACAAATCTCACTGGTGCCCAAAACAGAAAATATTAATAACAACAATAAAGGTTACTTTTACTGGACAAGTTGAGCACAGCTCTCAGTGTCTATGCGCTGGTCCTACCAGTCAGCATAGTGCAATGGTAAAGGGCTTGAGCATGGAAGCCACACTGGAGGAGTTTACATTCCGGCCTCATCGCTCAGAATCTGTGTGACCCTGGGCAAGTCATGCCATCCATGTCTCTGAGCACCAGCCCTTTTATCTGTAAAGTAGTACCAACAAATACAGCTATGAGCCCTAACTCACTGGGATTTGTGAGCAAACAAACAGCAAAGTAAGGACTCAGTAAATGGCAGCTATCCATGCAATACAGCACACAATGGCTGATTTCTTTCTTATTAAAATTATTAGCTGCATCCAATGATGTAAAGCATCAATAATCTAAAAGACTCCAAACTCCACAGTTTTATGTCACGTCAAGGAAGAACAAAATGTAAAGGGAAAACTCTTGCTCTTTACCTTTCGCAGAAGCTTATCGTGGCATCGCAGAAGTTCAAAGAAGAGCTCCAGCAGACTTGATGGACTGATGAGATTCTTATTTCTCAGCAAGATCAAAGCTTTGCAAAGTGTCTCAGGGAGGAAAATAGAACATGACATAAAACAAAGAAAACAGACCCTAAATATCCCAAAGAGCTTTCTGCCTCTCACTAATGTGGCCTTTTCCAGGAAGCAGAACAAGCCTCTGACCACGTGGGGCTCACACTGGGGGTGGGGAAGAGAGGCAGAAACAGGAGCATGGCAACACATGAGAAGGGTGAAAAGGAAGAAAAACACGAAATGCGTGGTAAGTGCTGACTAAAGAAGGGTGAGTTCACACAGGGAGGTCAGGGATGGCCATTCCGGAACGAGCCTTCATATGACAAGCCCTAGCGGGTCAAGAGTAACACAGGTGAGGTAACTGACATAATGTACTAACTGGGGTTGTCACCTTCCAAGACATTCTTCTGAAATCCTGTCAGCACTAAGAATGGCCCAGCAGTAGTTGTAACACTTTTTCATTTGCTTGGTTTTTGGTTTTTTCAGACAAGTTCTTCCTATGTAGTCTTGAACTCACTGTGTAGCTCAGGCTGGCCTTAAAGTTACAATCCTCCTGCCTCAACCTCTTAAGTGCTGGGATTACAGGAATGCACCATCATGCCTAGGTAGTTGGAACACTCTTGCTTACCACCAACTCTCATGTGTAGCCCTACCACCCAAATTTTTATTTTGTTTTTTTTGAGACAAGAGTCTCACTATGTTCAGGCTGGCCTTGAACTCACTATGTAGCACAGGCTGGACTCAAGCTCATGACAGTCCTCTTACTTCTAATGCCACTCTCCATGGATGGAAAAAGAAAGTCTAGGCGAGGAATTGATTTTCCATGTCTTGGGGTAGGTAGAGAATAAGTTTGGAATTATTTTGATGCTTTCAAATATATCAGGGGCACTATTAAAGGACTAAGAAGTTCCTTTCAGCCAAGTGGCAACAATTAAAACATAAAATAATAAAGCTCAAAAATAAGTTAGTAGAGGCTGGGGATGTAGCTCCATGGTAGAGCACTTGCCTACTACACAGAAGGCCCTAGGTTTATCCTCAGCAAAGCAAAAACACAAAATAGAAACAAAACCAAATTAAAAGAATACTTTAAATGTGACTACAATGTTCTGCCAAGAAATACAAAGTTTTTTATCTATGTACACAAGAAAAAAAATGGAAATGATTCCAAAAGTCCTAAAGAAATACCGAAATAAATTAGATAGGAAAAGCCAGTGGATGATAAGGATTGGTAGCTATCATAATAACCAATGAAAAAGGGAGTCCTTCAGTGTGTTTCAAATAATTCCTTTAAAGAGAAATGCTAACTATACAGGCTCATTTCTCATGTCCTAGCAAAGAAAATCTTTACTGTATGTTTTGAAACTTATTTACCAGGCTTGGGGTTGTAGCTCAGTGGTTAAACACTCCTTTGCATGCACAAGGTCCTGTGTTTAATCTCTAGCAATGCAAAAACAAAATCAAAACAAAAACCCCAATAATCATCACAGAACATTATAATCACAGGCACATATTCATTTATTTAATGAGCATGCCACCTGACCAGTTTGGTTGAGTACCACCAGCCACACAAAACTTAAAAGAAAACCTCATTAAGACACCAAGTCTCTAGTCTCAAAATCTCTAATCTGTATAACCTATCTAGCCTTGCAGACTTAGTCACAAAACTAATGACCCCATGTTCCAACTAAGTCAATCAGCTGAAAACTTAGAACCTGTACCTTTGGCTTGTCTGTGATGGTATTTTTCTTTGGGACCTAATCACATAAATAAAATCTTGGAGAAATATAAAAACAGGAGAATTATAGAAAGCCTGGAAACATGTAAGAATAAGAAACACAGATGCATGTAGGAACTTAGCATTTTTTACAAACTTTAGTATAGGATATTAACATGTGACCCTAACATCTGTGTATGTATTATGTAACAGTGTTTGAAAAGCAATGTATTGAATTTGAAAATGCCTCACTTCAGCTGAGCTCCTAGAAGCAGCGTTTGATCAAGGTTTCAAGTGACCTGCAGGGGTGTGCGCTCACCAGGGAAGTGAAGAGAGCAGGGGGTGGTGGAGAAGAGAAAAGCCAGACGAGTATGTGTTCTTGGCTGGAGATGTGCTGCAGTGCAATCCCAAGGGTGTGCGGAAGCACAAACCTCCAACGCAGAGTTGCAACCACTTGGGGGCCGTCAGCAGTCCATATCCACAGATGGGGGGAATGGGCATTCTGGGCTGGTGCAGAAATCTTGCCCAGTACCCAAGCTCAACCACTTCTGTGACAATGTTTAAGTGCCCAACCTTCCGCTTAATGTGCACATTTACTGAATGAAATGTTAGAGAAACTACAAACTGTAATTAGGGTTCTTGATGCATATGAAATTTGAATGACTAGCAAGTATGACCCATTCTGAAGAGGGAAAAAGAGCACCCTACATGGTTGGCATGCTACAAAAACAGAAAGATCAGAGAGAGGCGAAGAGATGAGATCAGAAACAAGTAGGACACAGATGACAGGCAGGAACTTAAAAGACAACAATAATAAGTTTGCATTCTCTCACAAGGATAATGAGAAGCCACATAGTAATCTAAGAAAGGGTTAACCATTTGGTCTGTATTTTATAAAGATGGTTAGCTGAGAGGCTGTCTTCATTTAAGCATATATTCTATGCACCTGCAAATACAGTACAATTCATTGATCCAAATACCGGTCCTACCATTCGAAGATCTGGGTCTAAGACAGTGTGATTGCAGGAGAGAAGATCTTTGAGCTCTTGAGGAAAGTTACTTAGATGCTCCGGATAGCAGTGAGCAATCTGTAACAAAGCAAAGATTTTTCTGAGGTTTAATTCTATCCTACAATTCAGATGCACAGATTTAGGGTGTCCTGCAAAAGGCTGCGTTCCACAGAAGTAGGTGGCTCCAAATGGCCTTTTCCCTCCTGCATGCTTATTTCTTACCATTTTCATAGTTCTACTTTTTGTACAAAATTTGTAACACAATTTAGAACATTCTTGTATGATGAATTTGAAGGAAAGAATACTTTCAAGATTTTTGTTCTAGCTGATTCTGTGAAGGTCCAATGAATCTTTTAACTCACTGGTGAGACAGCAAAATTTGTAAAAAGATAAAGTTCTTTAAAAATCTTAAATTTCCACTCCCAATGGTGTGTAACATTGATTTTTGTTTTATTCAGAAATTATTTTCTTACCTGTGCTATAAACATCACCAGCTCTGCCAGTTCTTTGCTGGGTTTATTTGGTTGTAACTTGAAAATCTCCACATTGGATTGGTAGTGGTTAAATTGCTGGAGAAACTATAGAAAAAAAAAGAAAATTCATCGCATTGTATTATATGACTATCTCAGAATAGAATGAACATCTATTCAGTAAAAGTCTTAGACGGCAGCATGCAGAAAAATGTGTAACTAATTAAAAACAGCTCCATCTTACCCCTATTACTCTCCCTCTTCTCACTACCCATGTCATACTATGGTCTCCTTTTTGTTCTTCAAAATACCAACCATGCTCCTGCCCCAGGGTTTGTTTGTATGTTTGCTGTTTATTCTGCCCACACTGCTGTTCTTCTAAATACAGGCACAGCTCTTCCTCACTTGTTAGGTTTTAAACTCACAGATTATCATTTCAAGATCTTCTCTGACTGCCCCAGTTCAACACCCTCTCATCCTCACATGTATACAGACACTTTCTTTTTTCTCAGACAGGGTCTTGCTATGCAGTTCAGACTGACTTTAAACTCACTCTGTAGCCCAGGCTGGCCTTGAACGCTCTGTGATCCTCTGTCCTCAGCCTCCCAAGTCCCGAATTACAGGCATGTGCCACCATCCTCAGTTTATACAGTCACTTTCTTACCTAGCTTTTTTTTCCCCACGGTGCTTACCATTGTTTGACATACATATCAGTTGCTATTGTATATTTCTTCCTACTATAATGTAATCTAAGGAAAAGAGAATTTTCATCTATACAGTTCACTACTAAGCACACCACAGGTAATTAGTATTTGTCAAACAAATGAACTTCAATTAAAGGCAGTATCATCTACGGCATACAGAAATTTTTAAAAATGAGTCATCTTTCATTTGTTTTTTCTTAACCCCCACATCCACTCCAGCAAGAAGTCCTACTAGCTCTACTTTCCACGTAGAGTCCTCCCAGTCTGTCTTAATTCTGTTGATAATTAAAGCGGCACCACTATTCCTTTGCTGAACTATTCTAAAATCTATTGTATTGGTTACCTTGATTCTATTCTTGCTCCTCTCCAATCTAGAGTGTGTGTGTGTGTGTGTGTGTGTGTGTGTATATGTGTGAAATCTGAAGACTAAAAATTTTAAAAATAATTTTTAAAAAAATTTTTTGAAAGAATTTCTTGCTAAAGTCATCCTGGCTAGGTTTTAACTTTCAATCCACCTACCTCAACCTCCCACGGTGCTGGGATTATAGGTGTACACCACTGCCTCCACCTTACCAGAGTAAACTTTTTAAAATGTGAATCAGATCATGTCACTTCTCTGTTTAAAACTCTTGCTCCCAGAAGCACTGAAAGTATTATCACTGCAGAAAAGCCTACCTTGTTCATGGGATCCAAATCAGCAGCATCTACTTCTAACATATTCTTGTCCAGTTTTATTTTCTTTACGGCCCTCACTAGAAAGTATGTCCAAGAGAAGGTAGGTCTCTTCTCCGTCTTATCGCTGTATCACTGTACCTAGAATTATACTGAGCCGCAGTAGGTGGCTTGTGTATTTGCATATATGTTTAAATGAATAACAAGAGTAGATATTATGTTCTTCTTACAGCCTGAATACACATATAGGCTCAGTGATTAACCTTCTCTGGGCACACAAACTGGTCAACAGAACCAAAATTCTGAGTTACATGTACAACTAACGCTCTTAAATAAAGACCCACACAGGCTCCCACTTACTACTTTGTCAATGGTAAACGGTACTTTTCACACCTAGAGCCTTGCCCACCTTACTAATTTCTTGTGCCTGTTCCTGACTCCTTCTTGCCGTTGCCTCTGTCCCTGAAAAGGCTTTCTAATGGGCCCAAAACAGTACCTGCTAAAACGCTTTCAAGTAAGCATATGTGAAAGCTTGCGGGGGAGAAAAATGAGAAGGGCAGACAAACGAACAGTGCCGACCGCTGAGCAAATTGCAATGCTCCAAGGAAGAATCACAGGTATGTTTGATGCTTTGAAGCAAACGCCTGTCTGGAGCGCAACTGGACAAAACCACCGCTTTCACTCTGCCATCTCTCAGTCCAAACACCTTTAATTTCACCATTTGTAAAATCGGTATACAAACTGCATCACAACCTTGGCCTAAATCAACCTCACGTTTCCCCAGAGCACAGTCTGCCGCCGACGCCACGCTGCCCCGCACTGAGGCTGAGCCCGCTTCGTCGCTCGTCCTGAACCCCGGCTCTGAGCCCGGGGTGCGAGCGCCGCGCTCTTCGGACGGGGCTCGGGACACAGCGGGCTCGGGGAACAGGAGGCATCCCACACGCGCCCCTCAAGTGTTGCCAACCAGCTTCTCCCGGGAAAAGGCCGAGGGGCCCGACCGAAGCGGCCCGGGCGCGGCCCCCGCCTCTCCACCTAGCGAGGTCGGCGCAAGGGCCCCAGGGAACAGCGACGCACAGCGCGTGGCCGGGGGACCGGCTCGACGCAGGGGCAGAGGGTCCGAGAGCCGCAGGACGAACCACAAGGCAGATTCCCGGCCCAAGCCCCGCTCCTCGGAAGAGACCCCGAGCACAACAGCAGCCTCAACCCCGCTCCCGGGGTCCCCGCACCGAGCGCCCGCGTCCAAGCGCCCTGCGCGCACCTCCTCGATGTAGGCCGGCGGATCCCGCTTGATCAGATTCTGTAACTGCGGCAGGTTGCTGGGCAGCTTGTTGTTGTTTCTGCCGGACATGCTGGCCGCGGGCTGGCTTCTCGAGGAGCAGAGCTAGGGAAACTCGCGCCCGGCTCCCGAACCTAGCCGGAAACAGCACGTGGGACTCCCGGCAGAAGGCGCCATATTGACTTCTAGGAGAGCTACGGAAGCCTCCAAGTGTCAAACTGACTCGCACCGCCGGAATGCGCTATAGAGGTTTACGTGAGAACCATTACTGCCCGTGGGCAGCCGCTGAAGCTGCGAGTGTTTCTGTAATGATATGAGATGTAAAGTTTTGGGGGTTTCGCCTTCAATTCACACGAACTTAACATCATCCCAACCTTACTGTGAGACAGATGATGGTGTAAGATTTTAAATGTTTGCTTTTCTTTTGGTTTTGACCAGCTCATCCTAACCAGGATAAGGTGTGTGCTGGGTGAGCTGTGACCCTGTGAAACCATTAAGACATGCGGATAAATCAAACCATTGTTAAACCTGTGGACGCGCTCTTTATTAGCTCACATCCTGGTAATTCGAAGAGGCAAATAAATTTCTACAATCCAGTGATGTTCATAGATAAATACTGATTGGTTGAATGAATTAACTGATGACTGTTCACCCAAAAAAATACACGATCACCTACTGTATGCCGGGCACTGTTTAAAAAGATTTTCCTTTATATTAATCCGCTTAACCTTCAGAACAGCCCTCGAAAATAGGCACAATTATCATCTCCATTTTACAGGTGAGAAAACAGGTTCAGAGAGGTTGACTGCCCAAGCACACAGCTGTTGTAAAAACTGGTGTTTCGTTGGGCCTAGTGGTGCAGGCCTGTAATCCCAGTAATCAGGAGGCTGAGGCAGGAGGATCACTTTGAGTTATAGGCCACATAATGAGATCCTGTCTCAAAAAACAAAACAAGACAAAACAGCCAGGGTTCAATCAAGGTAGCCTTTTGGTTGGTTGGTTTTGTTAGTTGGTTTTTATTTTGGGGGTATTTTTTTGTTTGTTTTCTTTTGGTTTGGTCTGACTTGGTTTGTTTCTTCTTGTTTTGTTTGTTTTGTTTTTGAGGTGGGATCTTGCTTTGTAGTTCAGGCTGTCCTTGAACTCACTATGTAGCCCAGCCTAGCCTTTAGCTCCAGTGTCCCTTTTACCTCAGCCTCCTAAGTGCTGGGAGCACAGGCTTGGGCCATCACACCTGGCAGGCACTATACCTTAACTACAACTATAAAAGAAAAAAAGATCATCTGACAGCTGTTGGTGACTAACAAGGACAAGACTTTGATGTTCTCCTACTTGACCTAAGCAGTTTCACAGAAACCACCTTCAGCCAGCATCACCTGCAACTGACAGAATGAATCCAAATCAAGGGGGAAAAGAACAAATCAAGGCAACACTTCAGCTGGGCATGGTGGCACACACCTGTAATCCCAGCACTCAGGAGGTTGAGACAGGAGGATCACTGTGAGTTTGAGGCCAGCCTGGGCTACACAGTAAGTTCAAGGCCAGCCTGAACTACAGAGACCCTGTCTCAAAAAGACCAAAAAATAAAATGAAATAAAATGAATGAAAGAAACAAGAATGCTTTAGAAATCGTGATATGCTACTTATTTGTCTTTAGAGAATAACGATTTTATTAATTATTGAATCAAGTACTTGTGAAATTATTAATATGTAAAAGCAATAAATCTTCCTTTAAACCCATTTATAGATTTGAAATATTTTAGTTGTGTTAGGAAAAAGATGCATTCTCAAAATAAAATACATTAGGGGCCAGGGATGTAGCTCAGCACCACAGCATCTGCCTGGCAAGCACGAGGCCCTGAGTTCAATTCCTGGTTAAAAAAAAAAATATATATATATATATGTATATGTATTGAAATTACTTAATATAATTCCTGTCAAAAGCCAAAGCCTAACAAACTATGCATACTTATCTTGAGTCACTAAAATGTGATGTATGAATAAAGTATTCAGGCCATGTCACAAGCTTTTACTCAACACAATTTATATGCCAGGCACGAGGGTAGGTGCTATCAATACAGAAGTTCAAAACAACATAATACTTCTGCATGTATTTGATCAGTCAGAACTTGGCAACTTGGCCAAACTAACATGGGAAGATGGGAAGTAAAGTCTTGGCTGAGCATAGCAAAGCCTCAGGTAAAGAAAGGAGCAGTCATGTTTATTTCGAGAAATAGGGTGTTATGGAGATGAGTCTACTTGCAATGCATCGTGAAGGATATGTGGGGTTTTTATTTTCTTTTTATTTTATTATTTTTTTTGCAGTACCGGGAATCAAACTCAGGACCTTGCACTTGCCAGGCAGGCACTTATGCCACTGAGCTATGTCCCCAGCCCATGTGGAGTTTTTGTATGACACTCCTTTTCTCCAGGAGGAAAAAGAAGCAGCTCAGACGCGACAGGCAGCGATCTCCATACGAGCTTATCAGTGCAATGTGCTTAAAGAGAGCTTCGGGCATCCCTTTTATGTCTCTGTCAAATGAAAGTGTTAAACAAAACCAATTTTCACGCCACCCTCACAATTTTACACTTGCCAGATGGAGGTATCAGCCATAGGATAATCAACTAATATTTTTTCAATTTAATGCTAAATACACTCTTTTTATTCACTAGCAATAATATCTGAAAATGATGGTTTGATGTTTTGAATATATATATTTTTTAATATATATCAAAATAGCATGACATATTCTTGAGCCTATCTGAAGAATACACCCTTGTTTTGCCTTATACCTTTGTTTGGATGTGAGAGCTCAGCCTTTATATTTTAATTTTAGTTTTTAATTGACAGATGGTGAATGGCCATATTTATTTGGAACGGTGTGGCGCTTCAATGTGTACATACACTACGTAATGATCAGACTGGGGCGAGAGGCATACCCATCATCTCAGACAGTCATCATTTTCTTGTGTTGGGAACACCCCAAATCCTCCCTGTGTGCAGATGGGGGTGGAGCTCCAGGGTAGAGCAATAAGCGTCTCTGTGTGGGTACGTCATTTCTCTTGGTAAATGCCTAGATGTGGAACCCCTGCATCGTGTGCTAAGTTTATGTTGAAACTACCAGTCTTCAGCTTCTACCATTCTACTAAAACTGTTGTTTATGTTTTGCAGGTTTGGCGAGGTGGGAGGAGTTTTGGGTTTTGGCAGTGCTGGGGAATGAACCCAGAGATATGTGCCTGCCAGACAAGCATTCTGCTACTGAACTATATCTCCAGCCCCTAAACCTGTCTTTGTCAAATCACTAATTACTTTCATGTTGCTAAATCAATTTTCATTATTTATCTTACCTATAACATTGGACACAATTGGCTTCTTCCTTCTCCTGGGAATATTTGGTTAGCTGCTTGCTCTACCTTTGTTCGGGGGATAGGAAGTTGAGACAGGGTCTTGCTACATAATTTAGGCTGGTCTTGAACTCACTATGTAGCCCAGGCTGGCCTTGAATTAGAGGCAATCCTCCTGACTCAGCCTCCTGAGTGCTGGGATTATAGATGTTCACCACCATGCTCAGTGCCTATACTTCTTCCTTGGTCCCCAACACTGTATTTACATGTAGTAGCCAGGGAGATCCTTAAAGCAATCAATAATTTCTCCACCTTCCCCTTTCACTCAGAGGAAAAGCTAAACTTCTTCAGGGGCATAGAAGTCCTCACTGCCAATGAACAGTATAGGAGGAGCAGCCTTTGAGAGGTAAGTAGGCCACGGCAGTGCAGTAATCAGGTCACGAGCCCCCAGGATGGGATTAGTGACCTTATAGGAGAGAGCTTGCTGCTTCCTGGGTCTCTGCCACGTGAGGACACAGGATGGTATTGTTGGGTATAGCGCACGCGCCTGCAACCCCAGGTACTCAGGAGGCTCAGGTAGGAGGGCTGCACGGTCAAGTGCACCCGAACCACATAGAAATGCTATTTCAAAGCAATATTTCAAAAGCAAAAGGCCTGGGGGCTGTGGCTCCAGCATGCACCCGCTCTGGGTTCAGTCCTCAGCGCCAGGGTAAGGGTGGCTGCCTGCCTATCAAGAAGAGGCCCCACCGGACCCCAGCCTCATCTGCCGGAGCTCTGGCTTCCCTCCAGAACCGTGAGGAAGACGTTGTTGTTTAACCCACCTTGTCTGTGGTCATCTGTTTTAGCAGCCCGAACTGACACAAAGGCCGCCCGTGACGCAATCCCCAGGGACCTCTCTGGGCTCTCCCCGTCTCTCCCCTTTGCCCGCTTTGCTGTAGGAAAAGTGGCCTCAGCTGCCTTGAATTGTCAGCCTGAGTCCTGCGCACTTTTGCCTCTCTGAGGAGGTGCACGCCTTGCTCTCTTGCATCCTCCCTTCTCTGTGCACCCTCTGGGAGCAGCAGGGCCGCCTGCCCCTCCTCCCAGCCTCCTCCCCTCAGCAGCCCTTCCTGCGTGCCATTTTCCCCCAGAGCCCATCAGTCTCTGTAGATCACATACTTAGTCGCTTGGACTTTGTAATTGTCTCTCTTTCTGCGCTGGAAGGGATGAAGACTTTCTGTTTTGTTCACTGCTCTGTCCTCGCGCTTGGAGTGACACAGAGCACCTGCCAGGTAGAAGGCAACTAGTATTTGTGCTCTTTTCCATGTCCTCAACTGTGTGATAAAAGCAAAAGCCTAAAATATCTTATATCTACACAAACATAATTCACCTCAAAATCAGGGAATAACATGTGAATTCTAACGTGTCATTAGAAGCCAGTGGTTTCTGAATATATTCAGAAAAACCAAGCATGTGTCAGCACCTTCCTATGTAAAATATAGTTTTTAAACATTGTCAGAGTATCCACCAGAGGGCGCTCGTGCTTTGGTTTTTAAAGAGAAAATCACAGCAGTTGACAAAAGGACCATAGGCAAACAGGAAGTGGATACTGAAGAAACATTTGTCTTTTCTGGAGTTAATGTAATGTTCGTTGCTCTTCCCCACCTATTTCCATACTTATTGTCAGCTTTTCCCACAAGCATATCTCTTTCTTTCTTTCTTTCTTTCTTTCTTTCTTTCTTTCTTTCTTTTAGGCAGTGTGAACGCTTGGAGCAGCATGTGGATAAAGGTGTCAACCTCAGACTTAACAGGGGCTGTTTCCTCCATCACTTCTAAGTTTTTTTTTCTCTAAAACTCACAACTGAGTTCTTTTTTTCCGATACCGGGGATCGAGCTCAGGACCTTGCGCTTGCCAGGCAGGCTCTTATGCCACTGAGCTATATCCCAGCCCTATGGATGAATCTTGATTTTTTTTTTTTTCACTACTGAGTTCTGAAAGTCAGCATGTTCCTCCGCGGGATGATGTGTTTGTTTGTTTGTTTGTTTGTTTTGAGACTGGGTCTCGCTGCGTAGTTGACACTGGTTTTGAACCCACTATGTAGCCCGGGCTGGCCTTGAACTCAATGGCTATCCTCCTACCTCAGCCTCCTGAGTGCTGGAATTACAGTCATGCGCCACCATTCCTGGATTTTTTTTTCTTTTGATATCACTGAATAATTTTTTTTTGTTTGTTTGTTTTGGTTTTTCTCCGGTACCGGGAACAGAACTCAAGACCTTGCGCTTGCCAGGCAGGCGCTTTGCCGCTGAGCTAAATCCCCAGCCCCCCACTGAATAATTTTAATTGTATGTGTATTTTTGAAACTTCCAAGGGTAAAAATATTTTTGTTTGTTTTCTCTTTTGGATTTTATTTTTTAAACAATAGCTGTATTGCAGGATAAATGAGAAACTGTCACCTGCACATATTTAATGTATACAATTCGGTGTGTTTGGAGCACACACAGACTGTGAACCCTTGCTACAGTCACAGTAGCAGACGATCCACCACCTCCCAAAGTGCCGCATGTCCCTTGGTTGGGTATAAGAACGCTTAGCATATCTACTGCTTCGGTAAATTTAAGTGCCTAATACATTATCATTGACTATAGGCGCCATACTGTACGGCAGATCTCTGGGTGACACATTTTATTTGGAAGATCTTTAATGATGATTCTGTGACTGGGAGGGTAAACCATCTCCTTTGTAAATAGGCTGCACGTTTTACCAGTACTTAACCTCACATGGGTACCATCTTCCTTCCCTTCTGCCTTCCAAACCTGCCCCAGGTTCCTCCCTGGCCAGTCTAACCAAGAACTACGTAGGGAAAGAGATCCCAGAAAATGTCATTCTCAGTCTAATCAAGTGAACACAGCAAACCCAGCAAAGCAGGGAATGGCACACAAGGAGGCTTGAGAGGGAGATGGACTCAGTGTGCTGAGAGACAGACAGAAGGTGAGGCTGGGGTTACACAAGCGAGGGGACCACTGCGGGGAGCCCAGCTGGTGTCACCTGAGGCCTAGTAGGTCTTGTCTGTTTCATATTGACTCTAAACTGCAGGATTTTAAGCAAATCGGTGGTATTCTGAATTACTCTTTACAAGGATCATGCTGCCTCTCACAGGTTGTAGGAAAGTAAGTGAAAAGTTGAAAAAAAGAGGCAGCAGGGAAAAGAGGCAGATGCTGAGGTTGTCCAAAAGAGAGACTGGAGTAGGCCTGTGCTGTGATTGTGAAGACACAGATAGCAGGGAGCCGGCTGGGGCCTCATTTCTCTAATGGTGAGATGCGGGATATCCTCCACCCAGAGGAAGGTGCAGCAGAGGTGAGCGGACAGAGGAGGCCTGGTACCTTCCAAGCACTGAGCTCTCTTCTGAGCCTGTTCTTCTCTCTGGTCCTGAATAAGAAGACTGAGATACAACGAGGTTGCAACATACTTCAGCCAAGGCCACACAGCTGAACAGCAGCGGGCTTCTGATCGTAGGCTGGGCCGCTCAGAAGCCAGCATCCAGCCTCCCAGGTGAAGGCCCTTGTGAGAATTCATGTCCATTAGCTGATGTCTGCCCAAACGTCACACTTGTCTGGCTTCTCACAAGAACTCAAATGTATAGACTGACGTCCTCTGTCCAATTTCAATTCTAAATTTGTCACATTCTCCATAAAAGTGTTTTTGTCCCTCAAAAAGCCCCTTAAAGCACTTTCCTGTCTTTATGTCAACATTATATCTCCTTAGACAAAAGCTAAAAAGCAAATGAATAAAGGATATGTGAGAATTACTGGTAAGCATGCAACAGAGGAAAGGTATATCCAAGACATTAAAAAAAAAAAACCAAACCAGGATTTGTTTTCTGATAAATCTCTGTTTATTGATACCACTGTTTTAGCAAAAAAAAGCCTCAAAGTACAAAGTATATGTGTCAATACTGCTTTGAGTTTCAAAATTATATTGCATAGAGCATGCATATGTCTATAAATGATAAATGCTCATAATGTGGGCACCAATATATTTATCATGGATACTTGGTGAGACTATGTAGTCTTTGGTTATTATTTATATACTGTCCACTTTTCCTGTGGCACACAGATAACTGGGTCTCAGACTCTCCAGTTATGGAATTTTAAAGATTCTTTTTCAGAGAATGACATAGAAGGAACTGAAGAATTTCATGAGTGCAGATGTCTGGGCAGGGTCGCCAGTGGGCAGCACTGGGAATCATCTGCAGTCCGAGGAGGGACAATATCTGGGAAAGTAAGTGTAGGTTTCAATTCCGGCCGAAGAACTTTCTTCCTCAGTTCACTGACCTCTCTGAGGAAGTTCCTGAACCTACATAGGCTAGCTGGGCACCACTCGCACCCCTGAGTTTGCTGTGCCTCCAGCTCCTGGAACCTCGTCACTGCTTTTCTCCGATAACCACAACTCACATTTGCCTGAAATGCGTTTTCAAAGGTCGTGGCTGCTGTGTTCTCTCGCTGCAGCTGCCCTCTCCTGGAGCACGTGGTTTTTTCCTGCCTTTATCTGCCCCAAGTTCACTCTGCAGAGCATGCTTTTTTTCCTAACAAATGTAAAGCTTTGCTACCATTTTTTAAAAAAGAATCTTGGTGGCTATCTTATTAGTCATCAGAAGCTAGAGCTTGTCAGGAAAGGTACTGAGGGAGTTTTTGTATTGAACAGAGAAAGGCAGGACTGGCTCATCTCTATCCTCTTTGCCTTGTAAGATTGTACGAGTTCAGATGTGTGGAATATTTTTGAAAAAGCAATCCAGAATACACACGCGTGTTCTAAAATGTGCTCCTTATTTGTTAGAGCAGCCGAGTTAACCTCCTGTCCTAACAACACAGGGGTGTTGCTTCATCCCCGGCCCCTGCAGTGGCTGTGGCCAGACACTAGGAAGAAAAGGTTACCCGGGGGAGACAGCAGAGAGCAGCGGAAGAGGCGCTCCCACTGCCTTCTCCACACCGAATGGTGGAGCTGAGGTCCAGGCCTTCAGCTGGGTGGCAGAGTCAGGAACTAGGGCTCCCGCACTCACGGAGCTGAGAGTCTGGTTAGAAAAAGAAAATAAACACACACTAATGAGGTAACAATTAAGTGCTCACTCATGTTGTGCTAAACACAAGGGAAATATGAATTTTAAGAGGATTTGAGCATCTGGCCGGTTTTAGAAAATATTTTATTTCGTTATCTGCAATGTCAGGGAGGGAACTCAGGGCACTGTGGTGTCAGGCGAGCGCTCCACCCCTGAGCGACCTCGCAGCTCTTGGAGAAGCTTATTGAGGAAGCACAGCTTGAGCTGAGCCTTGAAGACCAGATCATGGGAACTAGGCAAAGGGAAGGCATTCTCGCGGGCAGCTAGGGAAGAGGTGCACAGCCCAGTCTCGCGGATGAGAGGGCGTGACCTGTGCGGTGGAAGGGGGCGGGCGTGGGACTGGGGCCGGGTAGGGAGGAACTTGCTTAACTGAAGCACAAGGGAACAGCGAGGGCAGCAAGACAGAGCCAGTTTCCCAAGGCCAAATGCTGCTGATGTCCAAAGGCAGATCCCAGGAACGACCAGTGCGATCTCTCAGACACCCGTGTGGGAGGCCCGCAGGCTGACTCAAGTGCAGACACTGACAGCCGGGGCAGTTTGGTGAGATCCAGCTCAGTTCCAAGCTGCCTGGCTTCCTAGTGTGCAGGCAGGCGGGGGCTCGATGACATGGACCTCATAGTCCTCTCTGGAGGCCGCAGGCTGAGGCCCTGGACGCCCAGGCAGCTGCTGTGTGTGGGATGTGTTTGTGTGAACATTTGTCCAGATGTAGGTATTACTAAGCTGTGATGAAATTCAGTTGGTCAGCGGTAGAAGAACAGAAAGAACTATTGCCTCTAACAATTCTTAATTCTGGATTTTAAAATCAAATTTCCAGCTTTAGTTACAATTTCATAATAGTACTTTACATTTTCTAGTCAAATTAACAAGCCCGTGTTATTAGAGGCCATTACTTCCTAGAATTATTTTGGTACAATCAAAAAGAAATTTTAACACAAGGTACTTGTTGGCAGAGTGGGTTCTTATGTGGTCTTCTTTTGACGAGGAGCTTTGGATCTTTTGCCTTTTACAATTTTCTTGCTTTTTTGATATTTTTTCCCTTTCTTTTGCTTTTTCTTTTGGCTGACCTGTGAAGAGAGGGAGGAAAATGGAATGTTTCTGAATCTTACAATGTTTTCTTCCTGACATTATATTTGAATTCCCCTGGGTTATGGTCTTTCTTTATTCTCAAAACTAACTTAAAGTTGTCTTTCTCTCACAGGGGTTCCTTTTGATGCTATCTTGCTCACATTGAGGAGGAACTGATAGTCTTCTAAATGCTTTCTTTCATCTATTCTGGGTTATTACTGCCCTCACTCCAACCCTCTTACCACCCACTGGCACGACTGCAGCCCTCTGAGATTCATGCCAGAATCATCTACTGTTACCTATGAGGAGGTCTGAGGCTATGAGAGGGTAACTTGCCCAAAGTGAGCACTGGTAGTCCGTCCAATTCCAGAACCCGAACTCCCCGCCACACAGCATACGACCCTCCCCAGTCCTCGGCCTCTCGTGCAGGGTGCCCCCCTCATGGCCTTGGTCTGCTTCCCGCCTCAATCCTGTCCTCTTTTCACAGTAACTCCAGTCATTGTTTGAGGCTCCCTGGGCACGGCAGGCTCACTCGGGACTCTCTCCTTGTTCTTGCTGCCTTCTCTCCTGGTGATTCATGCATCTCTTAAGATCCAAATCAAGTGTGAGACGTCTTCCTTCACATTTTTACCTGCTTCTCTTACCTAGCAAGGTTAACTATTCTTTCCTATATCATTTTCAAAAGTCACATATATGCCTTTATTTTATATCTCTCCCACTGTATCACAACTGCTATATATTGTTAAAGAATATCTGCTACAGAAGCAAAGGTTTACATCTTACTACTTCTGTATCTGCAGAGTCTTCCATTCAGTTAAATGCAGTGTAAAAGGATGAAAATATATCGTCAGTGGATCTACAGATATTCTTTGTCTTCCAAAGTTACTTCTAACAGAAAGGACGTTCTGTTCCTCCTTTCACCAACCTGCTTCTCCCACTGCTTCATCAGCTGCTTCACTTCTGCTGAATCCGGGTTGAGACACGTTTGCTCCCCGTTCCTCCTCGTAGCACTGCCAGAGAAGCAGCAATGAGATCTCTTGTTTCCATTTCTAATTTAATACGTTTTTAGACATAATGACAATAAGCATGATTTGGTGAACTTTCTAATTAAACTACTTAAAATATAATAAAATGTTTTCCTAAAACAAGTTAACTGGTTGAATAATTTCAAGAATTTTTTCATTTATTTCTCTGTACAGTCTGAAAATCAGAATGGCCAACCATATATCATCTTTGATTTAGGTATAAAGTGCTTAAAATATCCTTTAATCAAACAATTCTCGAAAAAGGTATTAGCTGGGAAAGAATTAAAGACAAGACTGCCACAATAACAGTTTGACAGCTGCAAAAAATTGGAAATAACCTACATTTCTAACAACAGGGATTGATCATATAAATTATGACACACTCATCTGCCATTAAATTTGGCCGTTAAAATCACATTACCAGGGCTGGGGGTATAGTTCAGTGGTAGAGCATAGCTCACATATCTGTGTTCAATCCCCAGCATACAGACATAAGACAACTTTAGAAAATAATGACATTATTAAAGATTTACTGACATAAGAAAATGTTCATAATTATCATGTTAATGAAAAATGCAGGTTACAAAACTGTACAGTAGTCTCCCTTATGGGTGGGGGATTTCAAGACATTCTCTAGATGCCTGAAAACTTGGGGGGTACCAAACCCTATATAGGCTGCTTTTTATACATGTACATGATAAGATTTAATTATAATTTAGGCACAGAAGGTAATTAACAATAAATAATACTAAAATAAAATAATTATAACAAGATACTATAATAAAAACTAAAATATTTGAACATTTTATTTCTGAAATTTTCATTTAATATTTTTAGACCATGGTTGACTTGTGTAACTGAAATCTAGGAAAGTAAATCAGCAGATAAACAAGGACTACTGTATGTGGTACGTGATCTATGTGTGTATGTATAAAATCTAAAAGTATGTACATACAAAGCAAATGGGGGAACTTTGAAAGACTGTATACCAAGGGATTAATTATATTTATCACTGGACGATAGGATTATAAGTGATTTTTATTTTCTTCTGTTCAGCTATCAGCATTAAACTTTTTCTAGGAGCCCTTTTGTTTGTTTGTTTTGTTGGTTTTTTTTTTTTTTGAGACACGGTCTTGCTATGTAGTCTTGGCTGGCCTTACTTACTATGTAGCCCAGCCAGGCAGACCTTGAACTTGCAGCGATCCTCCTGCCTCAGCCTCCTGAAAGCTGGGATTACAGGTATGTGCCACCACACCTGGATAGGAACCCATTTTCAAGACTGCTTAAATCTGTTTTTTTCTGGGTTACAACCTGAATTAGCCTCAAATAAATATCATTTTCTTTGTTCTTGAAATACAAACATTTTCTACAATGAACATAATATTATTTAAGGAATAGGAACCATCCTTGGTTCCTAATCTCTACCAGAAATTTAATTTTGAGGAGAAGAAAAGAAAGGAGCAGACCAAGTTTACGGAGGGGCTAATCATGTGGAATTTAACTGTCTACATGGGCAAATACCCAGAGGGTAGCATTCATAGTAAAGTTAACATCTCTGCCAATACAGCACACGCCAACTATGTCTGAGTTTTTACTCACATGATTTCTGTTTTCTCGCAGGAAGGGCTTGGGACAAATTGTTTAAGGTCTTTCAAGGACTTGAGGGAGATCGTGCCACTGCCAGGGCCAATGCAGAAACATCGCCTACTCCTCATTACTGGGGTGCCTGTGAGAGAGAGAGAGCAGAATACAAGCATTTAGGTCGCTGTTTCAATTGAAGCCGTCCATCAAGATGATACATTTGACTTAATCGTGGCTTTTGCTATCATTTATTAAGTGGTTGCAAATCATCACCACAGAGTTGTTTTTGTTTTGTTTTGTTTTGTTTTTTGTTTTTTTTTCCGGTACTGGGAACCAAACTCATGACCTTGCACTTGCCAGGCAGGCGCTGTGCCACTGAGCTAAATCCCCAGCCCCACCACAGAGCTTCAAAGTAGGTATTTTATCCATTTTGTGGATATCAGGTTTAGGAGAAGTTAAGTGAAGAACAAAGATACACAGCTCTAGGGGCAGGAACAGGGTTTCAGCTCAGGTCTGAGTCCAAAGGTGTTATTCTCAGCCATTCTCCCTTTCTCTTTTGGAGGAAAAGAGATTTTCACAATACTCAACAAATTCCCATTACACATTAGACCCACTAGTACATAATTTATGTGTGCTAGGTGCACAAGTTTATTAAGCAACTTCCAGATCCATTTTTACCTGATCTTAGCTGAATGGAATTCCTGTAGGTGTGGATAGAAAGTTCTACTTATAACAAATTACCACTTCTGTCAATCTCTCCTGCCCAACGCCTAGATTTTTCAATAGTGTTTTAAACTATTGAAAAAAACATTTTTGAGACAGTGATAGAGACCACTACAAAGTAGCTCTGAGCAGGATTTAATATTAACCAATTGGCTTTCCATGTTTACTTGTGAGTTGTCTGAAGCTTAGGCACCTTGTCTGAAGATGGGCAGTAGACTCATAGCAAATGAACCTCTGAGTCACAGGTCACCGCTGAGGCCTGTGAAGCTGTGACACCTCAAAGGACAAGATAAGACCACAGCTGAGGATGTTTGGCTCCAAACCCAATTAACTACAAGGAGACTGCAGCTGCGGGCTCCACACTCCTACAGTAAATACCAACCTAAAAATAAGGTAGTTCTCTTTGACATAATTTACTACTTGGGAAAATATTTCCCAAGGTCCTGCTAGATTTCCTCATTTTCTTGAGTATCCTCCTCCTTTGTTTGAAAACCTAATAAATATGGGCTGCCCAGAGAAGTCTTGGTCTAAACCCAGAGAATATTGAATGGTGTAAGAAAGTCAGACCCTCCTGGAGCCCTGAAAGAATTTCAGTTGTCTCATTTATTTAAGTCTTCGCCATCCACTCACTTGGGAGATTATGGGCCTGATCTTCCCACAATAACTAAGGGTTATTTAACCCAATAAGACAGGGTCTTGCTATGTACTTCAGGCGGGCCCTGAACTCACTATGTAGCCTAGGCTGGCCTCAAACTTGCAGTAATCCTCCTGCCTCAGCCTCTGGAGTGCTGGGATTGCAGGAGTGTGCTACCACCTGGCTTTGGAAATTCTTTAGAATACACTATCTTCATACTTTTTTTAAAAATTTCATTCATTATGTATTTACTTAGTGCTTACTATGCCACCTTTTTTTTTTTTTGTACTGAGGACTGAACCCAGGACCTCACACTGAGTTGAATTGCAAGCCCTTTTAAAGAATGTTTTAAGCTTGAGACAAGGTCTCACTGAATTGCCTATGCTGACCTCAAGTTTGTGATCCTCCTGTGTCAGCCTTCCCAAACTGCTGAGATTACAGGCATGTACCACCATATACCAAGCATATGAAATGCACAAACTACTAAATTCCCACTTTACAGATGAGGAATCTGTAAGGCATTTGCCCAAGGTAACATAAATAGTAGATAGATTAGGACAACCTCTCTAATTCCTGGATTCTCATTCAATTAACCCTAGACCTATGTATCAAGAAACAACACCAACAACAAAATAATTCAGTGCATAGTTTTTCATTTCATTATCTGCTGCCAGTGCTGCTGGTTTCATATCCTTTACTCCAAACCACCCATTTGTGTGAAATGAAAACGAAACATGCAGAAATTCCTTCTGAGAGAGAGCTTCCCATTATAAATGTTCCAACATCCATTGAACACTTACTAGGAACTCACACACCTAGACTGAGACTTTTGTTTGACTTGGCAGCTCCAAGTCCTGACCTTTGGATAATCAACTACCAACATGCTCTCGCGAGTGACTGTTCTTTTCTGGTATATACGGACACTCAGTGTTATCTGGTGAGCCAAGAGGTTCTCATAGTGGTTCACATGTCTAACTTCACTACCCAGTATAACTCAAAACCCCTTACCTTGAACTTCAAACAGAACCAGGAAGGTGACACCAAAGAGGAAAGGAATTCCATGTCCCTTCATTGTGGTGGGAAGTTCTCCAAAGTCACTCCTATGTTGAATTTCAAGCCTGAGAAAATCTTTAGAGAATATGCTCTTGGGTACATTTATCTGAGAAACCCATTTCCCTCCTAAACCATGATTGGCTATTGTCCTTAGCTGATCTAGCTAAACTAACCACACACTTGATTTTCCTGGGGGAAACCCTACTCTCAGATCCAAGGGAATTTCTGCATGTTTTATTTTCATTTCATATAAATGGGTGCTTTATAGTAAGGGATGTGAAACCAATAGCACTGGCAGCCTTAAACACACAGTTGCTCACCTGGGTGAGGACATGATGAAATAGTGTTATGCAATAAGGGCTGGAAATGTGCTTTCCAGATGGAAAATACTAAAGTCTAGGTAAGTAATTCCTTTCTTATTTATAACATACTTTTCTGTATAATAAATGGCTACATTTACCTTGTATTATCCACCCTACAATTTAAAGCACTTTAGCTTCTTCAGGAACCAAACTGTTTTCTACTAGTGGTTAATTCCTTTTTGTCATTGCTGATACAGTTTATTTTTTAAATTCTCAGATCAATTAGCACAAGAGTTTAGTTGTGTGCAAGAGACCCAAATTAACAGAGGCTGAGACAGAAGCTTATCTCACTCTGGTAGAAGTGGTTGGATATTATGACTGTCTGTAAAAAGGCCCCCAGGAGACCCATCCACTGAGAGGTGGGGCTTTTGAAAGGTGACTGGATTGTGAAAAGGCTCTAAATTCAACAATGGGCTAATCCACTGATGGGTTCATGATCTGCTGACATTCCTCAGGGTAATGGAGGCTTAGAAAGGGCTGGTCTAAGAGGGGTGCAGGAGACCCCCCAGGGACTGCACCTTGTCTCTGGCCTCTGCCCCTTCACAGCTGCCATGAGGTGAGCAGCTTTCCTCTGCCGTGCCCTTCCATGATGATGCTCCACTCTGTGCCTCACCAGAGGACCAAAGCAATGGAGCCTCCTGACCATGGACCAAAACCTCTGAAATCGTAAGCCAAAATAACTTTTCTTCCTGTAAGTTGTTTTTCTCAGGCATTTTGTCACAGCAATGGAAAGCTAACAAAGTGAACAAGCACTTGTATGGTGGCTCTTTCCTGTAAGGTTATCCATGCTCCTTCTTACATTTATGCCACCATTTCAGGGTTGCTGCCCTCATGTATGTGGCCAACAGTGGCTTACTGCCACATCCATTTTCCAAGCACAGGATGGCAGAAAGGCACAAAAAGGCACCTCATTCCTTTTCAGTCCCATCATAGAAGTTGTACCCATCACTTTCCAT
>NW_004955433.1:734701-781540 GCF_000276665.1 Chinchilla lanigera
CCAATTGTGTCACTGTTTCTCTGTGTCATGATAGATCCCAATTGAGCGGCGGCGGCTGGCCTATGGGCCGGCGCGCAATAGTGCTCGCCGCCGCATGGCTCCCCATGTGCTTAGGGCCCACCCTCTGGGAGCCAGCAGACAGGAAGCTAGCCAGCCAGAAGGCTGGCGCTCCCCACCCGCAGCTCCCTGTGTGCCGGAAGCCCTCCTTCCGGGAAACCCCGAGGCCGGGAGTAAGTCGCCATTCTGAAGACCGGCGCTCCCCGCCCGAGGCTCCCAGTGCGCTGGGGGCCCCTCCATTATGTTTTGTAACAGAACACAGTCACATGTTTAGCTTCAGGGGAAGAAATGATACCTCTATTCTGGTGTACCATCTAAATACTGAAGGTTCTGTCACTGCATAGCAGTGTTTGTTGACTGAGTAGCTGATCTGAGAAAGAGTCTACATTCCTCAGTGGGCCTATGACCTCCCCTGACTCTGATTCTCCTAAATCTCTCTTGGTCTTCACTTTAGTGTTGTAGCAGCCACTTTTCCAAGCCTCAAAGGTAGAATAAACTTGATATGAAGGTAGTTGCTGCCATTCCTACTCCAAATACACAAGAGGCATATGGACAAAAGTGATACAGCTGAGTGACACTGAGGCAGATGGGCTTGCTTAAAGCAACAATACTGGTTTTGTTGTCTCTGAGGAAAAGCAGAAAAAAGAACACAAACCAGGGGCCTTGTTACAGGAAAGTAAAAAGTACTGGAATATCTTCAAGGAATAAAAGGGTTTCTTTTATCATCATATAACATATAAAGTAAAAATTGCACTAGCTCTAAATTTCTAAACAAACAACGTATTTTTTCAGTATTGGGAATTAAACTTAGGGGCACTTTACCACTGAGCTGTACTCTGAGCCCTTTTCATTTTATTTATTTTATCTACACATACTTGCAGTACATAATGTTTACTTTCCTTGTATGGAGTTCATACATGTATATAATTGTCTTGGTTACTTTTCTCTCATCCCTGAGACAAAACATTTGATGCCCAGAATTCAGAAAGGGCAAAATTTATTTAGCTCACAGTTTGTGGAGGTTTCAGTCCATACTTGGCTGGCACCAAGGCAGAGTGGCACATGGCAGAGGGCAACAGTTCATGGTGCGGGAAGACAGTAAAAGCAGCAAGAGCAAAAAAGGAGGAGTAGCAGAAAGAAGCCTCTTTCCCTCCCTTCTATTGTATGCAGGCTGCCTGCCCCGGGGCAGGTGTGGTGCTCACAGCCATGATCCCAGCACTGGACCATGAATTAATCATTGACTCGAGAAGCCCACCCCATGACTGCATGAGGCTTTCGGGGACATCCAGACACAGACCATAACAATAATACATCTTAATTCCTGTTTTTATTTTCTTTCTCTTTCCTACCTCCCACTCCCTTCATCTCTTGATCTCTTTCTCATCTGGAAAGATCAATCTCCCTACTTCTATCTTTAATTTTTCTCTTTATTTTTAATTTGGGTTTCTCAAATAAGAGAAATCATGTGACATTTAAGTTTGTGTGTCTGATTTATTTCCTTAACATTATGATCTCAAGGTACAATCCATTTTCCTACAAATGACTGATGAAGAAATGTTCAGGATCCCTGGCCATTGGAGAAATGCAAATTCAAACAACAGTATGATTTCATCTTTCCCCAGAAAGAATGGCCATCAAAAATCAAATATTGTAATAACAAATGCTGGTAAAGCTGTGTGGAAAATGGAGCCCTTCTACACTGTTGGTGGAGTGAAAACTAGTACCATCACTATGGAAATCAGCATGGAGATTCCTTAAAAACTAAAACTATAAATTCCATTTGACCCAGCAATTCCCTTTCTAGGTGTCTTCCTGAAAGAGTTAAAGACATCATATTACAGTGATATATGCATACCCATGTTTATTTTTGTTTTTGCATTTTGGTTTTGGAACACCCATGTTTATAGCAGCATAATTCATAATAGCTAAATCTTGGTAGTAGCCTATGTCTATCAAGAGATAAATGGGTAAAGAAAATACGGTATTTATACATAATAGAGTACTACTGTGCCATAAAGAAAGACAAACACTTTTATTTTTTTATCTTGAGACAGGATCTCACTAAATTGCCCAGTAGGCCTCAGAGTTTCAATCCTCATGGCCTCAATTTCCCAAGCAGCAGAGATTAGAAGCAAGGGCCACCAGACTTACCCCAATAAGCAACTTTTGAATGAACTAGAGATCATTCCTAATTTAAGTCTTAAGAAAAAGTGCTTAAAAATGTAAAAGCTTTTAGTTAGGAAAGAAACTTGATTTGAAAACATGACAAATGCATCAGTTTTACCTGGAAAACACTCCCTTTCCTGAGATTATTTTGAATGACCTATATCAATTGACAGAAATAACATAGTATGATGAGGAAAATCCTGTTGATACCTTATGAGGGGCCCTTTACTCAGTGATAATAGAAATTTAAAGCCAGACCAAGAAGTATGAGGACATAGGCAAAGCTTTTAATTGAGAAAACAGGGAAAGCACTTCCAATGGAAAAGAGCCAAGGGTGCACAGCGCTGACAGAGAAAGTCAGACTGGCCTGTCAGCGGAGGGACCTATTTTTACAGGGTTAATCTCTGGGTGGGCTAGGCTCTGCTCATTCCAGTTGTGGCTCTGGAGAAATCCTTTTCATTTAAAGGGGCATCTGGTTTTCATGACATGATTACTTCTGCTTGGGGTACAGGGTGTCCTCCTTTCCTGCCATGGAGTAATTGCTCCCCTTTAGGTGGTGGTCTGCTGAAACCCCTGCTGAGGGTATTGGTCTAACCCACCAGGCAATATGGCACAAGGATGTAAAAGAAAGACAAAGAGAATATTCTGCAATTGAGGAGCTCTGGGATGACCCAGTGTTCTCTGTGGAACAAAAGGCCTCATTTCCAAAAGCTCATGGCTTTTATTGGTACCAGTCAGGGAGGTGGGTGGGGGGTCATGCAATGTGCATAGGGAAAAGAAATTATAACCATACCATGCAAAGAGGCCTCCAATTAGGAAGGCACAGATAATTCTGTATGCAAGGCTGGCACCTTTACTGCCAGGAGGATATAATTCTGAGTCCCATGGCCTCAGCTGAGAGGTTATCTCATGCCTTAGCCCTGGAATCACAGGCTCCTATTCGAGCCTCCATTCCAGCCATCAACATGGAGGCTGTTCCCGCCCGTGTGTCGCCACTTTGCTGTTAGTGAGACAAGTGCCTAGGTCGGACTTGCTAACATTTTTTTAGCCAATTAAGGGAAGATTTGTCTCAATATAGGCAGCTATACACTTTAGTGCATAGGGTGAAGGAGTGGTCAGGGACAGGTTGCAGTATGGGCTTCGTTTCTCAGGAGAAAGCAGCGTAGTGGTCTCCCACAGTGGCTGACCTCATCATGAGCTAATTTGTATGCACAGGCTCTCTTGTTCCCGGAAGCCAAGGTAAATGCAGGTTTAAGACAGTGGCTGGAGACTTTCAGGAGCCACTCCGTGTGTTCTGGAACAAGATGCTGTAAGAGGCAGCTGAACGTCCCTGCACATCTTGAAAATGTTTTCAGTTTTTCTTATCGGTGTCCTCAGTCTTAAAGAAGAAATGAGACGTGTTAGGGAAACTTAGGGCTAATAAACCAGTTTTTAGAAAGAAGCTCCTTAAGTGATTAACATGCTGA
Source organism: Chinchilla lanigera (assembly GCF_000276665.1). NCBI lineage: Eukaryota > Metazoa > Chordata > Mammalia > Rodentia > Chinchillidae > Chinchilla > Chinchilla lanigera. The sequence goes on from NW_004955433.1 coordinate 738,391, forward strand.
TGTGCTAAGCTAACAGAAATCTGACCCAAAGTTTAAAGCCAGGCACAAATTGAAGATATAAAAGAAGATAAATAAAATGAAGTCAGAGATTTACCTACTTTTCATTACTCACTGCGCATCTGCAGGCCCAAATGAAGAGTCAGTGCTTTTTGGCAAAAGCAGCTTTTAAGTCCCTGTTTCATTCTCACCCAATAAAGAATTGGTTCGTTTGAAGCACAAAGAAAATGAAGAATCCTGTGGCTATCACAGTTTCACCCAAACCTCTATGGCGGAAGCCAGCCATTTATCCCATGAGAGTGAGTATATTTTGCATAAAACACAATTGTTCCAATTTGCTTTTTCCAAATGTTTCAATGTGTCACTCAGGGTGTCTGGTATTAATGGCGTAGCTATGGAAAATGACAAATTGTGTATTTATGCCCATTTTCTAGGGCGTAAAAAGAGGCCTGACATTTTCCCAAAGTAAAAATTTAACAGCAAATAATTTAAAATATTTAAGGTAGATATTACATCTGCTCTGGCTAGTTAGAATTCTTCCAGCTGCAGAAGTTAAAGCCAAGGTGAGTAAGACAACAACATTTTGAAATCATGCCTGATTTCCCTCAGAGAATACTATCCTTGGGAACAGGATAAGAGTGGGAGGAAAAACAGGGTAAAAGACCCAGAAGAAAAATAACCCTTCTCAAAACAGGACCTGAGAAAAAATAATTTGAACAAATAAAAATAAACAAGCTTTGAAAGTCTTTGTGCTATAGTTACTTGATATTTTAAGGCTGGATAGAAATATCATTTGAAAATAATAAAAGTATTGTAATAGTCTGACCAAGAGCTAAATGATATTGGAAAAAATAAGTATTGGAAATATTCTTTGGTCTGAGACTGTTACATATCAGCAGCTCAACATAATTATTGAATATTTTGGAATTAAAACTATAATAGAGCTTTTATTGTTCTATACATTGATTATACATACTACAATATAAAAAGTCTTTGTTTTTATCTTCCACTCACTCTAGAGATTTGCAGAAATGGAGTTTCAATGAAGTAGCTTCTATATTCTTCTTTCAAAGATTGCCCTAAGGTAAAACCATTGGAAAAATAAACAATTAGCATCTAAATGATTTTTTTTTCTTCCCTCTCTTCCACCAGTAGTTCCTTCCTATCTTTCACTTTCTTTTTCCTAGACTGATTGGTTTAATGTTTGAGTTTTATCTAACTCTGGAGAGTCTTCGATTATCCAGGCAGCACCCCAACTTGAGGTATATGAGAAATTTAGGAAAAATATTTCTGGAATAAAATAAAAGGCACCTAAACAATGTTTCTAAACATTTCTTTCATTATATACTCCCCTTCGTTAAGGAAAACACACTTAAATGAACTAAAATCTAAATTAAATTTCTCCTTAAAGAGAGAGATTAAATACTATTACATCTTGTTGAATACAGTTGAACATTGGTAGGCCAGTACTCATTGTAATACCCAAGGTATTTTTAGCCTTCTAAGAACCAATGTTTGTCCCCCTGGAGCAATAACCTCCCTTTGAGAATGTATGCTATCGAATAAGGTTAGAATGGATAGCAGCATTTTATAACACATTGCTGTACGAGATGGTGTATGGAGGACTAGTGATGTGGGTGCCAAAAGAATTTACCAACAATCAAGGAATATAGAAAAGTAAGTTTATTGAGAACACAGGACACTGTGAAGAGGAGCAGTGGGTGAGTTTCTAACAGAGGAACTGTGCCATCAGGATGACAGGTTGTGGTTTTCTTTTTTAATATAAAGGAGTAAGGGGAAAGGTTCTGTTAGTAAATGTACTCACCTCAGACACACATTTCTCCCAGGACAAATTTTTCCTTGTTGATCTTCCAGGAAAACCTGCATTTTATTTACATTTTTATATCAAAGTTGCAAAATGGCAAGATCATTTGCTTTGGCCTCACAGGAGACTACTTACCGGGAGAGAAATTTACTTTTGGCTTATGCTGGTTTGGGTTAGTGTCTGGTCAGTGTATTATCTCAGTACTCATGAGTATGTGTCAGGCAGGATTGCTTTAGTTAGAGAGTTTTGCTTCTGAAGAGTTTAACTCTCTTGCTGCTAGTGGATTATGACTACATCTCTTCCTGACAAATCAGCAAAAATCACTGACAAGAGAAAGTGGTTATTTCCGTAACTGCTCTGAGCTGCATGGGGATATTGTTAGGGGCACTCCAGTTTGTCAGTCGATCAGAGGTTGTGGGCCCTGTATGAAATTTGAGTGTGAAGCAACTGAGTGGCTTAGTGAAGCAGTGAAAGACCAAAACATTTTTCAGAAAGGGACCAGAATCCCCATCCGGTCATCATTTGGAGACAAATGTCTGGAGCCTGGAAGACACAAACTTGACAAGGCAATTGGGTAGACACAAGTCAAAAAATGAGTAGCAGTATAATGGCAACTTGGGCCCTTTTTACTTAGCTTGTGGCTGGTCTTTTTATCTGGGAACATTTTAAGACCTGAATTTTCACTGGTGGGTCTGTTAAATTATACCTCCACTGACTCAAGTCAAACATGATTCTGGCGGAGTCCTTTGTGAGGGTTGTTATGAGGCACTTACGGATGAGAACACTTCCTTACCACCTCTTGGCTCTATCTACCTTTAGGAAGGCTGACACAAGTGACTCTCTTACGACATTTACAACAATCATGCTTTTCCTTACATTTCCCCTCATCTTTATTAGAATTTTTCTTGGAAGGCAGCACTGCTCAACCATTGTTTTCATTGGCCCTCTTGTTGGAATGCTGTTCTGGTTGTTAAGGTCTTATTTGGCCCCACACTGGAGAGCTAGGTTTGACAATTTAAAGCTGGGCATGGTGGCACATACCTGTAATCCCAGCACTCAGGAGGCGGAGGCAGGAGGATCTTTGTGAGTTTGAGACCAGCCTGGGCTACCAAGTGAGCTCAGCCTGAACTGCATAGCAAGACCGTGTCTGAAAAAGACAGAAAGAAAAAAAAAAGACAATTTAAAGCCAGTGCCATGGCCCCCCCAGCCATATTTGAGCAACAAAGAGGTTTAAAAGGAGTAACTCTTAGCCCAAATTTACCTGATGTCCGTTGTTAAATTTAATTTTACCTGTTTTGTAGGTGATAATGAACATCTCAAAACATTGGATTAGATTTCTTTGTTACTTTCATATTATAGAACTTTGAGACTCCAGTTACAAAGTTTTAAGGAAAATATAAAATAAAACTAACCAGAGCAAAACTCATTTGCTTTTTGAACCAAGATTTTTGTTATATCAATTTTGCTAAAGATAATCAAAGCAAGAGATAATTTGTTAGTAGTACTTGTTCGAATCTTTTCCATGAATCTGACTGTAAATGCCCCAGAGAACAATCAGAACTATGGATGACAAAAGACTTAGAAAAAGCTGGGTATGGTGGTACATGCCTATAATCCCAGCACTTGGGAGGCTGAGGCAGGAAGATAGCTGTGAGTTCGAGGACAGCTTGGGCAACATAGTGAGTTTAAGGCCAGGCCAGACTACACAGTGAGACCCTGTCTCAAAAAAACAAAACAAAACAAAACAAAAGACTTTTAGAATTTTGATGAGTTTAGTAATTGTTGAGGTAATCTAGTTATTTATTTTATATAGCATTTTAAAATAAAAATCATGATTGACATATCAGAACTAGTAGGACCTCTTGTTCACAGATATATTAGGTAACTAACACACAATCCTTTTGATTATCAGCATGACACTATTTGGAATGGACAGTGTTTAGGCACATTTCATAATACAATTAGGAATCCATAAATATAGCCTTGAAAAAGTGTCATTATAAACAATTTTGGTTTTGGGGAGGCACCAATATGGCAAAGAGGCATTTCTAAGCTCTGTACTTTAGAAGAAGGCTTGTATGTCTGGCAAGCACAAATGTATGCAACATACAGAGAAGTCAGCAATAACAAGCATTACAGCTTTATAGAAAGGTTTATGTTTTATAGACACTCATTATGGATTTATTTAGCTTTTTTACTTTTAAGTTGAAATTTAGAACCCTATATCAGGTCTTGCATAGACCAACAGCACTGACAAAAATCAAAAGATAGTTTTAGATCTCGTACAAGATCAGGAACCAGTTTTAGTAACCACAATGGGAGGCAGGTATGGTGGCACATGCCTGTAACTCCAGCACTTGGGAGGCTGAGGCAGGAGGATCACCCAAAGTTCAAGGCCAGTCTTGACTACATGGTGAGACCATGTCCTAAAAAACAAATAAAAACACACACAAAGAAAATAAGTGTATCTCACTTATATAGTAATGAAATATTTTAGTTAAAGCCAATAGATATAGACTAGATTTTAAATGATGTAACTGTACAGTGTACAAAGAACAGAAATATTAAAAAGTTTTGATCGTTTATGTTTAAGGACTAGATGTAATTTATTTTATATAAAAGAGAGTCCTCACTGGTCACCCTGTATTAAACCCAAGTATTCTTCAAACTTTGTACATCTACACAGTGTACTCCAGTATGGGCTTAGTTATGCTTGTTTCTGTACCAGGCCAAAGGCTAGTATTTAGTGTAAGTAAAAGAGGGTAAATTTAAGTCCAAATGTATAAAGCAACTGTTAAGCTGTGTCTTTGAGCATTGGATGTTATTCTAACAACATCTCCTTTTATTGTATCAAGAGACTAGATAAACTGTTTTTGGGTGTGTGTGTGTGGGCACAGATGGGATTGAACCCAGGACTTCCTGCGTGGTAGGCAAGTGCTCTGCCACTGAGCTACATCACCATCTCTTTTTATTTTTTATTTTGAGTCTCATTAAGTTGTCAGGACTGGACTTGAACTCGGGATCTTCCTGCCTTCGCCTCCCAAGGAGTTGGAATTACATATGCATGCAACCAAATCTGACATGATGCACAGTTACTTGCTGGTTTCTATATGGATTATTAATGCTTAAATAGAAGTAGAAATCTTTGTAAAGAAACTATGGTGACATTTTTACCTGGAACGTTTTGATTAGCACCACCCCACTGGAGAAGGCAGGCCCATGGAGGAAGGCCCATGTGCAAACACAGCACTAGCTCTAGAGAAAGGTACTAGAAGGCTGGCACCAGAACTGCTCAGGAAAAACACGCTTACGGGCGAGTCCGCGCTCCCCGCTCTGGCTCCTTCAGTCTCGGAGAGCACACCAGGCCACTTCTGGGGCATCGTGCTCATTGCGCATGCGTATGTGCATGCGCAGCCAAGAAGGTTCCAGAACCTTCTCCGTGCAGAGCTTTCGGCCAAGGGCCCAACGCTCGCCGTCTTTGTGGTGTCGCTACTGAGTGTACTGCTGCCCACGCTGACCCGGACAGGTGAGACACGCATCGCAGGAGAAAGGGATAGCATTTGGGCCCAGCGGCTCCTCTTCTGTGTCCCCACACCGTCTATACCGCAGTCTCCTGGCTAAAAGCAGATGGAGTGGGAGCACGAGAGAGGGGCCACGAGGCCGCGGGGCGCAGAGGGGGGTGCCCGGCAGGGCTTGGTGAGGGCGGGAGGGCAGGAAGGAGGGCGGCTGAGTCAGTCGGGGGAGGGGACGCTTTAGCGCAGGAAACGGGCGGCTGCAGTGGGCTTCACCTCCGAGTGCAGGGCCTGGGCTGGCCTGGGAAATGGAGGCCTGTGGAGACGGGCGGTTCCAAGACAAGAACAGCCCGCCTCCGCTAGGCCCTGAGGAAGGAGAAAATCCCATTGGGGCTGCATTTATGGCTACATAGGGCTTTTAGGAGAAACAGAAACCTGGCCGTTTATGACTGTCCTGGGAAAGAAGCCAAGGATTGTCAGGACTGTTAAAATCAACAGTTATTAATTCCCCTTTGGACAAGAGTTTTAACCTCACTGGCCTTGAGAAATTCCAGTTCTGTGCCTCTGAGGAACTGAATAGCGATGTAACTATAGTCCAAGAGCCTGTTCTCAGTTTTCACATGTGCTGTCCCACCTCCCCCTAACATCGTTTTGGTTATGGAATCAGTGTGCTGTCTTTAATTAGGTACACAGTGTGACTGATCCTGTCACAGTGAAGAGAAGAGGCTTCTTTTAACTTGTGAGAGGGGAAGTTTCTCTCATATTGAAACCTCCAGGCCTGTTATAATTTCTCATGGTGTGAACTTCCCCTCCTTTTGACAGCTATTGCTTCTATTAAAGGATGCTGACTTGAAAAAGGTTTACTTCTTGGAAGTCTCAGAAGCTCCAATTTAGATTGGGATTATTTGTCTTTTCTCCCTATTTGGGAATTCATTTTTTGCATTCAAAATATTGTAATATGGCAAGCTAACTACAATCAAAACATAGTTTTGTAGGATTTCATATCCTATGTGCATCTCAGGTCATTAAGAACAAATTCTTCCTTGATCACATGGCCCCTTTCTTTTATATTTCTAATATAAAGCTTTAGCACTGAGTTATATTTGTGAATAAATGATCTCAAATGGGAATATCAAGACATCATTTCAAAGACAGCTTAGTAAAAGTTGTCAGTAGCACACCATTTTAGTTCTGATTTTTGGCAAGTCAGTTTACAATCTGATGATATGTGATTATGGTTGTTAAGCTGCTGCCTAACCTGAGGAAAAGTGATTTTAAACAGGGAAAAGATACTTTTATTTTGAAAATAACCATATTTAAATGATTTGCTGTAAAATTGTTTAACTCTACAAGAAAAGAAAACACATTCTTGAAACTTATTTACTGTTTGCCATTCATTACAATACATTCATCAGACTTTGCTTACGATGACTCTAGACTCTGAGGACACAAATATGAATAATAATTTATGCCGTTAAAGAGCTCACAGTTTAGTGTGGGGAGGCAGCCTATAAATTAATTACTGTAGTAGAAAATATTGTACAAAGTGGAAGTGCAGGGAAGTCCACAAGCCCAGCCATAGGTTCTCACACAGCTGTTTGAATTAGATCTGAAAGGGAGAATTAGTTGAAGTTTGAAATATATTCTAGAAAGAAGGAAGGTTTTTTTATATATATATATATAAAAGGATAATTAGGACAACTGTACTGCTGATGTCTCGTGGTTTATTGAAAGGAACAGTTAATGCTTTACTGATTTATTTTTTGGCCAATTTTGCATGCTTATATCTAGTAATATGAACAACTAATTTGAAGACAACAAGATGCAACATAACAACCATTGTTGAATTCCTGTCATTTTGTTTGGTAAAACTCTATCATTTACAATTTTTTGTTTTTTTTTTTAATTCTCTTTAATGGTTTGATTGATATTGCATTCTTACACCTGGTAATCTGACCAATTTCAGTGAATGTAATATAACAACCACTGTTAAGCCCTATCATTTTGTTCTGAAACCCTGTATCATTCTTATTGTTTTTGTTTTGTTTTGTTTTTGTCTGTGTTGTTGGCATTTTGCTATTGTTCTTTATTTAACTCTCTTTAAAATAAAAAAAGAAATATATTCTGAGCAGTAGGCATGAGAATGTATGCTCAGTTTCAAAAGCTATAAGTACTTTGGCAAAGGTAAGGGTAATAGTGATTACAAAGTTTAGTGACTTATGTTTTGAATGTAGATTAATGCTGCACAGTAAAGATCTATTTAGTATAGAGAAGAGAAAGTGTAGTCCTGCATTCAGTTGAGTGATACTGAAGGAATGATGGGAAATGAGGATAGACTTATTTCAGGACAATGAAGGGACCTTGTAACTTTCTGGATTAGGATACATCCAGAGATTTTTAACCAACAGTGACATGCAGAGATTTATGCATATGTGCATACATAATGGCTATATGTACATCTAACATTTGTCATTGAACAGTACCTATTAAATCATATTTTATATAATAATTTCTTTGTGTCTATTTAGTTTATATAATTTTAAAATGTCTCCACATTTCCAGTCTGTTTATTCTCAGTAGTGGGTATTTGAGTTTCTTATATTTCAGCAATATAACAGTGTTTTTATTTCTTAAGATTGTATTTTCTTGATGCCAGGTGAAATAGTGCGTGCTTCAACTAATTTAGGAGGTCAGGAAGAAAAAGAACATGAGAAAGCACAAAGGAGCCAGGCATGGTGGCGCATGCCTGTAATCCCAGCACTTGGGAGGCTGAGGCAGGAGGATTGTTGCGAGTTGGAGGCCAGCCTAGGCTACAAAGTGAGCTGAAGCCCAGCCTGAACGGCATAGTGAGACCCTGTCTCAAAAAGACAAAAAAAAAAAAAAAGGAGAGAAAGCACAAAGGAGAAATTCTGCCCCTGCAAAGTGTTTCTGTGTGTCAGTTATGGTTCCCATAGTATTTGTTATATTGTGTTCCTTTTTTAATATATCAGAATGTGATAATTATTTTTCCATTTTGCTAAGTGAATTCTCTTGATATTAATGAAGATGTTCATAACTGGAAATATTCTGAAGTTTTTTGGTTTCATTTCATTTATTTATTTATTTATTTTTGGTACTGAGGATTGAACCCAGGGCCTTCACCCTTAACTACATCTTAGCCCTTTTTATTTTTATTTTTAAATTTTGAGACAAGGCCTCGCTAAGTTGTCCAGGCTGGGCTTGAACTATGATCCTCCCGCTTCAACCTTCCAGACTCCTGGGATTACAGACGTGCACTACTACACCTAGCCACTTTGTCTTTTTAATACAGAGCATATGTTAAAAAATAAAATGCTAGGTACAGATTAAAAAATACACTCTGATTTACCTAATACAATCCAAATTTTATGTCGATTATTTCTTTTGTTGTTGTTATTTGGTTTTCTCCGTATCTTTACTCCCAAGTAAAATGTTCAGTTTGCCTGGCTTAAAACTTTACATTAATGGAAGTATGCTGCAGTACTCTCCTGCAAAATGGTTTTTTTGTGCAAGATTGATTTTGAGATTCATCTATGTTATGTATATTTGTACTTCATTTATTTTCAGTGTTGTATAACTTATTGAATAAATATACCCTAATTATTCTCATATGGATACTTCGATTGTTTCAGATTTTTGTTAACTGTAAACATTGTTGAAAAACTGTCACCAAAATGTTCTTGCACATGTCATAAGTAACAGATAAAGGAATTTATCTATAGTATAAAGTAGAATTACTAGAATTAGCAGAATTTTAGAATTCTACTAGAAGTAGAATTACTGGGACATAGGGAATATACATTGTGTGTGTGTGCAATTTTATAAGATAATGTCAAACTATTTTTGAAAATAGTTATAACAATTTTTCTTTCACCAGCAATAGAAGGACATCCTTGTTGCTCTGCATCCTTGCTGACAGTTGATATTACCCAAGTTAAAATTTCTTGCCAGTGTGTTAATGTTAAATGGTATAGTGATATGAATATATATTTCCTTTATTACAAATGAAGGTTTTCATCTTTTCATATTAGGAGTTTGTATCTTTTTCTTCTGTAAATTTTTTACACATTTCTATTTCATGTTGTTCAACTAGTTGTCTTCTTTTTTTTTAGCCATGGGAATTCTTTATGTATTCTATATACTAGTAATTTGTCGACTAAATGAGATGAGAGAGAGATAGTACAGAATTACTCATAGGTTTCTGGTTTGGGGAATGGACTGTATGCTGGTGCAATTAAACTAGGACATAGAATAGAGGAAAGAAATAGGTCTAGGAGAGAAGGGACTTACTTTCAAATACTTTGGAGTTTGAAGTTACTGTAGAATAGTGGTAGCAAACCTATGAATATGGCATGCGTGCTGCAGTAGGTTATTTCTTATCACTGAAAGTTCTGAAAGGTTCACCATCACTGCTGTAGAATATTCAGGTGGAAGAGGATAACAAAAAATTGCTTATAGGAGTTTGAGGCTCAGACCAAGTTCTCTTATGCCATATCAGTCGTGTGGAAATCTTATGTGATAGGCCTTTCAGAGGACTAAATTGAAACTCTGGTCCACTACTGGTACCTATCCCAATTTCTGTAGCCCAAGGATTGTCCAATCTAAGTTTCTTATGAAATAAGATGGCAAGTGACCCACATAACACTAGATATAGTTATAATTATTTTATTATCTTTTTTGTATCTCAGTAGTTAGATAATCATTTCCAATATCTCCAGCACAGCACAAAATTTTTATTTTGAAAACCATTCGGCACATGCAAAACATACATCTAGATTTAAAAATTTCTTCAATTACTCATGGTTCTTAATTACACAAGTTGGTCCATATACACTGAAAACAATATAAGAAACATCAAAAATTCTGTTTTGTACATTCTTTCATTAAATAGTATTTACAAAAATATTTTCAGATGTATTTAGCTTCCTATAGGTGTTTAGAATTCTATGTATATAACTACTGAAGAATGATGTGGGTCCTTGGAAGATGGCAGTAGAAGCTAATAAAGATTGTTCTTAAAGAGAGGATGGCAGTAGAATACAGATTGTTCTTAAAAGAATAGATTATCACCCTGATTGTATACCTTTTAGTTACTTGAGAGTCAAAGAAGTCTGGTAAATCCAGAAGTAAAAGATTCCTTAGGAACTCTTAGAAAATAGGAGAGGTGAGGAAAGAGTCAGTAGCAGCACTAGGATTTGGCACATTTGCTAAGAATGTATGTAATACCTTGGCATAGCTTATAGAATAGTGCCAGGGCAGAGTTAATACTAGTTATTAGTGCTATTACTATTAGTAATAGAACTAGTAACACTATTTCTAGAGATATTATTAGCTCAGGATGATGACCCATGCACATTCTCACAGGCGTACTAGCAGCTAATTTGGTAACTGGTTGGTCACCTTTCAGGAGAACTATAAATCAGGAACAGTGAGAGTTTGACATATACTCTGTAGGGAAGTGAAGAGAGAGGCAGCCTCTCTGTGATCCGTCCTTATCAGCACTGCAGTGATTTTGCTTCTAGCTGGTTTTAAGAAGATCTTTTAGACCTGTAAGAAGAGAAAAGGCATATAGAAGTTGGATACTCAGACTCTAGCTTTAGTTTGGGTTCTACTTAACATACTGAGTTCATAGCCCAAAGAGCCTCAGGTAAAGGGTTTGATGAGCTTCCTGCTGCTACAAGAAGTCATTGTAGATTATAGGGGCTCTGTGTTTTTAGGACAGAAAGGGCTTGGGAGAAATTTGGCATTTTACCTTAGATACTCCTCTCTATTTTTTATTTTTTTTATTTTAGGTTTTTTTCCGGTACTGGGAATCAAACTCACGACCTTGCGCTTGCCAGGCAAGCGCTGTACTGCTGAGCTAAATCACCAGCCCTTACCTTAGATAGTTACAGCTTGCCTTAAGGTTGAAGAGATATTAGTATATGATCATAATATGATCATATGGTTAACTTCTAGACAGGTAATCAGGGTAACTTTAGATACCACACAAAACGACACTGCAGTATTTATATAAGTAGAGGTAGAAAAGGGCATGGTGGCAACTTTTAAGCTAACAGTCCTACTGCAAAGCCCCACGCAATATTTCTAACTTCCCAAGATTGCCATTTCCTGAAAAGCTCTTCTGCAAACAACAACAAACTTACCTTTCTTTTCTAACTGCTTTCAGTAAATTCTTTATGGCCTTAGACTCTGGATTCAGACATCTCTTCTCCCCGTTCTTTTTCATTGTGGCACTATGGAATTAAATTGAAGTGAAAATATTTAAAACAGCATTGGGCCAACAAAACAGATAGAATACATAGGTCTAAAGTCAAACCTTTAAGTTTTACTTTATTTTCTTTTGCTATACATTAGTTCTTATGTCATCACAGACCTTTCAACTGATCTTTTATGATTATTATCACATATTTAATATATCATTATAACAGCGGAAGTGGTTATTAGATGAGATTTTACTCACATGATCTCAACACGTGGACAAGATTGACTTGCAGGGATAATTTCAAGTTTCTCAACGGACCTTAGATTAACAGATTGAGTACTAGTCTCGATGCAGATGCAGCGTATTGTTCTGGAAAGAGGTATTCCTGTAGGAAAAGAAACAGTGTTTCATTTTAGGCATTAGATGTGGACTAGGTAATATTTGGTAGGACTGATATCCCCATATTGTCACATATTCAGTCTGAGGAGGAATATATCCTTATTATAACACAGGTTTGAATGATTAAATAGTTGATTATGTGCAAGAAGGGAATTGCAACTTGTGATCAATTAAGCTTACTTAGTTAAGAAATTATCTGTGTCTTAGTCTCTTTTATTCCTTTACATTTTCTTTTTCTCTCTTTCCTCATCTTTCCCTCTTTCTTTCATTCTACTTGTTTTTCGGACTTCATTTGTATTAGCAGAAGGAATCTCTGATCATAATGAAACTTGCAAATATATTATTAGTATTTTTGGAATTTATATCCAGTCCTGATTTTTCATTTTATAAATTAAATATCCCTTAATGTTCCTTACCTTGAGTCCCACTCAGAGTCAGGAATATGAGGCAGAAAATAAGAATGCTGTGATGGTTCATGACGCTGAGACTGGAGATTCTTCTATAGTAGACTCAGAATGCGTCTCAGCAGTTGAGGCTTAGAAAACATGGGGATAGTATGCAGCATTTATATGTAAAAGTATTTTCCCTCCCTAGCTCTGATTGGATAATGTGACTGTCAACTCAGCAAAACTTGCTGGCTATTCTTTGGGGAAGTCCCACGTTGCGAAACCAAATGTATTATTTGTTTTTATTGTGGCTTCCAAATGATGGAATTTCCCTCTGCCGCCTTTTTTCAATGAGAGTTAGGTTTCACTTTCCAAAACATGAACAGTTTCTTGAAAATCAGAAATTTATTGCATGCATAATAGTTTTTAAAATGAAACTTTCTTCTCTTTCATCTCCTGTAAAATACCAAGTTAATCTTTGTCACGGTCCTATTTTTAAATAGTGCACCCTAATGTTGTGTTTTGCATCCATTTTACTTGCAGCAGTAAGGCATGAGTAGAAATATTTTCTATAATTTGCTATACATTACAGATGTGTTATACTTTGTCATTTCCCCCCCACAATAACCCTATGAAGAAGGTAGTAATTTTCATTTCATAGATCTATGAGGTTTGATGGTTGTATTAGATTGCACACATTTATTATAGTTCTGAAGCATTTTCACAATATTTGATGGTTGTATTAGATTGCACACATTTATTATAGTTCTGAAGCATTTTCACAATATTTGTTTTAAGCTTTTGTAATAGCTTTCAGAGCTTTTTAAAAAAATACCTATGTTTTGAGGCTGCCCTTGAGCTCACTGTGTAACTGAGGCTGGCCTCAAACTTGTGGCAATCCTTCTGCCTCAGTCTCGCCAGTGCTGTGATTACAGGTGTGCACCACCACACCTGGCATTAAAAATATTTTTAATATTACTAGTTAGGGCAGTGTTTCATCCTTTATAGGTAAACTTAGCCTTTGGTAATAGCAAATTGTATCTGATCATTAGCTATTTTAGCCAGGCAGTGCCCTTTGGTCAGTTCTATAAAGTAATAGAATTGGTCTTTGTAGATAGGGTCAAATATATGGAACTGTCAAATTTCAAAGGATTCTACGCATGCTTTGGCCATTCATAACATGTTTAGAATAATTGAATAACCTCTGATATAACTCCTTTGGGAGAAAACACTACTTATTTGGATATCTAATTTCTGATGCATTAAACAGGTTTCATGTCTGCAAGTGGATCCCTAAATGAAAATGACATAAGATAACATCTACAGTGATGTGAGAAAAGGGGTCATAGATGTAAGAAGATTATTGTGGAAAAACAAAGAGTACTTTTTGAGGAAATAAATTTAAAAGGAGTGATACAATTAAAAGGAGTAGAAACAGACTTTGGCAGAACAACTTGAGACAGGAGGGAAACAGGTTGATTTAATATGGAGTTCAGTTCCAGAAGATAGCCTGGTAAATGGAAAAAAATAAAGGAAAAATTAAAAGAAAAAAAAGTAAAGGAAAAAATGTATCAGTGGTTGAGATAGTGACAAAGTTAGCTGAAATCAGCACAGTTAAAATGAGTGATAAATTGAGAGAAAACTTAGTTTCTTAGCACTCAGTAGTACTTGGCTGATTGTTATACCAGATGGCAACAGTAGAAAGCATGTGCTATCCTTTGTAGTGGAAGAAGTATTGGACCTGACAGTTGAAATGTAATAGTACCCAAGGTGGTAGGGATGTAGTTAATGGCAAAAGACTCTTAGTTCGATTTGCAGTACCAGCATCCAACATTAAAGAAAAGAAAAGAAAATGCTGTATACATGTATATAAAACATATATATACACAAATGTGTTACCCAGTAAACAATTACATAGGGGAGGTTACTCACATATACTATTTTTAAGAAGTGGTTTTCTCAAGGGGCTAGGATGTGTGAAAGGAGAAAGGATGGAAGGGAAAATGGAAAAATGTGCTAATATCGATTGGAGGAATTTTTATGCCCATATTGAATTGGAGAAATTTTTATGCCCATATTTTGTATTCTGAACAACTATCTTTAAGATAACAACATGCAATTTTTTTTTTTTTTTGGTACCAGGAACCAAGCTTAGGACCTTGTGCTTGCCAGGCAAGCACTGTGCCACTGAGGTATATCCCCAGCCCATGCAATGTATTAACCATTGCTTTTGTCCCATTGTTATGAAACTTTGTTTTACCTTTTTTTCTATAAAACAGACAATATTGATTTGGATTCTGTATTAGATTATATTAAGTAGTATATACATGTCGTGGACTTCTTGGTGACTAAGAAAAAAACATTTGTTTCTTACTGCATTCTGAAATTTATATTTTAATCTTGTGAAATACATTGATTTGTACTTAAGTAAATTTTATTGCAGATTAAAAATCATCTCAAATTTTAGATATCATGCAACAATTTATTATTTGTAGCTAGACAACTCCCAAATCTTATCACCATGCTGAATTTTTTTCTTTTAATAGAAATATAGATGTGTTCCCCATTTTTTTGATATTTTTAACTGTTGTTCCTTGTGGACTCATTATAAAATGTCTTTGCTTCTTACAGTTTTAGTGTTAAAATCTATTTTGTTAGTGTAGCCAGTATGTATGTTTCTTAGTTCATTCACATTCAATCTCTTTGAGTCTATAAAGTATGTCTCTTATATATAGTGTATATTTGAATGATAAGTTTTTTAAAAATCCATTCTGCCTATCTTTTAATTGCAGTGTTTAATGCATTACACTTAATGTAATTAATGATACAGTAGGTATTAACATCTACCATTTTACTATTTCTTTTTTATGTCTTGTTTCTTTTGTTTCTTTGTCCATTTCTATCTTCTTTTGTATAAAATACTTATTACCTAGTACATTATTTTAATTTCCTTGTTTCTTTTTAAAGTGGCTTTGTGAAGAGATAATTTATGTACTGCAAAATTAACACATTAACATGTAAAATTCAGTGATTTTTAATAGTTTCAAAGCATTGTGTAACCATTACCGAATCAATTTTAGAACATTTTCATTACCACAAAAAGAAACTCCATATGGCTTAGTTATCACTTGCCAGTCTCATAGTCTTCTCAACCTTCCTACCCTTCACAGCCCTGCAACAATGAATCCACTGTCTCTATAGATTTGCCTGTTATGGAGATTTCATGTGAATTGAATCTTTTTCATCCCACTTTACCTGTAACCCAGCCACTCATCCAATTTTTTTTTATCTTGGATTGGTTTTGCCTGTTCTAGAATTTCATATAAATGGAATCATTTCAGCAATGCATGCTTTTGTGCAAGACATCTTTCACTCTGTGCTTTATAGATTCATCTATGTATAGTAGTTGCCTGAGTCACTTTGTTCCTCTTTCAAATATATGGGTTTGTTTCTTGTTGATGGACACTTTGATTGTTTTGAGATTTCAGTCATGTATAAGGCTGCTGTTGTGAAGATTTTTTGCATAAATGTTTTGGGGGAACATATGCCTTAAATTGGGTCCACATTTAGCAGTAGAACAGAGTTGTATTTTAAATACATAAGTGATCATGTCAGTCCTCTGCTTTTTTCCAGAAACTTCTACTTATATTTAGAATAAAATCAAAATTTTAATTAACCCATTTTACTAAGTTCTCTGTGATTTAACTGCTTCCTGTATGTCTAGCCTCATCTCACATTAAACCATTCATTGCACTCCAGTCACAGTGACCATGGCTTTAGTACTTTTCTGTATTTGGAATTCTTTTCTTTATTTGGGATCCTTTCCTTTATTTGGAATTCTATTCTTTGCATAGGTGGTTCCTTATGGACATTTAGATTTTAGCTAGATTGTATAGTCTCTTCTTCCACAATCTGAAACATTCAGAACCCTGCTTTAATTCTCTACATGACATTCCTCACCATCAGCTATTTGTTTGGTTTATTTATTTGTTTAATATCTATTTCTCCACACTAGACTGTGAACCCCAGGAGGGAAGGGATTTTTTTTTCTTATTGACAGTTGTATTCCCCAGCAATGAGAATATTACCAGCGTATTGGAGGAATTCAATAAATAATTGGATGGATGAATGAATAGATGGATGGGTGGAGTGATGGATGAATCTTTACAGACTTTAAGTAGTAGCATAGCCAGATGTGATGATGCCTGAGCTACATAGTTCAAGGCCAGCCAGAACAACATAATGAGACCTTGTTTCAAACGTAAAAAAAAAAATCACAACATAAATAAGAGTTGTATTTCTTCAAAAAGAATTTACATTGGCTTATCAGATTTTGACACTTAGACATGGGTATTATTTTCCCTGGCCTTAGGAACCAAGTTTTACTTAAGACTATAATTTCCATAGAAGTTATTACAGATATTACAGCTAACTGTAGGGCAGAATCTTCATTTCAGGGACTCTGGTGTAAATATATAATATTTCTTAATTACTTCTTGTCAGTATCTCTGTCCCCTCATTCTTGCACTGAATGAATGAGGTGATAGAGCTCCCAGTGAATATTATATATATGGCTATGGGTGGTCTTAGAAGAAGAATGAGAGTATTGGACTTGTTCTTATTGTCTCTATACTTTGTTTAGGGAACTAAGTTAATAGGATCAGAGAACTAGGAAAGTTGAATTAGTAATCAGTATATTGCCTGGTAAGAATAAAATCAAACCATACAATCCTTCTCTTGTTTTTTGTTTTGAATGGAGAGGTGCTTGCTAAGGGGAGAAACTTCATAAATATGATCAATGTGGAAAATCAGGAAAAAAAATCAAAGGTATATATACAGACTATAAGGCTGTGGATGTAGCTCAGTGGTGCAGCACCTGCCTGGCAAACATGAGGTTGTAAGTTCGATTCCTCGTACAAAAAAAAGTTCCTTCTATATATAGACAGTAGCAAATCCACTGTAATTTGTTTCACCCATAGCCAACCCTACATGGGATATTTGAATAAAACTCTAAATAACGCTTTTTAAGTTTTTATTCAATTTTTGTAAGACTTGGTATATTCACTTTCCTGATATTCACTGATCTAGTTTTGAAAGAAAATGAGAGTTAAGGAAACATCTCAGTTTAGTTTCAGTTTCAGCTACCATTAATTTAAGTGTCTGATTATGGCATAAGTCCAAAAAACAAACATCAACAAAAAACCCAAACGTTTGCCCTGACAGGCTTGTGAATGCAGATCCAGAAAAATGCTTTCTGAGAAAGTAATATACTTAGAAGAAATTTCGTAAAGAGTAAGCAGGAGGACTTCAGCAATGTCTGTAGACTGGAAATCCCCTCAGCTGGTTCAGGCTACTGTTTGGAAAGAATGGGAGTATGAGCAAAGAGGAACTTCATAGTTTTAACTTTGAGTTCTCAAAGTATTCCCTTAGCGGGAAGTGCTTGATAGTACTGCTTACATACTTTTGGACTGCCCATGTGTCTCATCCTTCAGAGCCATCCTGAGAATGATGTTAACAGAATGGGTAGTAGATGCTCATAATCATCATGCTTGAAAGGGCTGAAAATAACTTCTGTTTGGAAGCATTGAGACCTTGCAGTGTTTTTCCTTCCCCATACTTGAGGGAATGATATCATGGGTTGGCAGTCCAGATGTACAGTTTTATAGTTCTGTCTCTCACTTGTTCTGTGATCTTGGAAAAACTGTTAGGTCTCTCTATTCTTCAATTTTCTTCAAACGCATATTATAATACTTAACCCATTATCTTTCCGATTATTCTAAACCTGACTGTAGATTTGAAAAGTTTTAGAACAAGTTTAAAGACTTTTTCATTGATCAGAATTTCAGAAATATACCTACCTGTAAGTTTCAGCTTATCTCCTGGGTGGGATGAATAATATGCTCTTTCTGGATAATGCACTTATAACTGAGGGCAAATGTGTCTGTTAGTCACAAACTGTAAGCCTGACTCATGGTAGAACTGAGAATTGGAATCATGTAGCATTTGGTAACAGGAAAGCGCTTATATTGGTAACCTGGCTGTCCTATGATAAATAAATGCATATGGTGAATTTACAAAGCAAGACAAAGATGCTCACTTTGTTCCTTTTCAGGTCCTAGCCTAAATGATATAACAGAAAGAGAAACTGAAACCATGGGAACTAGAAAGGAAGAAATATAATCTTACACATGATAAAATTGTTTCACAGAACCCTTCCCCCCATAACAAGTGTTAGAAGCAGTATCAGAGTTCATCAAAATGGATGGCTAGATCAGTGTATTTTATTTTCTATGTCGGTAGCAAGTAATCTAAAATGTTACTGAAGAAGAAATTTATAATAGCAACAATATTTAAACCATAAAGTATTTATGAATGATACCAACAAAAGACAAACAAGGTTGTTTACACAAAATATAGGTGAATTTCTCTAAAACAATAGCAAATATGTTGAGATTAAATACTACATAATTATCTTTCCAATAAAGTTCAGCAAAACTAAATGTAACACTTTGCTTAGGTATGTGTGTATAAATAGTAGAACTATTTTTAAAGAGCAAAGAAATGTGAATGTCCTTAGTGCACTGAACTGTATTTTAAAACTGTTAAAGTAGTGTGTTGGTTTGGGGGTTATTTTGCAAGGGGAACAATATATAATACAGGACACATATTTTATAAGATTATTTATAATAGTCACCCAAAGAATCATATACAAAGGAGTGCAGGAAATCTGTCCACACACTAAGACCAAGGAAACTAGCCAAGGGCCTGGATCCCACGGAAATGTCCTGCATGAGTCCAGCTGAAGACCTAGAGCTCATAACCATGCTTCCCATGAATCCACCTAGAGGCCCAGAGTCCATAACAATATCTCATGCAGGCCTGTTTCATGGATCTGTACTGTAAAGGCTCAAAGGTCAGTGATGGAATCTAGGAAGTCTGTACCAGCAGGGTGAAGGATTTGTGCTAGCAGGCTGAGGGATCTACACTGGAGCTAGGAAGCGATGCTCAAGGTAAGAACTGGAGCTCCCCTGAAAAGTACCACAGCCATCCTCAGCAACAGTGAGGTCCCAAGCTCCTCTGATGATCAAGATGGCCACGTTCCCATCAGGGAAGCCAATGCAGCAAGCTTTTCCAGAAGACCAGCAGTGCACCATCTTCCCCTCCAGAGCCAGAAAGTGATGCTCAAAGTGAGGACCAGAGCTCCCCCAAAGTGAACCAAAGCCATTCTCAGTGCCAACGAGGTCCCAAGCTCCTCAGAGGATGAAAACAGCCAAGTTCATCAGGAAAGCCAGCATGACAAGCTCCTACAAAACAACCAACAACTTATTACAGCTTCTACCAGCTCCCGATAGCCTCTCTCAGCTCCCACCAGCCTTTTTTCTTCTCCAGTTCTGCCTCTTAAATTGCTGGCAACAATCCTCAGGTGGGCCTCCCACACCCAGCACCACACTTTCTCAATTCAGCTGGGGGTTGTCAATCCACTACAAGTAGCAAATTTTATATGTATTTTATCATCATTTTTAAAAACAGAAAATTCAAGATAGTTTTTATCTTGGAGTTGAAAGATGCAAGGGAATGGAGATAGAGAAGAAATAAATGGCTATATTTTAAATTATTGTTACTGTTAATGTTCTTGATTTGGGTGAAGAGTTCTTGTGTCCTCATTATATGATAAATGTAAAAGTGTGAGTACATGGATCAGGGATAACAGTATATGTATCAAGAACGAAAATGAGACTCTAAATCTGTATACCTGAAGTACATTAAAAAACTAAATCACTATAAAGTGCTTGTTTCAGGAAAATAGCAAGAATAAATTTCAAAAACCTGCTTCCTCCTTTGGAGAGGAGCCACAAAAATGTGTCAGACATGTTCAGTACTTTCTGAGCCATATCATATTTTAAATACTAGGATGTTTCCAAGACTGTTACATTACATTGTAGTAGTATTTTGGCCTAGCAAATTGAGTGATTTAAGTTAGCATATCATTCAGATATCTTTTAGAAATCAAAGAAATAAAGAGATGGATTATGTTAATAAAATTGATTTATTAGATGGTAGGAGATAAAGGCAGAGGGTAGGCAGAGAAAAACAGGAGCTGGGAATTGGTTTCCTTATCCCACTCCTTCCCTCTCCTTTTCCCCTATGTCGTCTCCCTCTCAGCTGTCCTTCCTCTTTCCCTTCCTCCTTTTCTCTCCCTCTCTCTTGTCCTCTATTCCTCTGCAGAGCAGGAAGACTATGGGTTTAAGATGTATTGACAGTACAGATCTCAAGACATGCATGGTTTTTAATACAGAATGTGGTTTCCATATTAACTGTCTGTGTAAAATGTTTATATTAGAATTTTCCTTCTTAAAAATAATACCATAAACCAGTACTTATTGCATAATTTCTTTTGTGCTGAGGTGTGCTATTTTATCTATCAAACTTAATCTTTGGGACCACTTTATGAAGTGCAACTTTTTATAGTAAGCTAAACTGAGATGCCATAACAAAATTTACATCCAGGCAGTCTAATCCATGATCTGCTTAAGCACACTACTATTACTGCCTCCATGAGTAACTTTTGTCATTAGCCTCTGTTCACAAAATCTGTGACATGAATGAACAAATCAGGATACTTGATCATCCTAAATTAGAAGCAGGGACTATCCCTGAGGAAGAAGCAGTTTGTCTTGCTCACTTGCTCTGACCAGGATCATCAAAAGTGTATATTAGAAAAGGACTTGATTTTTTTTGCTTGTTTTTTTGTTTTTGCGGTACCAGGGATCAAACTCAGGACCTTGCACTTGCCAGGCAGGCATAGAAAAGTACTTGAAAGGAAACAGGATATTTGCAGCTGTGATTTTGAAAAGAATTTAATCATGGTTTTACTTTTCAGAGGTTTATAGGCAGGATTAAAGGAGCTAACCCGGGAATGTTGAGGGTGTCTGGTAGAAAGCTGTTATGTCTCAGAAAGAGGCAAGGTAGAGAAATGGGGTTACTGGAACCTAATGATAAGCCCATTAGATATGAAAAAAAGCTATATTTTCTAAAAGGAGTCATTGTTTTACATTTTTGAAAATTTAATATATGACTTAATAGAAGTCAGCAGGATTCTCATACCTACTTCTGCATTTAATTTGTTGCAGTAGTACATGCCATGTGTCTTCTGGAAAACTTGTGAGAGAATGAGAGTAAAAAAGCTAAATAACATTATTATTGTGAAAATAATTATGACTTCATGGGTTTCTTGAAAGTACCTCAGGAATTTCTGAGGGATGAGTATATCACACTTATAGCACAGAATAACTTACCTGTGTTCATTCAGTAGTTTCATAGTTATGTACTGAACACTTGAGACTATCACAAAGCACTTGTGTGTTATTCAGTATTTATATTAGAAACTTTAATGCAAAAGAAATAATCAGAAAAATAATGTGTAGGCTTTCTATGACTATGACAAAAAACTTAAGATAACTTATAAAGAGGAAATGTTTCTTTTGGCTCACTGTGCAGAGGTCTCAGTTCCTGGTCTCTTGACTTTATTTTGCTTTTAGCCTATACAGTACATCATGGTAGGAAGTGCACGGTGGAGGAGGCCTGTTCATATCATAGGAAACAGAGAGGAGGAGCTAGGTCCTTAAATCCCTCCAAAGAACATGCTGCTAATGACCTGGCTTCTCTATTAGACCCCACCACCATAAGGTTCTACCACTTCACAATAGTTTCACAGACTAAGGACCAGCCTTTGGGGAACTTTTAGGATCCAAAGAATAGTAAATAATGATAAAAGAAGTTAATGAAAAATGTAAATTGTGCATAAGGCTAACACTACTATGAATTAGATAATCACAAGTATTCAAAGCACTTCCAAGTTTTCTAAGAACACTGTTCAGTATAACACATGCCAACTAGACAAATGTAAAGATCACCTACTATACAATTTGAAGACTATTTCATGCAGAATTTGGTGAAAACTTTTTGCTGTAGGTACTAAGAGTCCTACTTTACCGTATTGAACACTTGCCAGGGTACTGTGCCGTGGATGCTATAAGAATATATGTAAGTATCACATAGTCTCAGTTTTGAAAAACAAGTATCTTGGGGGCTGGGGATTTAGCTCAGTGGCAAAGTGCCTGTCTGGCAAGCGCAAAGTCATGAGTTCGATTCCCGGTTCCGGAAAAAAACAAACAAACAAACAAAAAAACAAAAAGAAAAAAACAAGTATCTTAAGATAACTATTTTCAAGCCAGTGTAGTGGTACACACCTGTAATTCCAGTACTCTGGGAGGCTGAGGCAAAAAGATTGCAAGTTCAAGTGCAGAGAGGGCAGTTTAGTGACTTAATGAGACCCTACCTCAAAATAAAAAAATAAAAAGGGCTGGGAATGTAACTCAGTGTGAAGGCTTTGGGTTCAGTCCCCAGTACCACAAAAAAAAGTTTTCTTTCTCCCCAAAAGCCTGCTATTGAGGCTCAGAGATGACCAGTAACAAGATTCTATGATTTCTGGCCTGCCTTCTAGGAAGGAGAGACCTTATAGTCATCTAAGAGGAATTATGTTTTATAAATGATAAAATAGAGACACAATGGATGTATCAAGAGGAAGGTGATCAGTTCTAAAATGTACGTGTAGAATGCCTCAGGATGTTATAGCAGGTAATTTTTGAGCTGAGTCTTAGAAGTGGGATGAGTATTGAACAAGAAGGGCATTTCAGAGAGAAAATACTGTGAAAACTGCATATTTGTGGCTGGAGTAGAGACTGCATGAAACTAACAGATCAGTATTCAGAAAAATATATGATACCGTATTATGCTGTGTGACCTTTACCTGAAGGCAATGAAGAGGTATAAAAAAGTTCAAAGAATATCATATTTGCATTTTAGAAGGAGAATGTGCCAAAGAAAATCACAGCTGACATTAGTTACAGCAGTGGAAATAGTGAACACTTAAGACTATTGCAAAGCACTTGTATGATACTCAGTATTTATATTAGAATATTTAATGCAAAAGAAATAAATAGAAAAATAATGTGTAGGTTTTCTATTACTATGACAAAATACTTAAGATAATTAACTTATAAAGAGGGAATTTTTTTAAGGGACTGTTGCAATAGGGAAAAGATGCCTTAATTTCAGTGTAGAAATAAAAGGTATAGAAATGAGCTCAGTTTCAAATACAGCATGAAGAAGGGGGATTTATAGTTCAGGAGCAAGATGGTAGTGGGGGTTAGTAGATGGAAAATTACTCAGGGGTTAGAGTAATTGTTTTTGGTACCAGGAATCGAACTCAGGACCTCATGCTTGCCAGGCAGACACTGGGCCACTGAGCTATATCCCTGACCTGGTTAGAGTAATTTTTGCTAATCTGCCCTAACAGGATTGTTACTGAAGGCAGGAAAATGTCTTCAGATACTGTAGGATGATGGTGACAGTTAAGGAACTTGACCAGATATAGAGGGTGATTGAACCTGAGGCATTGCCACTGAACTGAGTTAGCCAAATTCTTGCTAAAATTGGATTCTACAAAAATGAAGACAGCCAGGCATGATGTTGCATGCCTGTAATCCTAGCACTTGGGAGGCTAAGGTAGGAGGATTTCATGAGTTTGAGGCCAGCCTAGGCTATATAGTGAGTTCAAGGCTAGCCTGCACTACTTAGAGAGACCCTGCCTCAAAAAACCCAAAAAACAAACAAAAATCCTACAAAAGTTGAGGCCTAGCTGAAAAGAAGGGTCAGAGGAACTTGACTAAAGTTTTGTCAAGAAGGGAGGCTTTCTCGGAGGTTACTTTGGAGTAGTATTGGAAAATAAGAGATTGAAGCCAGGAGACTAAGGAGGATCTTATGGCAGTCTGGATAGGAGGAACTGGGCCCGCACAAAAGCTTTAACATTAAATATGGGAGAAAGGGATATCAATTGGAGAAATTTAATGTGATATGTATTCATTTTCAGGTAATGTCACTTGGACAGGTGCTGAGTAAAAAGCTTTTCTTCCTGTTGTCATTTTTAAAGTATTAAATGGAATATGCATTTCTGTACAGATAGAGTTATTATTGACATGTATTAAAGGCAGTTAAAATGATTTTGTTTTCAAGAACGTGTGACAGTTTGAAAGTATGATGAAACCAGGGCAGGTAATCAGGAATTTCAGGGTCAATGTGGGAATGATATTCCTGTTCTTCTTGAGGGGGAGGTGTCCAATGATTGTTGTAGACAACAGGTGAAGAACTCTCCTTAAAATAGAGTACCTTGTTTCTGAACTCAGTACTTGGGAAAGTTTCTACAAATATTCTACCAAAATGTAATCATTTGGAGAAGAGAAGAATTTGAGGATGCTATAAAAGTAAATGTGTTTTGGGGAAGTATAATATGTTACTTCCTCCCATCTGCCCATAATTCACATATTTAAGCACAATAAGAATTTAATGAATATTTTGTTACATTTTTAATCAAAAGATTCAGAAAGTGTCTAGTTTTTGTTTTAATTGACTCATCTATCATTTTTTGTGTTTTTATAAGGAAGAAAAGTCTTGAAATTGAAGTATTTTAGTAGAACATGTTATTCCATGTTTTGGACCCTCATTCAGGTTTCTTGAAGTTCTTACTGATAGTTTATTCTTACTTTGTGAACAGTTTAAAGAAGAATTACAAATTGTATGAAGTCGGTAACTTACCTCAGTGCATTTTCAATTTAGTAGCAGTTTATTAAGCAGCACCAAGCAACTACATCTGCATTTATGGTACCAGGATTTCCAGGAAATAGTTATTCTTCTTTAGTACTTAAGTGAAACTGTAGTTGCAAAATATATGATGACCTCAGACTTGCTCAATTTTACTACCAGTGTCTAAAAAATAAACTGCACAGAAGGCAAGAAGAAGGAGCTAAACTTACCACTCCATTGTAACAGGTTTTTTGATATGTATTATTTAGAATCCATAGAATGTGATGACATCACAAAGATTTCTATTTGTTAGCTATGAAAATCTTTAGGAAATACAAAGAGGCCTGTTAATTCCATATGAACTACTAAGTACCATTTCAATAGCTCCAAATAATTAAATATAATATTTCCCTTTTTGTGGTATTATCCAGAAGTATTTCTTCTGTTTGGATTCTTCTCCTGGCTAATTAGAAGGAACTGTCCTGAATTTCTAAGTCACTGTTACGGTTTATGTCTGTGTGTCCCCCCAAAACCTCATGTGGACATGGGGCAGGCTTTTAGAGTTTGAATATGGATTTGAAAGCTACACCCGCCCTGGGGTGGATAGTTTGCATATGTAAGGGAGAGGAAAAGGGTGCTTGAGGCCATTCCTCCCCCATTCCGCCCTGGTGTGTGGTTGTTGCTTTGTTGTGTTCTGCTGCCCTGAGCTGTAGCTCTTTGCCATGTGCCACTCTGCCTTATAATCTGCCAAGTACGGACTGAAACCTCCACACTGTAAGTGAAATAAACCTTTCCCTCCTTAATTTTGGGCGTCAGGTATTTTGTCCCAGCAGTGAGAAAAAAGTAACCAAGACAGTCACTGATACTAATTGTTATCTCAAATTTCAGAATATTTAAAATCTAACCTATAGTCTTCTCACTAAACTATTTCTTCCCTGTGATCTTCCTATTCCTGTTTTTAGAAGTACTGTTCTTTTAAACTTCAAAACATCAGTTTTTTCCCTTGATTCCTGTGTCTGCTTTTACTCCAGATTCAAATCCTTGGCATTTCCCTTGACTGGTTTCTTCAACTTCAACCTTCACATCCAATCTATCATGAAATCTACAATTTATTTCTCATTTTATTTTTATTTTCAACATTACCACCTTAGTTTATCCCTTGTACTTATTGTGATAAAACATATCTAACACAAAATTTAACATTTTAGTCATTTAAAAGTATATGACTTGGTAGCATTAAGTACATTCACAATGTTGTACAACTATCACCAGAACACTTTTTTTCTCAAACAGAAAGCTTATTCCCATTAAGTAGTTATTCACCATTAAACCTTCCTTTGAGTCCTTGCCAATCACATCTATTTTCTATTTTTAAGGATTTTCCTATTCTAGATATTTCATATGAAATTATATCATATCTTAGATGGTTTTTTGTATCTGTATTTTTTTATTTACTGTAATGTTTTCAAGGTTCATCTATATTGTAGCAATTGTTAGTACTTCCTTTTATGGTTGAATAATATTCTGTTGTGTGTATACATCATATTTTGTTTATCCATTCATCTATTGATACCTGTTTAGGCTGTTTCTGCCTTTTGGTGTTGCTGTGAACATTTGTATGCAAGTTTTAGTTTGAAAAGTTGTTAGAGTTCTTTTATATAGAGTTCTTTTATATAGAGTTCTTGTTAGAGTAGAATTAATGTGTCATATAGTAATTCTGTTTAATTTATTGTAGACATAGTCCTTATTATTCTTCACACAAATATTTCTGAAAGTATGGGACGATGCCAGATGGTTCACTGTAATGACATTTAATATCAGTGAATTGCTCTTCTTTTTTTTTGGTCTTTTTGAGACAGGGTCTCTCTATGCAGTTCAAGCTGGCCTTGAGCTCACTTTGTAACCCAGGCTGGTCTCAAACTCGCAATGATCCTCCTGCCCCAGGCTTCTGAGTGCTGGGATTACAGGCATGCACCACCATGCCCAGCTGAATTGCTCTTCTTAATTTCAGTCCCTCTGATTAAACCTGGGAGTCTCAATTTGTTATTAGCATGGCTCTCAGATACTAAGCAAACTGTGTTCATCTCCCTAATAACAAATACAGAGCAGACTTGAAGCTCAGAACCTTTGGCATACAGTTTTATCTAGCTGGAATTTAGTATTTTTCCTTGTATTTCATTTTATCGTTACATTTTATTTCTATAGCATGTAATATTGCTTCCACATACAGTAGTATAAGTTGGCTTTTCATGTAAATGTAAGTGAAATTGAGTGATACACATCATACAAAAATATTGAGGACTGAATAAATACAGTAAAAAATTGGAAAAGTGATATGAGAATGACTTAAAATAAAGCCCTGAGGCCAAATGTGATGGTGCATGCCTATAATCTCAGTACTTTGGAGGCTGAGGCAGCAAAATCACTGTGAGTTTGAGGCCAGCTTGGGCTACAAAGTGAGTTCAAGGCCAGATTGAACTGCATAGTGAAACCCTGTCTAAAAAAAACAAATTAAATAAACAAATGAATAAATAAAATAAAATAAAGACCTGGGCTTTTGCAACATAATCCTAATTTTCCCTTCCTTAGTCTTTCACACTACAGTTGATCTCCTGTTCTGTTCCTGGGACAATTTGGGATAACTTGCATACAGTTACTCACTTATTGATGAATGTTTAATGAATTTTGTTTTGTACAGAGTAAAATTTAAGGTTGTTTAGCTAAACATTTGATGTCCTTTATCCTTCATTTCAACCAAGTGAACTTAATTATCATCCTGAAAATTACCTTGTTGTTTTGTTTGTTTGTTTTACTGAACTTAATTAGCATCCTGAAAATTACCTTGTTGCTTTGTTTATTTTACCACTTTGTGTCCCTTCATGCCATTCCTGGGCTCTAAATTCCTTTCCCCTTTCCATTCCCATTCCCCATACTTTCCCCTTACTTTCCCCTTACTTTCTACAGGTGATTCCTCATCTGTCACAGGAGTTATGTTCCAGAGACTCCCGCAACAGGTGAAAATCTGCAAAGTAGCAGTGTTATATTTATTGTATTATTTATATATATTTTATGGCACAATGCGGGAGAGCAAAAGACTGATGCTATGGTTACCGAGCCAATCAATGCCCAGGATACAGAACACAGTGCTGTGGTTGGTTGCCACCCATTCCATCAGCCAATAGTGTGCCATGTACAATCTCACATTGGCAAACTTGCACAAGTAGTAGCAGTGTACTGCATTTCCATTGTGTATAGTATGGTATTCATCCGCTGATGAAATACATACTGTATTTTATTTCAATTTATATTCTTTTAATATGTTTGAATTAACTTTTTTATATTTTAAATTTTTAGGCAAAATATTTAAAACCATAAATATTATATAAATTCTTGTATACCACAGAATCCCACAATATAGCAAAAACTCCACAATACAGAATTATATATATATATTTTTTAAAAAAACTGTGATACAGTGAAGCCACAATAAGTGAACCACAGTAGAGCAAGGGACAACTGAGTATTACCATTACTTTCACACACTGATATGTGTGAGGCATTGTACTGTGGGGTAGGACCACAGTGTCTTTCGTTCAGAGCTTATATTTATGGAAGGGCAGGTACTACACACAGGAAAATTCTTTATAGTTACATCTGCAATAGTATAATGAAAAAGCAGAGGATATTATGAAAACAAATAGGATACCTAATCTAGTTGATGTTGAAAGGGTGCTTCTTAGGCTTCCTGGAGAAAATGCCATGTATTTGAGACCTAATGATGAGTAGGCATTAGCTTAGTGAAGAAATGGGCAGAGAGAATAGTCTGAAGGTACTGAAGTGGAAGGAACCTTGGCTCAAGTGTGCTATGCTTTTGTGTATTTATTTTTCAATGAAGACATATGTCACTTTCTCAATAATAATGTACTGATTTATAATACATAGTCTATTTTTTAAAAATACTGAATGTACATACAGCATTGACTCAGTGAGATTTTATTTTTTGAAGATAATTTTCAAAAATCACTGTAAATAGGCATAGACTCAGCTCTTAAAACTGTCCAGGAAATTTATATAATATGGATTTATTGTCTTCATATATAGAGATATATCTGCTTATAATTCTGTAACATATATTTTCATTTTTCAAATGTAGACATGACTAATAGATCTGTCCAAACTTTTGGCTTGCCTGGGTACACTGAGTGAACAAGAATTGTCTTAGGCCTCATATAAAATATACAATATGGTTAATGTATACATATAACAAAGCTTCCTTTTTTACATTTGTTAGCATAACATTAAAAAAAGGCAAGTGGTTGTGGATTGCAGCTTTGACATGCCATAAAGAGTGCTATATCAGCAAGAAGGTTTTTTTAATTACTGTACATTCAGAGAAACCAGCTCTTGATAGCTTAAGGAAAAAAGGAACTTCATTGGTACAGTAGTTGAAGAATCCACAGAAAGATTCGAGAAACAGACTTGCATAAAAGACAGGGATCTAAGAAAGCAAGGTGTCGGGAAGGAGTAGTCAAAGTCATTGCTACCAAATAGGTGTTAGAAAGACATTAATATAAGACTGCTGGTGCTACTGCTTTAACTAATTTTCTTGCTTGTAGCATCTTTGTGTGCTAGCTAGAATCCAAGTCTAGGATAGTGTTATGTCTTGTGTCTAGATGACCGTCCCAAAGCCTCATGTGGTGGGACTTTCCGGAAGTGGATGGAGCTAGGGTGTGTGGTGCTGGGATTAAGTGTATAATGCTGTGTTTGAGGGTGTGTGTGATTACTAAATTAGTCCACTGATTGGTTTTGCATAGTTCTGGATGTGGAAAATGGGAAGGCTCACCCTATGTGTGAGTGCTACCTACCCTAAGAGCATGTAGCCTGTATAGAATATAAGGGACAAAAAGAGGACTGCTGTCATTGCTTGCTGCTTTGCTACTTCACTGCTTGCTACCTTCTGCTTTGCTGCCTTCTCCCCACCAATGAACTGTTTCTCTTTTGTGATGCCCATCTTCTATGCCATCCTTCCTTGATAGCTTAAGGAAAAAAGAGCCAGCCAACTTTGAACTGAAATTTCTACAAACTGAGCTACAATAAACCTTTCCTGCTTTAACTTTGGGTGTCAGGTATTTTGTCTCAGCAACAAGAAAAGTAAGAGGTAGGATCAGCTTGGCTGAGTCCTTTTTCTGGCTGCTGGGATCTCCTCCTTAGGCCATGGTTCACATAATAAGGGATTTTCTCCAAGTAAGAAAGGTATTTGCAATAGAAGATTCTTCCCCTCCAAGTAAAAGGAATTACGTGTCCTTCACAACTATCTGCTCAAGTAAAACAGTTCTGAATGGTGACAAGTACCTGTGAGCTTCTGAACTATAAGGTAAGAGTGTTAAAAGTATTTCAAATGTTCTAGAAAGCATTTGGTTGTTTCTGTTTTAAGAGTTGTGGCAGCTTGCTAGGGAAAGCTGTTTTAATTTCTTTTCAAAGAAAGCCAGTTTTATATATTGCTAAATTTTATAGTGTTAAGCATAACTTAAAGATCACAGTAAGAGATAGACTATAGGAAACAAAGAGGTAGACCTTTTACAGATGGCAAGGAGATCTAGGAATGGATGGAGAGGGGAGTGAGGAGAGAGAAAGGGGAAATGAAAGGATTAAGATGCAATGTGTACATGTACCAACTCACCATGATGAATGTACTCGTTATGCATTGTAGACATACTAACTAAAAAATCAAAGAAATTGATTATATATTTTTGTAAAAAAATAACCAGAAAATAAAGATTATCACCAGGTATGCATTTACTATTCAACATTTTATATTTAAAATGTATATAAGATACTGTCATTTATAAGAATAGATAAAGCAAAAATGCACAGTAAACACATATCCTAATTGCTTTAAAATATCTCAAGGGAAAAAAGGTTGAAAAAAATCAAAAGATCAGTGCTAATGCAAATTATAAAATATTTATGCTCTTACCTATTTCTGATAGCTTATAGTTTTTTCATAGTACGTTTTTTTCACAGTATATTTCATGAATTAGTCTAAGACATGATAATACATAAGTACTTATATGTTATATTAAGTTGGGAAACTATTTTCATGAAAAATTATTTGAGGAATGTTTTACTACACATGCATGCTTTGGTTCATAAGAATGACTCCATTAACAGTGTTAATGTCACCTTTGTAACTACAGATAATAAGGAATATAGCTCAAGAACAGACATTACTTTTAGAAACAGAAGTTTTTTCATAGTCACAGTGAAACAGTTACAAGTATTAATCTCCTGAAAGGTTCTGTAACCTAGAAATCACAAATGTATATTATAATAGGCAAGAGAGAGTCATTTTCTATTGCAGAATTCTTATCATTTCAGCAGTCCCAGTTAAATTGTTGTAGGTTTTCAAATCATCTTTTCCAGGACTTCATATGTTTCAGTGTTTTGAAGAATTCTTTCTTTCAACTAGCTGTAATGAGAAAAATGAGAATTTTATTTATTGGACAATTGTTCTTTTTTCCTCAGTAATTAAGAGTTGATATATAAAAACATATAGTAGGAAAAGGATGCTATCATAACCAAGGTCTGAATATGTCATACAGAATCGTAGCAGACTATTTCCGCAGTTGCCTTTTTTTTTTTTTCAAAAGATCTGGGTAAAACACGTTATAACATAGAAGTAATTGGGCAACCTACCTTGATTATAAGGCTTGCTTGTTTTGATCTTGGATTCAGGCATCGTTGTCCTTTATGTGCTTTCAGGGTAATACTGTTAAGATAAAAAAATGAATCTTAAGTTTTGGATGGAAAACATGAACAGAACAAACAAAAAGTTTCCACGATTGTCATATTCAGCAAGTCTACTACTTACATAACTTCGATTTTGTCACAGCTGTTACTTGGGTAAATTATGGACGCTTTCTCAATATCTGCCACTTTTACAGCTTTCAGTCCAGGACCAATACATAGACATCGACCCCCTTTAAACATAGGGAATCCTAGAACAACAGATCATAACATTGATTAGTAATACATCTGATAGGAACAGATGGCTATGCTTTATTATCCTGGTGAATAATGTGAGATGAGTTTGCGTTAAGGATAAAAATAGTAATTTGTCAAAAAGTAGTACTTGATACTCATGTTTCTGACAAAGGAGTTGTTATATGTTGGTGATTTTCTCCTTAAATTTGTAAAGCCTTAATTACAAAATCATAGGAAACATGAATGTCATTTATTAGATATGAAGCTGTTTGCCGCTTGCCTGGGTTTTTGTTCTGATTTTTTGTTTTGCCTCTTTCATGCTTAAAAATTTTTCTAGGAAGTTTATATAATCGCCTAAAAAGGTCTTCTTAACAGACATTTGAAACTGTTGATAAATCTCTTGCTAGATTTTGTATCCAAATCAAAATTTGAAGTTTATCATCTCTGGTTTTAGTAATTACCTCTAGTGTTTTATTTAAAGATTTCCTACAGTTTCTGTCAAAGCTGAAACTTCTAATGTGGGAAGTTAAATGAAAAATTTCCATATATTTTAGGATAAAAGTGGAAGAAAAGACATCTGGAATACTACAGAAGGAATTTGTAGACTGAGAAGTAAAAAGTACAATATACCTTGAATAACTGTAGCAGAGAATATCACAGCGAAGATTATAGCCTTGCCTTTCAAATTCATATTTCTTTATTGCTGCTGCTGCTCCTGATTAGGCTTGGATACCCTTCTTGGAGGGAGGAGAAATGGTGAACCTGAAAGGAAATTCTTAGTTGATATGTGAAGAGCATTTTATATACCAACAACCAGCAATAGGAATTTCCCTCCTTGCCCCATATTCCTTTCTTTGCTTCCAGGACTTTCAGTTTTGTTTTCATATCAATGTCATTATCCCTTCCCATTTGTTTTAGCCTTGAAAGTAATATGAAGGTGAAAGCACTTGATAAAGACTAAAGTGTTATAAAAATGTAGAATAGGGTATATCCACACGGGAACCAACCTTGTTAAGGTAACTTTTCTTAGACGTGCATTTAATTGTTAGGCTACTCTGGGCAGTGGAATTCAGATTGCAGTTCATTAACACTGTCTTCCTATTTTCATTCTTCCATTCTTCATATAACTGTACAAAAGGACATTTTAAAATGTATATATTTTAAAATCATCTGACTTCTTTTAAGTCTAAATTCTCATCTTGGGTAAGGCATATATTATTTGAGATCAGACAAGTCTTTATTTAGATTTATATTTTTATCTGTAGTTTCATGTATAAAGAAGCTTCCCTGTACTTCTGTACCTATATCCATTTCTTTTGCATTTTAAACCTTTTAGTTTATGTTAGCACTATTATTACATAAAACTGTATGAGTTGTATTGTGGATTGTAAAAATAATTATTATGTGATGTTACTTCTTGGGTTTTACTTTTATGTAACCTCTATTTTCTTTTTGTCTTTAACTTTTCTTTATAAACTTCCTGTTTTAAAATTTTTATTGTTATATGTTTGCATATAATGTAATTATTACATTCCTTTTGGGGAATTGATACATAGATATTATAATTATTTTTATCCTTTCATCCTCTCCTCTTCTTCCTCTCTCTGATCCACTTCCCCATGTTCAAAAAACCTACCTCCATGTTTCCTACCATCTCTCCATTATTTTACTCTTTATTTATATTTTGGGTTTCTCATTTGAGAGAAACCATATGATACTTTTGTGTCTGACTTATTTCACTTGACATTTTGATCTCAAGATTCATCCATTTTCCTATGACTTGAATTCTTCTTTATGGTTGAACAATACTGCATTATGTATACCATGTTTTCTTTCTCTATTCTTCTCTTGATGGCCATCTAGGCTGTTACTGTAGTTTAGCAAAGTTTCATTGCTGTAAACATGGCTATGCATATATTACTAGTATGATGTCTTTAACTCTTCTAGGAAGGTACAAAGGAGAAGTGCAGCAGGGTCAAGTGGATTGCTATTTTCAGTTTTCTGAGAAAAACTGAAATGAGAGAAAAACTGAAATAAGAGGCATGATGATTCTAGATTTTGAGTTATACTATGTAATAAGTTGTAGTAATGAGAATAGTGTGGAGATGGGCATGGTGGTACATACCTGTGAGGGTAGGGCAGGAGGACTGTCACGAGTTTGAGGCCAGTCTGGGATATACAAGGAGTTCAGGGCCAGCCTGAACTACACAGTGAGATACTATCTGAAAGAACCAAAATACAAAATAGAGTAAGAACTTCTAAAAAAATATTTAGAAAAAACAGCATGGTACTGGCACAAACATAGACATGTAGGACAATGGAATAGAAGATACAGAGACAAACCCCCATGCATCTTCAGCCATCTGATCTTTGACAAAGGTTCTAAAAAATGCTAGGAGAAAAGATAGCCTCTTTAACAAATAGTACAGAAAAAACTGGTTATCTGTGTGCATAAGGATGAAATTAGACCTATATCTCTCACCCTGCACTAAATCTTTAACTTTCTAAATATATTATGTCAGTTGTACACAGGGACTTTTTAATGGGTAAGTTTTATTAAATACATTAACCATATAAGTGGTAATATATAATGTTTTAAAAATATTTTCGGCCGAGTTCTTTGTTAGTTTTTTTGAAACAGGGTCTTGCTATATAATCCAGGCTGGTTTTGAAATCTCTATGTAGCCCAGACTGGCTTCAAACTTGCAGTGATCCTCCTGGCTAAGCCTCCCAAGTGCTGGGTTTATAGGCGTGCACCACCACACCTGGTATGTTTCTTTGGTTTCTAAATTCTCTTTGATTTCTAACTTTAAATATTTTTTCTGCGGTGCTAGCAATTGAACCCAGGGCCTCAGACTATGCACAGCCTGTAACTCTGTGCTACTGTATACCCCTAGCCTCCGACTTTAAATTTTTGAAACTTTTTTCTTATGCAATTTGAAAGAAATGCATTGTTTACATTTTGTTGTATTAATTTTAGATCAACTATAAATAGTATCTTCTATTTCATTCCCTTGTCTGTATGACTTTCTTTCAACATTTCTTATTTCCTAGTTTTGTTGGTATAATCTGGAATTTTCTAGGTAGTTAGTATTATTTTCAGATTACTGTTTTTACATTGTTGAATTTCTCTTTTAAGAATTTTTATTTTCCTTTTATCTTGAAATCACATATTTAGACACAATAGTGTATTTAAATTCTTTTTAACAACGATTCTGGTCTTTAAAACCTCTAAAAATCTTTGTTTTAATAATTCTCTTTGCTGGAATATTATTTTTCATTTAATATATGTAATCCAGGATTTATTTTCCCATAAGTATATGGGTAGAACATATGCTTTTGAAGCTCATAAATCCTTATTCATTATTTTTTCTTTATGTTGCTTTTCATATTCTCAGCATTAGAAATACAGTAGAGGATGGTTGTTACAGGGAAGTCTCTGGTGTTAGCCTGTGTTCAAATCTACATTCTACTATTTACTAACTATGTGGTCCTGAACAAGTAACCTCATCTCTTTTAACCTCAAATTTCTCATTTATTAACTGAGAATAATAATATCTTTCGCATAGGACTGTTATAAGCTAGGTATTAAAAGAAGTAATGCATGTATGTACGTCATTTAGAAGAGCCTGACATCCAAAATGTGTCAACTTCTGTTATCTCTGTTTTACAATGTTCTTTCCTAAATCAAAGTGCCACATCTCACTTATTTTCAGCTTTACTATAAGCACAACCACTTAATAAAAGACAAGATTACAGTTACAAGATAAAAAAAAATTAATCATAATTTTGAATGTTAAAATAGCATACTAATTAATCATGTGGATCACTTAATCCAGTGTACAAACACAATAGTATTGTTTAAATTTTATAAACAATAGTAAATATTTCTATTTACCTGAAGTTGCACTATTTTTATGTAGCGTTGATGTAAGTTTTCTAAATAAGAATACTCAATTTTTTGAAAACCTTGTAAATTGACATCATTTGACATTTTTGTCATCATACTATTTCACATAAGCATAATGAAATTTAAAATATGACTATATATAACTAAAGTCTTCCTTTTGCCTTATATGTGAATTATTCTTAGCTATGTAGAAAACAAGGGGGTCACAGTCTCCTTCAAGGTAGTATGGATCTTATTTTGTTGTCTTCCTTTCCAACAAAAGTAATATCTGATATAATATAAACATTGTACATATGGACAATTAAGAACAGGGCTGGAGCCAATGTGGTGGTGCATGCATATAATTTCAGCGTTTTGGGAGGTTGAGGAAGGAGGATAACAACTTAGAGCCCAGCATAGATAGTTTACAAACTTAGCAAGACCTTGTCTCAAAAAGGAGTGGGGTGCTGTAGCAGAGTGCAGAGGCCCTGGATTCAATCTTCAGAGCTGGAAAAACAAGAACAGGGCTAGAGATGTAGCTCAGTGGTCGTGTTTGCCTACCATGTATGAGACCCTGGGTTCAGTCCCTAACACCACTAAAAAACAAAGACCAGCTATTAAATTTTTTCATCTCTTTGGATACAGATATACATTTTTTACCTAACAGCTTCCATATCAAAACATGTCCAACCTCTATTTTTTTCTGTGTGTCAGAACACTGTATTTATAGATACTGTAGAAGGAGACAGGGAGAAGACAAAAAAGAGATCCTTCTTCCTTGTGAGGAAAGCTACTTAGTAGTTTGTTGGGGGGCAATGGCTGCTGCTGTTCCTGCTTGTTTGTGACCCCAGAAGGAGAAGGCTGTCCATACCCATGTGAGTATGGTTTTGCCTGCTTTTCTTCAGAGACAAATCACAATTTAAATGTTAGCATTTTTATTTAGTTCTTCACTTTTTAAGTAATAGATCCAAAATTATGCAGGGTTGCAAGAAGGGTTGATTTTATGCTGTTACTTTTTCACTTCATTTCCTTGAACCATACAAAAAACAAGGCTAACTGGGCTTTGACTGGTGTTAATATGACTGTTTTCTCTTCATCACTTTTTACTGCCTCTTCCTCCCAGCGTTCTTGCTTTACTATTTCCTAGAATGCATCATCTGTCTCCACAGTAGTTCCTTTGCTCATCCACTCATTCATTCAACAGATGTTTATTTTAGGTATATGCCGCATGCTGAACACTGTTAGGGTCATTGAAGACAAACAGCCAGCAAAAGCAATCAAATTCCTTCTCACATACTGCAAATTTTGCAACTTTTTGCCAGTATTATAGACAACATCTGCCTGTTTTTTGCTGGCTCTGTAGATATGTGGAGTTGGGTGTTTCTTCAGGATTGATTCTGACTTGCTCTGGCCTAATATTAGAGTACATGCCTACAAAAACAAAAGCAAGAAAACTATCCAGAATAATTTATTCAGTTAAGTTAGAAATGGAAACCAATGTTGCCATTTATTGTAAATCAGCAGGATTTAGCAATCCTGTTTTTTGAGTTTATAGACAGGAGATGACTCAGTGTAGTAGAAGAGATTGCCTGGCATGTGTTAGGCACCTTAAATGATGTGAATAGACTGAACAGATGGGTATAGAATCCTAAACTGCTAAAATTACAGTGGGGGGGCTGGGGATTTAGCTCAGCGGCAAAGCGCCTGCCTGGCAAGCACAAGGTCGTGAGTTCGGTTCCCGGTACCAGAGAAAAACCAAAAAAAAATAAAAAATAAAAAAAATAATAAAATTACAGTGGTGTACTACCTGATACGTTTTATAAAGAAATTAAGGGATTTAGGGAGTGGCTAATAGATTTTGGGGGGACCTTTCATATGATGTTATTTCTGTGATTTTCTTAAACATTATTAAAATATTCATCCCAGAAATTAGATATAGCCTGCGGGCTATAATCAAGTCAACTATTAGACACTGAGTAAGGGTATATTTTTCCCCAAAACTTGAAATAAATTGTATAACAATAACAACCAAAATCATCAAGGCATTGAGTCATAGTGCATAATTTATTGCTGTTGGAAGGAATTCCAGAGTGACAGTGAATTTTGAAAATGCTGTTTCTGAGACTATATTGATTTATTTCTGGGACTTTGACATAAGAAGACATTTTTAGAAGCCGTTTACTGCTAATGAAATCTAGTAATTGAGAATAAGATATATCAGAGCTCCCATTTTATTAAGAATAACTTCATCCTTGATATGTGCTATACTAAACATTGTAATCTCAAGTGCAAACACAAAAGAAGTGCCAGTTTTTAGTGGCCACCATTACCTTACTGACCTTTTCCATGCTTGAGAAGGTCACTACTACTCATCTACCTTTCCTTTCCTTGTGTCTTGGTTAATTTTCTCTCATTGCTGGGACAAAATACCTGATGCCCAAAATTAAGGAAGGAAAGGTTTATTTCACTTACAGTTTGTGGAGGTTTCAGTCCATACTTGACAGGTTACAAGGCAGAGTGGCACATGGCAGAGGGCTACAGCTCATGGCGGCAGAACACAGCAAAAGCAACAAGCACGAAAAGGGAGGAATAGGGTCAGCAGCCTCTTCCTCTCCCTTATATGTACAAACTATCCACCCCAGGGCGGGTGTAGCTCTCACACCTGTAATCAATCAAACTCTAAAAGCCTGCCCCATGATGGCATGAGGCTTTGGGGGGACACCCAGACACAAACCATAACACCTTGTCAGCATGTCCAAAGAGATAGAATCAAAACTATGGCACACCTCTTATGAAAGATACCAAACTCTGTAATGAATTGCTGATCTTAAAGGAGAGGCAGTTGTCTGAATTCTGAAAGATGAAAAAAAAAATACAACTTTTTGGCTTCCAGGGATTGTAGTACAAATGTGCCACAAGCAAATGCTTTGCTTTTTAAATGTGCCCATTCGTGGCGATCAGATAGATATAGGCTACACATATCTTATTCCTGGATTTGGATAGTTTCTCAGTGGCTTTATTAAATTTATTGCACAGGAGGAGGTTTCCTGAAATATTTAAACTGTGAAAATTTTATTAAGTTATAACTCTTCTGATTTTGGAAATCTGGTATTGAGTTGGATATACTATTGTTGTTCTCCTCCTCCTCCACTTCCTCTTCTCCTCCTCCTCCTTGTTTTTTGTCTTTTTGGGACAAGGTTTCACTATGCAGTTCAGGCTGGCCTTAAACTCACTTTGTAGGCAGGCTAGCCTCAAACTCACAGCTATCTCCTTGCCTCAGCCTCCCAAGTGCTGGAATTATAGGCATGCACAGCCACACGTGGCTGAGTTGGCTATATTGCTCTCCTGAAAGGAAAACTTAAAATGTTTTTCTGTCTTTTTTGGAAGAAGTTATCAAGTAATAGCCATTCTTTGCTTATATTTTTTAACCTGGCAAAGCACAGTATAAAAACATTGTTTTATCTAAAGGCAAATTCATTTGCCTTGAAGTATTACTTTTTGGCATATCTATTGTTAAGGCAACTGTATTAGCATCTGATTAACAAGTGCCATATTCTACCTGATATGTTTTCATAAAATTCAAAAGGACAAAAAAACATAGATTTGAAAATGAATTGTTTCCCTTTAGGAGTTTAAGCAGACTTTTAAAAACAATATGTCAAAATTTAGAACACAGAAGAAGGAATAACCAAATTCTGTTCCTGCATTGAATAGACCAACCGTCTTTTTCATGTCCTCGGAACCCCTCACAGAATGTTTGCTGCCATTTGTATGTGTTTGAGCTAGGAGCACTGTGTAGTACAAAACAGCTTTAGTATCACTGTAAACTTCAAAGAAGTAATTTTTTCTCTCAACAAAGAATGCTCTGTGCATGGCCTTCGGTTGGCTGCCTGAAAAATGTAGTTGACAGCTGCTGGGGTATTATGGATGTTCATGTTAATTTTTCCAAGTTGCGAAACAACATGTCCATTGTTAAAGGACAAAAAACATGGGAAAGATTAGCAGTGAGCAACTTTACAAATGACTAGCTGAAGGAAACTTGGTCCATTTAAGAAGGGAAAAATTGTGCAGTAGCTTCATTTACTAAATAGTTTATTGCCTGTGCTACTTAGAAAAGCTGGAGGAGAGGGCAAAATATATCTAGCAGATATTACTTCAGGTCTAGTGGGACAGAAAAAAAGAAAATAATACAGAAAAAGATCTTGGGAAAAAAAAGGAAAAGGATCTCGGCTGAAGAGATGAACCCTGCATGTGATGGTTAGAAGAGCTATGTCTGTAAGGTATGAAGCTGTATTGGATTTGGTGTGTTTTTAATAGAATATAAATAAAGTGAACATTCATAAGAAACAATTTCAATATCAGTTTGAACTAGTGGGTACATAAATTTAATGTTTTAAATAGAAGATATATAGTTAGAAATGTAATAAGAAAGACTAAAAGGGTATATTTTGTTGCAAATGTTTTACTTTTTATATTATCTTAATATTGGAAACACATGCCTTTCTTTTCAATCCCAGTCAAGAATAATACTTACTTGGGTAGAGTTTGT
The DNA here is from genome assembly GCF_000276665.1 of Chinchilla lanigera. Lineage (NCBI taxonomy): Eukaryota > Metazoa > Chordata > Mammalia > Rodentia > Chinchillidae > Chinchilla > Chinchilla lanigera. The sequence continues at coordinate 778,797 of NW_004955433.1, forward strand.
TTTGTTTTTTTTAATTTAGGACATTATGCTGATTGTTGCTATCTTTTTAAATAAAAAACCAGTAAAATATTCCTATCATTTCCTGCTTCTAAGACTTTCCCAACATCCTGGTTCCAACTTAGAACCCACTTGCTTCTCTGAGTTTCTTGCTTTCTCTTTTAGTATATAAGACAGTAAGCAGTAAATGGTTGGTCAGAGAAATGTGGCTCAATTCTCAAGTCTGAGTGTCCACCTCCCACTGTGCTTCTGTACCATTTGGTGGCTGGGTATATGGCGGTAGCAGGATAGATGATGAAGATCAGAATAATTACCATCATTTGTTAAATGTCTGCCATAATGTATACATACTATCTCACTAATACTCATAGCAGTTTGTAAAAAAGGACATCCTTATCCCCTTTTAAAAGAAAAAGCAGGGCTGGGGATTTAGCTCAGCAGCAAAGCGCCTGCCTGGCAAGCGCAAGGTCATGAGTTCGGTTCCTGGTACCGGAAAAAAACAAAAACAAACAAAAAAAAAAAATAAAAGAAGAAGCAGAAGCTTCAAAAGGTTATATAATTCAGTCTTAAATCATTTGACACATTTATTAAGAAGCAGAGTCAGGGTCAAAGGCAGTGATAAAACACCCAAGCATTCCCTTCTTTTATGTTGAAGTAGGGGAAGAAAAGGCAACCTCAGACATCTGACATGTCACTTCCAGCCTCAGGCCTCTCTATTAATACAAAATTCAAAAGAAGATTAGAGCAGAAGATTAATTATGGGACAATTTGAGATAAATATAATCTGAAGATCCTGTTGAGAAAGGAATTAAGTGAGCCCCATTTAATTTACATTTCACATATTATTGTACATTTTTAGTTACCCTTTGTTAGTGATATTTATCTTCCATTGTCCCATCATAACTAGCTGTAATAACCCTTGGAAAGTGTTAGAGCAGCTATGCTTATTCTGGGGACAGGGAATAAGAAGTTGAGAAACCTGTGTTTACTACAGTTAGCTAAGGTGGACAGAAACTCTGATCTCAGGCAGAAGCTGACATTAGTGAGGTAGGTCAACTCCTGTCTTCAAGACTTCATACAAAATGAAGGCTGTGTGGACTTTCACAAGTTAACAGAGAAGGATAGAGGAGGCAAAGAAACTGCTTGGGACATGCTCTCATTCCCATTGCTCCATCCTACACCATGTCCCCTCATTTAGCTTATGTTCTGAATTTCTTCTTGGAGTTCCAGCAACCCTTCCTATTAGTGCTCTCCTTACCCCTAGCTCCTTCTTTTCCAGAATGTTTGAAGTTTGAGCTTACATCTTTGGAAGGATGCCAGGGTTCAGCCCACATACTAGATTGATTTTTGTAATGGTTAAACTAGTAAAAGCTTATTTTTTTATCAGATTTTATTGGTACATTTTAGATACACATAGTGATCAAATTCATCATAGAGAATTTGTACCTGTACATGATACAACTTGTTTCTTTTTTTTCCATTCCCCTACTCTCCCTACAACCCCTCCTCCCATCCCTATTTACAAAAGCTTTGTTTCTGTTTTCCTTTTCTCGTTTTTTGTATTTTTCCTTTCCTTTCTTCCTCCCTCCCTTCTCTCGTATTCCCCTCCTCATTTGAACATTTTCTTCCTATTTCACAATATCTATTATATACTTTGGTCCTTATTTACACTTTTGGTTTCTCACACCAAAGAAACAGTGCAGTATTTACACACGTGTGTCTGATTTATTTCAGTTAAGAGTATGGTCTCAAGGTACATCTATTTACTTAGACATATTTCAAGCTTATCCTTCTTTATGACAGGATAGTACTATATTGTATTTTAAAAACTCCACTTCTTTATCCATTCACCATTTGATGGTCGTTTGGGATGTTTTCAAGATTTGGCTATCACAAACTGTGCCACTGTAAACGTGAGTATGCATATATTGCTGTATGCTTTTAATTCTTTTGGGAAAATACCAAGAAAGGGAATACCTGGGTCAAATGAAACTAGTCCTAGGTTTGTTTGTTTGTTTGTTTGTTTGTTTTGGTACTGGGAATCAAACTCAGGACCTTGTACTTGCCAGGCAGTCACTGTGCCACTAAACGATATCCCTGGACCTAGTCCTAATTTTTTGAGGAATTTCTACACTGATTTCCACAGTGGTTGCACCATTCTACACTCCTACCAGCAGTGGAGAAGGGTTTGAAAGGATATTCTTACATATACCTGTAGGGTCTTCCCAAAATGTGAAAAACACGCAGAACTCAGAGTTGAGTTGGAAACCCAGAGAGGTCTGTGAGTGTGTTCTAAAACCAGAAACTCAAAAAATAGGTCTCATATGCCTAGGAACAGAAAAGAGTAGCATGTTTGGAGTAAGGGAATAGTAGACCTGGAAATTGCTAAGAATCAGCATTATTGTTTAACACCAGCAGAATAATTGTGGAGAGAGAAGGGATTAGATGTGTTTAAAGAGACCATGAATGGTACAAAATTCTTGTTATCCATCAGACTGGAGAAGAAGAGAGTAAGAGAAAGAGCTGTATGCCTGATATGTTAGGATGAAACCTAGAAAATTAATGCAATTACTTTAAATTTCCAGGTTAGCTTACTAAAATAGTTACCTCGTAGTGAACTTGAAATATGGATTCTTACTATCATGAGAAAAATCATCATGGTGGAGAACAGTGGATCGTCAAATGAATTAGGTCCCATGGATAACTGGGAAATCATTTGTAAATTAGAATTAAAGAATAGCAAGGAA
>NW_004955433.1:781645-804801 GCF_000276665.1 Chinchilla lanigera
TGTAATCCTAGCACTTAGGAGGCTGAGGCAGGGAGATCACTGAGTTCCTGGCCAGCCTGAACAGCGAGACCCTGTCTCAAAAAAAGAAAATAAAAAATAGCTAAATTTTTGTATCTATTTTTTTCTTTTTTTGGAGACAAGGTCTCACTCTGCAGTTCAGGCTAGCCTTGAGGTCACTTTGTAGCCCAGGCTGGTCTCCAACTCAACGATCCTCCTGCCTCAGCCTCCCAAGTGCTGGAGTTACAGGCATGCTCCACCATGCCCAGCAAACTTTTGTATCTTATCATTACTTATATATATTCACTATAAAGATAATTTACTCTTAATTTTTAAAAATTAAAAGAAATGGCTGGGCGTGGTGGCGCATGCCTGTAACCCCAGCACTTGGGAGGCTGAGACAAGAGAATCGCTGTGAGTTCGAGACCAGCTTGGGCTACAAAGTGAGCTCAAGGCCAGCCTGAACTGTACGGTGAGACCCTGTTTCAAAAAGACAAAAAAACAAAAACAAAAACAAAAACATTAAAAGAAATGACTGATACTTTTTAAGAATATTGGTCTGTACTTTATACAATGTTCCTTAATTTTACTTATCTGAAGTCTTACAATTAGAATGAGGGTATTCATTTTTGGCAAGGAAACTAAAAAATGTTTTCTTTTCAGTATTCTATCAAGGTTCACAGTGTTGATATGTGTTGTTATTATTAGTGATGTTTACTATGATCACTTTTATTAGGGTTGCACCTGCCAGGAAGAACTATTACAGATTGGAGGAAACGGAGGACAAATAACTAAATGCAATGTGAGTTCTGGGTAGGATTATAGAAAAAGGACAGTGACAGTAGTTAAACCAAATTTAAAGAAGTCTGAAGTTTACTTAGTAATACTTATGAATGTTAACTTCGTGATCTTGATAATTGCACTATGGTTATAAAAGATGTTAAAGTTAGGGGAAGAGGAACAAAGGAGATAAGGACACTCTTCCATACTTCATTTTAAGTAAATCTAAAAGTAAAATAAAAAATTAAAAACAATATGTATAATATTTATATATGCTTATGATGATCAGTATAAGTTCAAAGTATAAAATTAGAAGAACTTTATTTGGTACCTGAAAAGTGCAGTTTAGGAAAACATAGACCTAGACAGTTCCAAATATTCTGAGGACACTCAGATTGTACATGACTTTCAAATGGAAGGAGAAGCTGCAAACAAAGGAAACTCAAGTTATACACAAAGGTGCTACTAATTTCTTTTCAAATCTTTAAAAGAAATATTTACTTTTGAACACTCATAACAGTCCTCTTTGGTTTTTATCCATAATATTCAAATCTGTTCTCTGGCAATGTTTTTTGTTTTGCTTCAGAATCTTCTGATTCTGACTAATTATAAATAGCAGATGTGTTGAAAACTAAGGAATCCCATCTGAGTTGGTCAAACAGAAAGATATTATCAGTCAAGTGTTAATTGTTCATGACTACTAGATGTAGTTTGGACAATAAGGTTAATGGAATCAAATTTCATTTAGAATTTAGTCAAGTTCTGTCACACTTATGAGTGCTTTACCTTTTTCATCTTTGTATCAGGGTTAGCTATTAATGTTTTTAAAAACCCAGCTTGTCAGCTAATTTGACAGAGATACCAATTGAGGGTGCTAAGATGCATATGTTAACACTTACTGATTTAGTAAGCTTAACAGTTCCAGGAGTCAATTACTGCTGGTTCATTCTTAGATATAATCATTTCTATACTTCTCTTTTCTGAGCAGAAAAAAAAAAACTTTATTTTTTAAGAGGTGAGAAAAAATAACAGGAATTCCCTTTCTACATACATACAGCAAGCAAGCAGTCTGCTGCAGAAACTGTTTTAGCTCCTTTTTTTTCCATAGTTATAACATTTCATTACGTGCTTGAAATGCATAATGGTTACATGTATGTGAGGAGTGGGTATATGTACGTAATACATCTTAATTCTTTTTTTCATTCTCTCCCATTGCTCTGCTCCTTTCAACTGTCCATATATAAAAGTTCTATTTTTATTTTTTCTTCAATTCTTTTTTACCCCATCTCTTTCCTCCTTCCCCCTTCCGCCATTTCTTGTTCCCCTTCCCATTTGAGAAAGATCTCCCTATTTCCTAATATCTTTTATTTTGCTCTTTATATTGTAGATTTCTCATAGAAAAGAAACCACGTGATATCTAAGCTTGTATATCCAATTTCTTTCATTTAATATGGTCTCAGGGTATGTCCATTTACCTGTGAATGACTCAGTTTAGCCATTCATCTGTTGCTGGCTTATAAGCTAGTTTCCAAGACTTATCTATTATAAATTGTGCTTCTGTAAACAGAGGTATGCACATATCACTGTAATATGATGACCCTAAAACTTTTGGGAAGATACCTAGAAAGGGAATAGCTGAATCAAATGATACTTGTATTTTTAATTTTTGGAAGAATCTCCATACTCATTTCCATAGTGATTGTACTGGTTTACATTCCCACCAACAGTGCAGAATGCACCCCACCCCCAGCCTCACCAGCATTTGTTGCTATTTAATTTCTTGATGGCCATTCTTTATAGAGTAAGATGGTGTCTCACTGTTGTTTTAATTTGTATTTGTCCAATGACCAGCAATGTTGAATATTTTAAAATTTATTTATTGGCCATTTTTACTTCTTCCAAGAAGTGCCTATTCATTTTAGTTACCCATTTTTTTTATTAGGTCTTTCATTTGGTGGGGGATCTAAAGTTTTTAAGTTCTTTGTATAATGTAGATGTTAGTCCTCTATCCAAGGAATAGCTGGAAAATATTTTTCCATTCTATAGGCTGTCTTTTCACTCTGTTGGTTATTTCTTGTGCTATGCAGAAGCTTTTTAATTTGGTATGATCCCATTTGTTGATTCCCCATATTATTTTTAGTGCTATTGGTGTTTCAATCAAAAAGTCCTTGCCTATGCCTATATCTTCAAGAGTTTTACCTATTTTATCTTCTAGCAGATTGTTTCTGTTGTAACATTTAGATCTTTGATTCATTTTTATTTTAGTGTAGTATGTGGTGAGATATTTGTGTCTAGATTCAGTCTTTTGCATGTGAATATTTAGTTTTCCTAGAACCATATATTAAAGAAGCAGTCTTTTCTCCAGTGTATGTTTTTGGTCCCTTTTTCAAAGATCGGATGGCTGAATATGCCTGGGGTTGCCTCTTCTTTCTCTATGCTGTTCTGTTGATCTATTTATATTTTTTCTGCCTGTATCATACTGTTTTCATCACTGTCGCTTTGTAATATAACCAGGGATTGTGATAACCTCCTGCTTCCTTTTGTACTCAGGATTACTTTTGCTTTTTTTTTTAGACAGGGTCTCACTATGTAGCTCATGGTGGGCTTGAACTCACTGGGTATCCCAGGCTGGTCTCGACCTTGCAGCAATCCTCTTGCCTCAGCTTCCTGAGTGGTGGGATTATAATTGTGCACCACAGTGCTCAGATGCTTTTACTACTTTGAGTCTCTCTGGTTCCATATGACTTTTAGGATTATTTTCTCTCTATCAGTGAGAAATGCTGTTGGTATTTTGATTGGGATTGTGTTAAATCTGTATATCAGTTTTGGAAATTGTCTTAGTTACTTTTTTCTCAGTGCTGAGACAAAATGCAAAACACACAAAGTTAAAGGATGAAAGATTTATTTAGCTCACACTTTGTAGAGGTTTCACTCTATAATTGGCTGGCTTCAAAACAGGGTGGCATGAGCCAGGTATGGTGGTACTCACCTGTAATCCCAGCATTCGGGAGGCTGAGGCAGGAGGATGACTGCAAGTTTGAGGCCAGCCTCAACTGCACAGTGAGCTCAAGGCCAGCTTGAACTGCATAGTGAGACCCTGTCTCAAAAAGATCAAAACAAAAAAAAAAAGAGAAAAAATTTAAAATTTAAAACCAAAAAAAAAATAGGGGCTGGGTATTTAGCTCAGCAACACAGCACCTGCCTGGCAAGTGTGAGGTCATGAGTTTGATTCCTGGTACCAGAAAAAAAAAAACAGGGTGGCATGGCTGATGGGCATCACAAAGGAGAAACAGCTCGTGGCAGGTAGAAGGCACCAAAGCAGTAAAGTAGAAAACAGCCAGTGATCAGCAACAACCCCCTTTTTCTGTCCCTTATATTTTATCCAGGCTACCTGCTGGGTAGCACTCACCCTAAGGGAAAGCCTTTGTATTATCCACTTCCAAAACTATGCCAAATCAGACAATTGACTGATTTAGTAATTATATACCCTTGATCCCAGCATCACACACTCTAGATCCAGCCACCTCTGAAAAGCTCCACCTATGACTGTATGAGTCTTTGGGAGTACATCTAGATATAAGCCATAACATTCAACCCATGACTTCCCTAAGACTCATGCACATCCCTTTATGCGAAAGGCAAATATAGTCTTATCTCTACTCTAAGGTCTGCCAAAGTCCTAACAGTTTAAGCACTGCTAAAAGTCCAAGTACAAAGTCTCCTTTGAGATTTAAGGCAAACTCTTAGCTGTGAGCTCCTGTACAAACGAAAAGAGAGTTAAACACTTCCAACATACAATGGCACAAAATAGACATTTCCTTCAAAAACGTACAAATTGGGGCATGGAAAGTAATGGGAACAAATCAAGACCAAAATCCAACACAGGAAACTTTAAATCCCACAGTTCCATGTCCAGCATCCCAGGCAATCTATGCTAAGTTGTGAACTCCAAAAGGCTTGTATAGCTCCACCCCTGAAGCACTTCTGGTGGTTGTAGCTCCCTTTACTTCTTTCCTTCCTTCAGTTTTCTTAGACGATCCACATTCCTGGCTTCTCCCACCTTCTGAAGTCTTAATTTCACCCATAGCATCACACACTGCCCCCTCAGGGGACACTGCCTGTCTTCCAAGGCCGCCTTCTGAAGTCTAGGTGGGACTTTTTCTGACCCCACATCTCTTGCATTTTTTCATGCACCTAAAATCAGCACCACATGGATGATACCAGGATCTGTTCTAAGCTTGAACAACAGCCAGGCTTTCTTGTCTCTTGACTGTAGGGGTCAAGTGCCTGGACTGTTGAGCACAGTAAACACATTCTCTAGGTTACCACTTTTCTGGAACGTGGTGCTCTGGGGCTCTGTCCTCAAAGTAACTTCTTTCACCTTTATAATCTTGAGGCTTCTGCAAAGGTTGGAGTCTTGCTGTTTCTTGTGATGTCCTCAGGCCATATTTTCCATTATCCTGTTCCTTCTCAGCAGCCAAGTTCTGCTCTGCTCTATCTTTGCAGTCCACAGCTTTACTGGAGCTTCCTTTCTGGCCAAACATAAAATGTTTTAAATCATTCTTCTGCTCTCTTTGCTCTTGATTTTCAACATATAACTGGCTAAAAGCTCCCAACACTAGCTGTGCCACTGCCTCAGCTTTAGACTGTCTTGAAATTTCATCTGCAAGATTAGTCTGCTGCCCTTAATCTCAGTCTCAGTCAAAGTCTCTAGACAGGAGCAAAATGCAGACAAACTATCTGCCATAGCACATATCATCTTTCAACTATAATACACATTGTCTAGAGTCCAACAGCCAGTGTAGTCTTCCAGCAGAAACCTCCGAGTCTGGTTTAACCAGCAGCATTTTTACCTGCATTCTAGTCTTTTGAGCTCTAACCAGGATCTCTCAAGTAACAAGTTAAGACATTCCATGGCTGCTTCTTCAGCTGGCATCTTCAAATCTGTACAAATTCTTCCCACAAGCCGGTTACAGAGGCTCTTGAACACATGGTCAGGTACAGTCACAGGAAGGACCTTCCTTATTTCTGTCTAGGAACATGAAGTATCTTTTCTCCCCATCCCCCTACCCTTCCTTCAACCCCTCTTTTTGTTTTCTGATAAATTCTTTTATCTCCTTTTTCAGAGAGGTGTACTTTCATTTTAGAGGTCTTTCATTTTCTTGGTTAGATTTATTCCTAAGTACAGTACTTTCCTTGATGCTGTTGTGAATGGTATTTTCTTAATTTCTTTCTCAGTGAGTTAATTGTGTATAGAAATACTGATGATTTATGTCCGTTGATTTCATATCCTGAGACATTACTAAGTTTGGTTATTCTAGGAGTCTTGGTAGAATTTTATGGGTCTTGTAAATAGAGGATAATGACATCTGTAAATAACAATGCTTTGACTTCATTTCCTGTACATATCCTTTTTATTTCTTTCTCTTACCTGGTTGCACTGGCTAATATTTTGAGAACTATGTTGAACAAGAATGGTTACTGTGGACATCTTTGTCTTATTCCTGATTTTAGAGGGATAGCTTTCAGTTTTTCCCTATTTAACATGATAGGGGCAGTGGATTTCTCATAAGTGGCTCTGATCAGACTGAGATAAGGTCCTTTTGTACCTATTTTCTTCAGGGTTTTATCATGAAAGGATATTGGAGTTTGTCATTTGTGCTATCTTGTGGCTCTTTCATTGACTCTGATCAGTCTTCCTGGTCCCTTGCTATTTTAAAGAAATCTTTCTTTTCCTGATCACAAACCACAATCCTATTTTCTATATCTGATATTCTGTCCTCACATTGGCTCATTTTGCTGTGTGTACTTTCAGTAAAATTTTTAATCTCTTGGATATCGGTTTGAATCTGTTTCATAGATTCCATTTCTTTCCTATGTGGGCATTCATAGTTTTCATCATTTTCCTAAGCTCCTCTACCTTTTTATCTGTACAGGATCTAGAGTCACTAAGCACATCTTTCATTATGGTCACCATCCTTGTAATCACCTGGGAAATTCTTTCTCATTTGATTTTTTTCTAAAGTCTCATTAATCTGCTTTGTTACTTCTGTTGTTTCCACTTCAGAGTGTCCAGGTAGATGGTTTTCAGATTGTTCTACCTCATTGACCTCTGGGTTTGCCTATAGCAAGCTGGAAGTCTGGGGTTGCATTTGTTTAAGTGTCTTCTTTTTTTTTTTTTTAGTTTAATTCCTGGGTGGAAGCTTGTAAATTGCTTGTGGTGAGTAACTTTATTGCTAGTATTTACAATGCTTAGGAATGCTCTGACTACCTCTCAGAGGTGTGTTCTGGCTTCTCTTTGTATTGTGTTCTAGGTATAGCTGGCTTTTGGGTTTTGAGTCTGTTGCAGGATCCTACCTCTTCAATTTATTGTGGATGCCAAGTTGCTGCCTAATTGTTCTTTGGCACTGGCCTATAGTATTTTTTATTAACCATAGGCAATCTCAGTTTGGGTATACGAGGAAGAACAACTGATTAGAACAATTATGTCACCTTGGCTAAAATAGTACAGTAGCAATAGCAATAACATCAAATACAGCCTAGAAAATGTCAAATTTTGGTAACTTAATTTGCCACATTTAACCATATGAACTAGACTTGTGGCTAAATAACAAAATCTAAAGTGAACCATAAAATTGTATGCAGTAAGTAGGCCCTAAATATTGTGATTTTACACTCAGGAGAAAATTTAAAAGAGGTTAGGACAAAAAAATAGAGAAATAGAAGAAGAGGAAGAGATTACAAGCAAGGCTGGAGGAGAAAGGAAGATCACACAAACTTTGGGAAGCTGATAAAGAGGACAGAAGAGAAAGAGAGAAGAAAGAAATAAAAACAGAGCAGAACAACAACACAAAAGAACTAAAAACCACATTCACACTTTGCTGAGAATGCTGAAATTGAAACACTCTTAAAGCTAACCATACTGTAATTAACAGGAAAGAACACCAAGGCCAGAACACCTGATGGACTGGCCTTCTCTAGTCTCAACAACTTGTTTCCATGGCTCATCTCAGGAGCTCCATGTTTCTGTGGCTGGCCTTGCTGTACCCCCAAATGTGGGGTCAGTCTCCAGCTTAGCCCCTCCCCACATTCTGTTTTTTAGCCACAAGCAGAGAGTGATCAGTTGAATGGAGGATGCTATAGAAGACCTTTTTTTTGGAAGGCTTTTTCATTTAAACATCTGCAGTGAAGTTTTTTTGTGGTGTGTGTGAAGGCCTTTTGTCTCAAACCCTTTTTATTTTGAGTGGACTTACTCATTTAGGCTAAAAATTTTTAGTCTAAGGATTTTGGGTCTCTGTGTTTAGCAATTTAACTGTATATAGCCCATTCACACATAATAGTAGTCAAGTTATCAGTGCAACTAGAAAATGTCAGAAGGTATCAGTGGTTTGAATTTTTTTATAGCTAACTTATTACTATGGTATTGTTTTATATGTCTTGTAGGTATATTTTTTTGCTGATGTTTAAGACCAAGTTAAAATGAGATCTGTGTTAATTAACATTTTTCTCATGTTATCTATCAAGGTTAGTTAAGTCTCTTTAGGATTTATGTTGGAATCATGCATAGCACCTCTTAGTTCTTCTGTCAGTGTCAGCCAGTGGATGAGTCATGGCCGTTGTTTGGCCAAGTTGCTTTTTGTGAAAGCTTGGGAAACTTATTTTTTTGTGACTCTCTAGGCACACTATATACTGTTGATCTCTTGCCTCTGTGGCCTAACAATCTCTTTGGTCAGGAGGTTGCATCACTCACCAGAGTTTTATGATGTCACTGGAAGGGTTTTTCTACGTCTTGGGTCTTTGACCTTGGAGAGACAGGGCCAGAATATTGGCTGTCCTTTTAGTCCACCTATCTTTTTAGTTTTTAGTCTCTAAACCTCAGTTGTTGAACAATCAGAAGAGAAGCTTGATGACATTACATTGTAATGGGAATAGTGAGCTTAATTACTAAAAGTTTTATCTGAATATTAAGCACCTTGAAATATAAAGGATAGTCAGAGAACTATTATTTCTTACCAACCAAGGATATTTTAGTAGTTGAATCTCTGTAAATTGTCAACACACAACAGTTATATAGTTTTACACAGAAAAATTGAGACCAAAAGCCACACATTTAGCATAAGAATCATGATACTATTTTTGTAACACACTTAAATTTTTATTTTGACATAGAATAGCCTTTTTAGTTAATCATCTCTATCTAGTACATAAGACGCTCTCACCTAATTTATTGTCCTTTAATAGGCTAAATGTAGTGGCACGTACATAGCATACATATTGTGTAAGTTTTTGTTAAAAATATTGTTATTGACTAGTGACCTCATGTTGGTGTGGCATGAACCTCCTATCACAAGTGTTTGGAGCACAAGAGAAAGGCAGATGTCTGAATCTGAAAGAAAATGTTTATCATTATAAATAATCTCAGTTTTACATTTTAGAAGATCTGTATATCTGGACGGCATGAGTATATTTAATATACCATGAGATTAGCAATAATGAATGGTCATAACCAAATGAAAACCTTCATTTTTTAATTTAGCTTTATACCAGAGCATCTTTAAATTAGAAAACCTTATTGTCTTATTTTTGAAAACTTAACCTTTTGATGATGATCAATGTAAACATATCCCAATAATATATTTTGAACAACATTTTTGGGATGTCTCCCATAGTGCTATGGAGATCATTGGGGCTTCCCATTAATGAACAAGAACTAGCTAATATTTTCAGGCAGCTGCTTTCTTATCAGTTGGAGCCCTGTCCAATAATTTCTCCCTAGCCTAAGGGATTTTTGTTTAATTATCTTATCAAATTTTGGATGACTTATGAAAACCAGATTGTCATTGTTTAGGGCTTATTTTGCAAGGGAAACAATATAATACAGGACACACATTTTATAAGATTATAATAGTCACACAAAGAACAATACACAAAAGAGTGCAGGAAATCTGTCCACATACTATAAACCAAGAATCCAGCCAAGGACCTGGATCCCAGAGAAATGTCCTACATGAGTCCACCTGAAGACCTAGAGCTCATAACAATGCCTCCCACAAGTCCAATTGGACACCTAGAGCCCATAACAATATCTCATGCAGGCCTGTTTCATGGATCTGCACTGGGAAGGCCTGAAGGTCAGTGGTGGAATCTGGGAAGTCTGTGCCAGCAGGATGAAGGATCTGTGCTAGCAGGCTGAGAGATCTACACTGGATCCAGGAATAAGATGCTCAAAATAAAAACCAGAGCTCCCCAAAAAAGTAACAAAGCCATCCTCAACCACAGTGAGGTCCTGAGCTCCTCTGATGATCAAGATGGCCAAGTTCCCATCAGGAAAGCCAACACAGCAAGCTTGTCCAGGAGACTGGCAGTGCACCATCTTCCCCTCTGGTGCCAGGAAGTGATGCTCAAAGTGAGGACCAGAGTTCCCCCAGTGTGAACCGAAGCCATTTGCCGCAACAACAAGGTCCCAAGCTCCTTGAAAGATGAAAACAGCCAAGTTCACCAGGAAAGCCAGTATGACAAGCTCCTCCAAGAGAACCAACAGCTCCTTACAGCTCCTTACAGCTCCTTACAGCTCCTTACAGCTACTAACAGCACTCAACAGCTTCTACCAGCTCCCAACAGCCTCTCTACTTCTTCCTCTCCAGTTCTACCTTTATACTGCTGGCAGCAATCCTCAGGTGGGCCTTCCACACCCAGCACTATGCTTACTCAGTTCATCTGGGGGTTATAAGTTGACTACCAGTTGTCAATCCACCACATCCAGCCTAGAAAACTTAGTGAGACCTTATCTCAAAATGAAAATCTTAAGACTGTAGATGTAGCTCAGTGATAACATACTTGTCTAGCATGTACAAGGTCCTAGGTTCAATCTCCAGTACTATAAGGGAGAAAAAAGCTAATAAGAACATTTGAGTTTGCTATTTGGGGTAGGAGTATTCAGCTCACTGAAGAGGCAAAAACTACCCTGGGTGACGAGGCACGTGGAAGAATGGCACTAAACTGACTCATGTAATCTTCTACTATTCCCATAAAGCAAAAGGGGTTACCCCTTTTAGTTTTGCTTCCCTTTTTAAAGAGCTAATATTTCCTGCTCTAGAAAAGAGTACTTTATATTTAAAAGCATTACATTATCTTCAGTTTTCTTTTACATATATGTCTCACTGCCAGGCAGCCTGAGCCACCAGTGGTGCATGCTTTACTTTCCCATCAGGTGATTTTTTATTAATATTATTATTTTAAAAAGTGATAAGGATGATTAAATCTGTTTATACCACCAATGGTACAAACCACTGATGGGACAGTCATGTGTATACCACCGGTGGTTCAAACCAGTAGGGGAACATGTTAACTGATGTTCCAACAATACTTCATGGAGCTTCCAGCCTTGGGAAAAACGTTTATAGTTAAATTCTTGATTACAACATTAGCTTTGCACAGGTACAGAGTTTTATTCTGTTCACATTATAGAAAATTTTCAACTTTTTAACTTAGGTTAAATAGTTGCATTTAAGAAGGAAATACACATGAGTGCAAATAAATTTTTCTCATCTTATTTAGGAAGGCTAACTTTTACTAGGCCTCCAGTAAATTAGGTCCTGTTTACCCTTGCATGGTGTTCTCAGTCCAGAAGATGATTTGGTTCTTTTGGACACCTTACAACTCATAATGAGTGACAGTAACTTGTTTCCTATCTTGGTTAAAATATTTTATTTCAATTAAATATGGTAGTGGAGGTTTAATCTGATAATGTCCTACTCACTACATTTATGCAAACATGATCCTAATACAGTGAGATATACCTTTAACTCTAGACTTCATGTTGTCAAGATAGAAGCTGTTAAGAAAAAAGCTTCATCTCCATGTGTGACAATGTCAAAATGAGAATACTGCACCATTCTAACATATTTTTCATGATCTGTACTAATTATCAACTCTTGCATCTTGGAACCAACTTTAATGGCTTTCAATACCCCTCCCCACTCTAAACTGTCAAGTATCATCATATTCCTTCTTATATGTATCAAAACTCATACTGAACAATGAATTCTGGGTTGCAAAAGAGGATTTACTTTTTGCATCTATGTGTAAGTCTGTAAACAAGTAGAATAAACACACTTTTTTTTGTTCTTAGCCTATTTTTGGAATGTTGTCTAGTTCTGCTCATACTAGGGATTTAATGAGGCTTAACTGTAACTCCTTTCTTACCAGTATTTTATCTTGCTTCATCGTACAGTGAGTGCACAGTCATGGTAAAGGGACAATTATTGAGCCAAATGGTTTCCTAGAAACTTCTATCAGAAAGGCAGTGGTTTCATATGTCAGTTCTACTTCTAACCTTACAAGCTCAGTCATTATTATTGTCATAGAAAGATTTAAAAGAGGATACGTCCCTGTACTGCCAATGAAGCAGGACTTAAAAAGTCAAGTTTCCCAAACTTCTCCCTCCCTACAGCTGTTGTTCTTTGTTATAATACAGATAAAAGCAGTAACTTTTGTCCCTGTAAGTAAACTTTTATAACCTCCTGTTCCTGTAACATCCTGTGATGCCTGAGCATGGCCACCAAGATACAAAACTGTCACAGCTTAACAAACTGCCTTTGTTCTCCTTCTGCCTGTCCACAAGTTCCATACTGAAGACCAACCCCCTAACAAAATGTATAAAAACTGTGGCTTTTCCTTTTTCTGGCACTTAGACGTTTTGGACACATAGGAGTCTGCTGAGCCAGGTGTACACCTAGTAAAGTTCTCCTGTTTCCCCACTGGTGCCTCTGATCTCTTGAATTCTGTAACACCAACATTCAGGAGGCTAAGGCAGGAGGATTTCTGAAAGTTTAAGGTCAGCCTGGGCTACATAGTGAGTTGAAAGCCAGCCTGAACTACATAGTGAAGCCCTGTCTCAAAAAAAAAAAAAAGACATGTGAGGACTTACATAACATAGATCCTTAACCTCTCCAACCTGTTTTATTTATCAGTAGGCTCCAGCCACATTGATCTCTGGACTGCCATCATTTTCTTCAAACACAGGAGGCAAGCTGTTGGCCCTAACATAATTTAAACCACATAAATAATTTAGAACTTTTTAGTAGCTACATTTTAAGAAAAAAAGCAAATGAAATTGATTTTTATATCTTACATAACTCAGTAAATCTAAATGAGATGTTTTTCTTTTTTATTCTTATTTGTATTTGAAATCCTTTGAGTATTTTATGCTGACAGAATTTCTCATTTGGAAATTTTCATCAGAAATACTTGATCTCCATACCCAAATGTTTCTTTGCATCCTTTGGCAGTTTATTCCTGCTAGCCTAGGAGGAACACTAGTATGTTAGTGTACATTACTTTGAATTTTCAAGAGGTTTACATAATGAAATCAGTATGTATTGTTTATATGGCTTTCTTCTTCATTATAATTATTTTAATATTCATTTTATTCAGTGCATCAGTGCTTAATTCCTTTATACGGTTGAGTAGTAATCCATTTTATGGCTATACTGATCCTTGTTTAGGAATTTGTCTGTTAATAGACATTTAAGCTATTTCCAGTTTTTGGTTATTAAAAATTAAGCACCTATGAATATTCATGTAGAGCCTTGTATGAGTGTATATATTCCTTTCTCTTCAATAAATATTTATGAGTGGAAAGAGGAAAAATAAAAAATACTTGATCAGTATTTAAATTTTATGAAATTCAGAGTTGGAAAGTAGATGCAAATACCTAACTTGTTCCAAACTTAAAACATTTCCAATGTACATCATTTCCTATTTTTAAATCCAAGTTTAAGTAAAATGAAGTTAAATTAAAACCAGTGTCTTCACCACCAAGTCGTAGTTGTAGTGGTTAGGAGGCACATGGTGAATAGCAGCTAATAAACAGTATATTTGTAGCTATTTTCTCTAAGGAATGCCTTCCTAATGCTAGCTATTTGAACAACTCCTATATCTTCTCCAAGATTTTGCTCAAATCTTGCTGTCTCAGTGAGGCTTGACACTGTATTTAATACAACAACATGCCCCTAACTCCCTACATTCCACATTCTGATTCTGCCTATTCACCTTTTTCACTATATAGTTACTAATTTATTATTTGATTGTTTATTGCCTTCTGGGCTGGGCATGTAGCTCAGTGGTAGAATGCTTGTCTTGTTTGTTGCCTCCCTCCCTTTTAATATGTGCTAGACATAAGTTTGCTGAAGACAGATATCTTTGCTTTGTTCACTGATACATCTCAACATCTGGAATAAAGCTTCATCCATAGCAGATAGTAAACATTTTTTGATTAAATTTATTTGATGAATCATTATAAAGACTTGGTAGAATTATTATTAATTAGTAAGGATACATCTAGAATTCAGAAAAAAAAATCAGTGACCAAATCTCTCTTAAATGCTTCTTGAATCTTTGCACCTCACACTGTTTCCAGCCAGAAATAAGGAATAGAAAAGAAGACAAGATTCACAAAAAGACAATGTATGAAAAATGCTCCACCAAGTGGCGGCGAGCGCTGTTGCGCGCCGGCCCTCAGGCTGGCCGCCGCCGTTCAATTGAGAACACCCATGATACAGAGAAACAATGACACAATTGGCCCACCATGCACCGGCTGCAGATGCCCACCCACAGACATGTGTGAATCATTCAAACCTGGAGAAACCCCTGGGAATACATGCCATGCAACAGGTCACTCTTGCTCCTGCCACTGAGAACCAAAAAGGTCCAGAGTCAGTGGAGGAGCAGCTGCTGAACAAGGACTCAGAGAACATGAGAATGCAGACTAAGCCCGAGGAGTCAGAGGTCCTGTGGACTGGGGTCATGGAGCTGCTCGGAAGCTGTAAACCAGGAGGACCTTGCACAATACCTGCGGAGACTCCCTGGAAGCCATTCTTCCCCTGACAGTACAGGCTGTGGTGAAGCTCTGGAGAAGTCTGCAGCAGGAGTCCTGCTGCCTGCGCTGACAGCTGGGGAGAGGACACTAACTGGTTGTGGGGTTCCAATGCGATGGGAGGCTGGAGAGAAAACGCTACAAAAAATGGCTTTCACCCCAGATGGCTCACTTGATCTTTGACAACCCTTAGGCTGTAACTACTTGTTAGATCCTTCTTGTGTATCTCTGTAGAAACCACTTTGAAGACACCACCATGTATTACAGCAGCCATTGATATTTTCCTACTAATCTGTTCATAACTCTGCAATGTTTGTATTGTCCCTATCCTATTTCGTAAATGGATGCATGTCTATTATTATGTGTTTCCTACAACAACCATTGAGAAAAGTTAATGATTACTCAATAGGTCACTCATGTATAGCTCTATTTATTTTCTTTAAAAGCCACTTTGAAGATACCAAAGTATAGTACAACAACTATTGATAATGTCCTACCTCTTTTGTCTGTAACACACTATGGTCTATTTGTTTTCCTGAGAAACTATCTTGTAGATAACAATATGTAAAACAATAACCATTGATAATTTCCTACCACTTTGTAATTTGGTAAGCCCCCCTATTATCATGTTATCCTTCTTTTACTCTTTAAAATAAAATTTAAAAAAAAATGCTCCATTATAATGCAAAAATGAGAAAATTTACTTAAAGTGTAATACTTCTAGTTGTCCTAAGCAGTTATATGCTTATATATCATTAACTATTTGATAGGAACTTGGGGAACACAACAAATAGGAAAACAAGTACTGTAAAAGTTGCACCATTAAAACATAAAATAATTTAAATTTTAAAGATTGGATTTACACATATTTTAGAGATTTGTCTATTATACAAATTCTGAAGGAAAAATACTTCAAATTTAGAATTAAATGCCATAATTTAACTATATTCATATTCATTACATACTATTAATATATACATTACCCATATGTTAAATATAATAAAGTAACATTCTAATAAAATATTGCATATTGGTGCAGGGAATATAGCTCACTGGCACAGCACCTGCCTGGTAAGTGCAAAGTCCTGAGTTCAATTCCTGGTACCAAATGTGTGTGTGTGTGTGTGTGTGTGTGTGTATATTACATATCATAGAGGTAATATCCTGCATTATTGTCAAAATGGTAAATATATTTTTCATCCCTTCTGTAAAGTGTATTCTGTTGTACTTTGACCATCTTTTAAGTTACTAGCAATTTAGGGAAAGGAAAGGTAGAAAATGGCAGAACAAGGAGATTCATAGGATAATGGAAGAGAAAGTATTGTCCTCTTAAGAACTGAGCGAAGACTTGATTATTCCATAGAACAGAGAGAAAAGAAGAGGAGGAAAAGATCAGACTGCTCTGTTTTGTCTCTTCTGTACTGAAACTTTAGAAAGGATTGATTTGGAAACACCCTGATCATTGGAGGTCTTTTGTTGTTGTTATTTGCTTGCTTGTTTGTTTCTTTTTTCCCCTTCTGCCTATTCTTAGAAAAACTGGAGAACCTACAGGGTCTCTTAGAAAAGTACTGTCTAATAAGTTGGACATAGCAAACAATCAGAATGAGGTGAAAGAGGACAAAGATTCCTTTCTAGTTTTAAAGGAGACCAGACTAACAGGAAGAGCTAGCAGAGAACAAATTATGAATTTTCCTAATATCAGAATGTTGATGGGGAGCCATATACAAAAGTAACTGTATTTCTCTGTATTGAAAATCAAGCTAGGCATAATGGTGCATGCCTTTAATCCTAGCACTCAGGAGGCTAGGGCGGGGGGGAATGTGTATATATCCCTGAGAATTCTAGGCCATCCTGAACTACATACCAAAATCCTGTCTCAAAACCAAACAAACCACTTAGTTACTAAATTCTCATGTCCACTAGTGGTAAAGCTGGGCATGGTGGTGCAAAAAGGCTGGGTGTAGTGGCGCATGCCTGTAATTGTAGCACTTGGAAGCTGAGGCAGGAGGATCATTGCGAGTTCAAGACCAGACTGACCTACAAAATGAGCTCAAGGCCAGCCTGAACTGCATAGAGAGACCCTGTCTCAAAAAGACAAAAAAAAAAAAATTCACTAGTGGTAAAACCTTAATTTTGTCAACTAAAATTTAGTTATTTCTGAGTTGAAACAATCTTTGAGTAAATATTTAGTTAAATTCAGGATTCTTATATTCTATTGTGCTTTCTAATGGCAGTGCAAATTCTGTTATTGAAGTAGAGGTAGCTTGTTCTGGTGCTGACTGCCTGTGGTCATTGGCTTGCATTGAGTTATCTGGTACTGCTTGGTATTTGGATGGTGATAATTTTCTTTCATTGCTGTAATGTCCTGCATTGGCCTCCAGTCTCTAAAAGTATTTGCATTTTGCATTCACTCTCTCAAAATCCTGGGTTCATTTGGATCACCCAGGTTTCTCAGACTCATGCATGGGCCCCTCCAACATTACAGATGCTTTACTATAGTAGTTTCATATACCTCTGTGGATACCCAGAGAAATTGGTGGGAGTATGTAGGCAAGATGTTTTGTTGTTGTTGTTGTTGGTAGTGATTAAAAATCTACTAAAAATTATATTTAGATGTGATCCATGTGATCCATGTAAATTTGAATATGTGATTCTGACATCTGACAAACGAATGTCGTATATACCACTTCAGTTGTGATATAAAACTACCAATTCAGTCATAAAATAAAACATTACCTAAAGAGTTCATTCATCTCCATATTGTTGCATGCTCAATAGTTCATTCCTTTAAAAAACAAAAACCAAATCTGAGATAGTATTCAGATACCATACAATTCACCTGCTTAAAATGTAAAGTTAAATGGTTCTTAGGATATTCCCAGAATTATATAACCATTACTACCGTCACTTTTAGAAATACTGATATATGAAACAATGTGGATGGATTTAAAAGCATTATGCTCAGTAATCAAAAAGATCACATATTGAGATGTTAACATTTAATATTTAGATAACCTGGAGAAAAGCAAAACTATAACAGGAAGCAGATCATTGACTGCCATGGCCACGGGACAGGGGTTGACTGCAAAGGTCATGAAGGAACTTTCCTGGAGTCATGAAATGTTTTCATCACTCTAAAAGGAAACTCTTCTCCATTAGCAGTCTTCCTCATGCCTCCCTTACCTCTCTAGCCCTAAATATACCACTGATTTTCCTGTCTCTATAGATTTGTCTATTCTGGACTCTTCATATAAATATGACTGCATTGGTATTTAATTCTCTTCTTAATGTTGAACAATATTTTATTGTATGGGTATACTACAATATCTGTTCAGTTCTACAATATCTGTTAGTTGTAGATATTTTAGTTGAAATTGAGAGCAAATTTTTGGCAATTATAAATAATACTGCTGTGAACATTTCCCATGAAGGCATATGTTTTCACTTAGGTATATATTGCAGTGTGCCACCATGGTGGTGTGGAGAATGATTACTCAGAGATGAGACTTAGTTTAATCAGTGAGAGTACCCAAAGGGATTGTCTCAACCAAGAGCAGCCATAGTTAGGGAGATTCCCAGGCAAAGCCCCAAATCACAAACTGTCTTTTACTTAGAATATCAGTGTAAGAGAAGAAAGAAGAAAAGCACTTTGGGCAAGGAGCTATCTCAAGGCTAGGCAGTTTTCTTAGGTAAAGGGGAAGAACAACGAGCAGAAACGACATGCTTCACTAATCTAAACTTCTTTCACTCCTTACAGAGCGTGCATGCTTTTGCCCATTAACCATTAACTTCTCACAAAGCCTGTGCTCTTTTGCTTTACAGTTTAACCATGTCCCCCACAGTTATACACCTGGGAGTAGAATTTGTGGGTCATATAGTAACTCTTACTTTGAGGAAATGTTTTTCTTTTTATTAAGTAGTATTGCATTTGTTTATCCACTGATCAATCAGTATTTGGGTGGTTTCCAGATTTTCACTGTTGTGAACATTTGAGTATAAGTCTATATCAGTATACTTGGGTAAATTCCTAGAAGTTGGATTTACTGGCTCTTATGGTAGATCCATATGTTTAAGTCTATAAAAACTGGTAAATAACTAGGTGTGGTGGCACACGCCTGTAATCCCAGCCCTCGGGAGGCTGAGGCAGAAGGATCACTGTGAGATCGAGGCCAGCCTGGGCTGCATAGCGAGACCCTATCCCCCCTCAAAAAAAACCAAGAAAAAATAAAATTAAATAAATAAAAAACTGGTAAATAATTTTTGAACATAGTGGTACCATTTTGCATTCCTATAAGCAAATGTGAGAGTTTCAGTTCCACACCCTCATCAACATTTGAAGCTGTAAGGCAAATTTTAGTTAGTTTAGTGGTTTTTCTTTTTTGAGTGATTTTAACTTGTCTTTACCCAGTGACTAATAATGTTGAAAATCTGTTGCATGTTTGTCATTCCTCTGTCTTCTTTGGTGAAATGTCAGATATTTGATACCCATAATCCTTTTCAACCTTGCCTTGTTTGAAAAAGCTACATCTTTGGTTCAGCCTGGTTTTGCTTATTCTATATCTACTCATGGAACTGAATAGAGAAAAACATAATCATTTTGAGTAGTTTTATTTTAAATTCAAATGAGCCCTTAATACTTTCACTCTTGCTTTTCTCACTACTTTTCTAGAACACTGTTTCATACCTTTCTCCAGTCTCTATCACTTCAACATTAATTTTTGCTACTTTCTTTTGAGAAAATTGAGGCAATTAGTGCATCTCACCATAACCTCTATTTTCCAGCATCTGCCAGTCTACCGTGCCTGCCTTCTTGTTTAAATTAGGTGAACTGTTCCTTCTTTTACTTAAGGTCACCTCATCATATATATTAGGTGTTTTAATTACTTTTCACATGATTGAGACAAAATATTGGACACCCAAAGTTAAAAGAGGAAAATTTTATGTTACTCACAGTTTGTAGAGATTTCAGTCCACAGTTGCCTAGCTTCAAGGCAGGGTGGCATGGCAAAGGAGTATTACAGAAGATAAACAGTCGATGGCAAAGTAGGGCAGGCAGAAGGCAGCAAGCAAGCGACAAGCAACACTCTATCTCTTCTATTTACTCACACCTTTAATCCTAGCATCCCATTGTGAAAATCCCAGCATCACATCCTTCATCCCAGAATCACAATCCTAGCCTAGCTACCTCCAAAAAGCCCCATCTGTGATCTCATGAGGCTTTGTGGGGGATATCTAGATACAAGCTGTAATACTGGGTCTCATCCTCTTTTGCCTATTCAAGGATATTGATCCAGATATTCTTCCCTCTTCTTCTCTATTATGAATTTCCCTCTTCCTCTAATGAATCATCTAAACAGCTGTTATTTTCCATTTTTAAAAAGAAAAATACTTCTCTTAGAACTTGTTCTTTTCCTCAATTCATCAAGGTACTACCTCATTCCTTTTCTTTATTTCTTTTACAAAAGAAAAAAACTTGAAAGAGTATGTTGGCTAACTTTGGTTTTTTCCCATTCTCTCTTAGACCTTTGTAACCAGGCTTTCATCCCCACTTTCATCCCCACTGTTTCATCAAAACTGCTCTTTTCAAAGCTACCAGTGTCCTTCATGTTGCTAAATCCAGTGGTCATTTCTTAGTTTTTACTCAACTTGATGGATCAGAAGCATTTGACATGTTTGATCTTTCTTTCTCTTCAAAACATTTTCTTCTAGGATACTTGTTTCACACAGCCTTCCCTATTTCACTGAGTAACATTTCCACACTGCTGGTATTTAAGCTAAAATTCTTCTCCTGTAATTGTTTTGCTTGTAGCCCACATCAGTCTGTCAGTCCATTATTGTCAAAACCCTCAGAATACATCCTGAGGGGCTGGGGATTTAGCTCAGCAGCACAGCGCCTGCCTGGCAAGCACAAGGTCATGAGTTCAATTCCCGGTACCAGAAAAAAAAAAAATCCTGAATTTAAGTCTAAACATTTAATAAATCAGTATCCTTAAAAACTTCCCATTTACTTTTTTGAGTTATAACATTCTTGAAAATATAAGACATTTAGAGCCCTTAAATACTTTGTTTTATCATATCAACAAATACTGTGCTTAATTTAATCTTCAGAAGTAGAATTTTTTCTGTCATGTGGTAAGCTGCTTCCCTCACTCAGGTCCTTCCACCACACTATCTCTGCCCTGGAGTCGGCTTACTATGGACTGAAACCTCTACAAATTATGAAACGGAGATCAAGAGAAAGCAGCTTGCCAGATGAGGTCCCAGAGCAAGTAGGTGAAAGAGATTAGATTTGAAGCTCACACCTTGGCCGTGAGATGCTTTTGACCTGGGGTTTTTTTTTCAAAGTAATCTAGAAACATTCACATTGTGAAAACTGAGAGTGTCTTAAATTGTAAGAGTGTCTGCAGCTTAGTGAGTACCAAATAAATGAAAGCTGAATAAATGAGAGACTGAATAAATAAATGTATGGGTGAATGCACGAGGCTATCATTAAAAAGGAAAATCTTCACATATCTGTAACCCCAGCTGCTCAGCAGCCTGAAGCAGGAAGATTGCCAAGATGAAGGCCAACGTGAGCAACTTAGAGCCTGTCTCAAAAAGAACTGATGACATGAAATGTTGGTGATGTAGCACAGTGCTATCTGGGTTCAATCTCCAGCACAATAGTGAAAGGAAGAGGAAGCAAGGAAAGGAAGGAAGGGAGAGCAGGAAACAGAGGGAGGAGAAAAACGAAAGAATTCTCTTGGCTCTGAAAGCCTGAGAGCATGAGGTAGAAAGGATGAAGTGCTATACGTTCACATTCTTGGGAGGCATCAGAAAAAGGAAAAATTAAAAATTTATAGAACTTGTATAATGTAATTGAAGACACTCAACATGAATTTAGAAATTTTTGTTTCTGGTACAAAAAGAAATACAAATGTGTGTGCTAGGGCCCCGGACCACATACTTGACAATTTTTTATTTTTGTTTCAGAGGGACCTTTTTCTGGAATTCTATTTCTGGTAGTCTATGGAGTTTGAAGCTGTTAGTGTTTTTTCTGTTTTGCAGAGTTCTGTGCCTTTGGGAACATGATAAGGAGGAAAGGCTAGCTACAAGCCTATTCCTTAATGGTAGCAT
The DNA here is from genome assembly GCF_000276665.1 of Chinchilla lanigera. NCBI lineage: Eukaryota > Metazoa > Chordata > Mammalia > Rodentia > Chinchillidae > Chinchilla > Chinchilla lanigera. Next base: position 803,415 of record NW_004955433.1, read on the forward strand.
TTAGTCATTATTCATGACAAAGCTACACTGAAAGCGCTGTGGTCCTATTAATCGCACAGGACCATTAGGAAGAGGATTAAGATTAACCCCAAACTGGTAATTCAGTGGTTGTTAGAACTCACATCTCAGAAACATCAGGAAGATAATAAAAAGATTATCTTTCTTGTAAAAAAGAGTAACAGAATTTTTAACAGGTTCTGTAAAAATGGCCTGTTTCTAATAGCCAAACAACAAAAACATTTTGTGATGGTTATTTGAATATCAATTTGACTAGATTAAAGAATCCCTAGAAACTTGAAAAGGCATTATTTTGGGTGTTTCACCTGAGGGTATTTTCAGGAGATGTTGACATGGAAGTAAGTGGACTAGGTGAGAAGGACCCGCCCTTATTGTGGATGGACACCGTCCAATTGGCCAGGAACCCAGGAGTCAAATACAGAAGGTGAATTGGTGTCTCTCTCTAACATCTGGAACATGCTGATCTTTTTGGACATCAGAACCCCAGGATTTCTGGCTTCTGGAGTCCAAGATTTATGCCACGCACACCCCGCCTCCTTGCATTCTCAGGGTTTTGGAATCAAATCTTGAGTTATACCACCATCTTTTCTCATTTTGTGACCTTTGGAATTGGGTTATATCTTACCATCACCATCCTAAGGTCTCCAACCTGCAGTCAGCCTGTTGAGGGACTTCTCAGCCACCATAATTGAGTGAGCCGATTCCCTCTCGTATCAAATCCTTTTTGTTTGGTCTTTGTGGAGAACTCTGTTTCTTATCATCTCACAGCATACGTACACACCCACTTCACACTTTTTATAGTGATGACACCATTCCCATACACACATACATACATCCACTAGCTTTACTGTTACCACCCTGACTCAAGTTACCGTAATCTCTGGTTACATTATTATAATAAACTATAAAAAGTGGTCTTCCCATTGTCAGCCTATAGATCATTGTTAGCATAACAGTGAGAACGCTCCTTTTAAAAAGTATAACCCAGATAATGCCACACCTCTGTTCCAAACCTTTAAGTTTGTTCACTTTCTCTGGGAGTAAAAGCTAGCTCCACCACCTTGGTACTGGGCATTGAACCCAACTCCTTCACACTGATCCCCAGTTCTTCTAACTTTTTCCTTCTGAGACAAGGTCGGCCTAAATTTCCCAAACTAAACTCAAACTTTTGATCCTCCTGCTTTACCTCCACATAGCTGAAATTCCAGGCATGTGTCACCACACTTGGTGAATGTTTTTCTTTTGTTTTTTTTTTTTTAAAGAATAAAAGAAGGATAACATAATAATAGGGGGGACTTAGCAAATTACAGACAAAATGGTAGGAAATTATCAATGGTTATCGTTTTACATATTATTATCTACAAAATAG
>NW_004955433.1:806451-827181 GCF_000276665.1 Chinchilla lanigera
AGGCTCCCCGTGCGCTGGGGGCCCACCCTCCAGGAGTGGTGAATGTTTTTATAGACTACAAAGATTTAAACTATCTTCCCACTGCCCCTATTCTCCCCGTTTTATTTCTTACTATTATTCCCTCCTTGTAATCTTCTGTTCCAGCCATTTTGCCATACTTGCTATTCCTCAGACAAAATCAGACATTCCCTTGCCTCAAGACTAGCTCCTGCTATTCCCTCTGCTGGACTGTTCTTCCACCACAATCCTCGTGGCTAATCTCCCTCGTCTCCTTTGGCTCTGTCCTCAGATACTACCTTTTCATTGAGCCATCCTTAAGTTTTCAATTTAAGTTTTAAACTCCCCATGAACTCTTAATCTCTTTTGTGCTATCTTAAACATACCCTATAACATTTACTACTGTGCATACTTTACTTATTTATTTTAGATATTGTTTTACAGCTTCTTCCCAGGAGTATAAACTTATGAGAGCAAGATGATTATCTATTTTGTTCATTACATACCTCTAGTACTTAAAATAGTATCTAGCACATAGTAAAGACCCAGTATTTATTGAATAAATGAATGCAAGAAATCAGAGTAAAAAATTAGTGCAAGACAGAAATGGTAAAATCATATTGAGGATGTACAAGGCTGAACTTGCTTTAAACTTATCTAATGTTTGTTCTTTTTGATAGATTCAGTTTTCTGTAATCTATAGATAAATATGGCAGATTTTGAGAGACCAGAAACAGAACCCACTACCTCATTTCCTGTAGGCCCCACACATAGTTGAGAATTAAAAGCAGTGAGCCTAAGGCCTACAAGCCCTACAAGCATATCATACCCTTTTTCCTTTGATGTTAAAGTCGCATTCCCTGCCTCCCTCCTCTCTGCCTTCCTACCTTCCTTCTTTTTGTCTCTCCTCCAACAGATGACACTATTCCTGGGAGTTTTGCTCTGCGGTACTTAATCTTAGATTGCTTTATCAGTAAGGTGGAGAAAGATTAACTGCCAGAGAAATGCTCTGAATGGTAGAGATGGATTTATTTTAGTAAACAAAATTAATTTATTTGAAGTAGAAATACAAAATACTATAATGGCACTGACCAGGTAGAATATTCTCTCCCACAAACAGTTCTTTTAAAGACTGAGAAAGCACTTCCTAAAGCAAATACAAAATAAAATGAAAAAGTGTGTAAACATACTTAGTTTTTTCTTAGCAGTCCTTTTTAAAAACAATGAAAATTTATCCCAGTACAAAGGCTACATTAATATTGAAAAAAAAAAAATACCAGAAAAATAAAAAAAAAATGATAAAAATACTAGCATAAAAAGTACATATTCAGCAAATCAAACATGGAGGAAAAATATTTAGCTTGTGAAAGACCATTACAAGTCAAAATAGAAACTGTTATGGCTTGTATCTAAATGTCTCCCCAAAGCCTCATGCCCTGATAGGTAGGGATTTGGGGAGGAAGCTGGCTCATGGGTATGTGATACTGGGATTAAGGGTGTATGGAACTGGATTAGCCCACTAATTGCTTTGTCATAGTTCTGGGTGTGGATAATGGGAGGGCCCACCCTGGGTGTGGATGGCACCACTCAAAAGGCTTCTAGCTTGGATGAGATAAAAGGAAAAGGGAGGCTTGCTGCTTGCTTTCTTTCCTGTCATTGACTGTTCCTCCTGCGTCATGCCCCTCTGCCATTCTGCTCTGCCTTGGAGCCTACAAACTATGGACTGAAACCTCTACAGACTATGAGCTAAAGTAAACCTTTCCTCCTTTAACTTGTGGGTGTTGCATGTTTTGTTCCAACAATGAAAAAAGTAAGACAGTGACTAAAGGCTTATTTTCAGTAAGGGTTATCCTTATTACAAATGATCCCACCTGATGACTGCTGAGCTGTTTTGAAGTTTTTGCTACATCTGCCACATGTTCATGAGTATTATATTTTCTTTGATAAATTATGTCCTTGGGGCAACTCTCTTAAGTTTCTGAAAATAAATGTGTGGTCCAATCAGAGCAACAACACAGCATACAAAAAAATTGTAAACATCAACCTGATGGCTACAGATTGGAAAGACCACCTTTGTATTGTCAAAAATGATAAATGTGGAGTAAGAAAGTACAAAGCAGACAAAGACGTGCAAATTCGTACTGTTAAGACTCTGCAGTCTTGCTTAATATTGAATAGAGTTCAGTAATATGATTATGAATACTAATAATAATTAAAAGACCAATTTCTTCTTTAGAAAATCAAGAACAAATGCACAGGTTTTCAGAATGCTGTAAGCCTTGAGGTAGTACCTCTCTCCCCTCTTGATATCTACTTCAGTACTTGTGGCTGGGTCAGCCTTGGACTCAGCTTCAGAGAAGCAGGACACGATATGACAGGGGTGGTCACCTCCCTAATGGTTTGTGGGACTTCCACTGAGCAAAGAAGTGTATGCTTGCCCAGCAGAATTCACAGTGATAATGCAGAAAGAACTGGGCAAACTTTCCACCATGCATATTTTGTTTGTTTGTTTGTTTGTTTTTTGGTACCGGGAATTGAACTCACGACCTTGTGCTTGCCAGGCAGGCGCTGTGCCACTGAGCTAAATCCTCAGCCCGACCATGCATATTTTGTAACCGTGGGTATACTTCAAGATAATTTTACATGTTTTACTGAAATAATATATATGTATATGTAAAGAAAATTACACATAAATATTTAACTCAGTGAATTTTCACAAACTGAACAGTACAAAAGTATAGTCAGCATGCAGAACAAAGAAACAACATAGCTAGCATCTCACATGCATCTCTTGTACCCCTTCCACTTACTGTCTATGGCCCTGGGCAACCACTGTTGACTTCTAATGACATAAATGTGTTTTGCCTGATTTTTATATTCTACAGAAGTTAAATCTTGCAGTACATACATGTTTATGTCTCTTGTTCAAAATTTTGTGGGATTTATCCACATTGTTACATGTTAGAGCTTGTTCATTTTCAATATTCTTTAAAATTTTCATTTTGTAAGTATATTTCATAGTTCATCTATTTCTTCAGTGGGCATTTGGATAGTTTTCAATTTGTGGCTGTTGTTGGAGAGTACTACTATCAACATTCTGTTAATGTATTTTGTTGTAAGTATGCATGAATTTCCCAGGACATCTGAAAGTTTTTAAATCTACAGTCAGTGAAACTCTTTTACGTGTACTTCAGCATTGCCAATTTATTTACTAATATGCTGCTAGTGTATTTACCATTGTACCTTATTCAAATGAAAGGTATACATTGTTAATTCCCTACCACTTTGTTTGTAACTCTGTATTGTCTGTACTGTGCTTGTGATATGTTGTAAAATGTTGTATGTCTGTTAATGTTTCCCTTCTTTTATCTTTAAAATTTAAAAAAAAAAATGAGAGGTATAATTGCAGGAATTACCAGTTCCTTCCTTCCTTAGTGTTCTCATTGGACTTTGTCTGTATGCAAGGTTCTTAAGTATTCATATTTGTGTCTTTTATTAGATTATAGATATCTTTTAGTGAAGGGGAAAAATTAAAATTTTAAATAAAAGCCTACCCAGGATTCCTGCCAAGACTAAGCAAACATGTCTGGCAGGCCCGATAACAGAACACTTTTCCTTTTATGAAAACCCTTATCTTTACTGTTTTTGTATAACTGATGGCCTTGCAATGTAACTTAAAGTGTAACAGGACATTTCTGCCTCTGTAGAAACCATGCTTTGTATAGCTGAGGGCGTTATGATGTAATCTGAGATGTTTAAACTCCCTTAGCAACCCAAAATGTCACCCAGCTCTCTGATCATCACTAAATCTACCTTTATATTGCCCATTCACTTTCTTTTTAAAAGCCCCTAAACTCTGCTGAGCGGCACTCTGACTCTTTTAGAGAAATCCTAGTCAGAAGCCCAAAGGTGTAATTAACTGCCTCCTAAACCTTCTTGGTGCTGTTTTTCCTATGTTTGGTCTGTTTTCTGCAACATTAATGTTTTGTTTTGCTTGTGTATCCTAGCACCTGGCACAGTGTCTGAAAGATGGTGGTAGCTAGTTGGATGAAAGGTGATAGCCATTACCTTTACAGTGATTAACAAAGCATATGGTCTTAGTTATGTGAATTACCCAGCTAGAGTAAAATCCATGCTTCAGTCTGACATCTCAGTGCAGAGAGTTAGGGAATGGGAAGTAATTTCTTTCTGCAAGAACTCCAGAACTGTGGACTCAGAACTGAGAATGCTGCATGGTTAGAAGGAACTGATGTGGCTTTACAGGCTTCTTGGAGATTTAAAGTGTTAACAGCAGTGATTCCAAGGCATAGTGTAGGGGCCAGATATAAATAGCAGAACACAAGTGGAGTAATGTGCCTCTGCCAGGCTGCTTCTGGGAGTGTTTATAAAAGGAAAAGCATTCCCTTCTCAGCACTCACTGTCAACAACATCCCATCGTGAGGACACGGTCACCACAACTGAGAGTGGGAAATCAATTTGAGATCTAGCATCACTTTAAGCTTCCATCAAAGGCACAAAAGGCAGGTAAACACTTTAACTTATTTGCACTCAGACTACAGAAGTGAAGAAGAATTGTCAGGAAAACCTGGAACCAGAGCTTTTTGGGCGCATACTGCCTTTTGACAGGTATCTACTACATGTTACATTCCAAACACTTTTTTGGAAAGAGAAGTTTAACACAGAAGTTACACTTCGGTACTATATTTTAATAACTTTAAAGAAACTGGTTCTAAATATAGCATAGGACTAAGATGCTCTATAAAAAGGAAGACTATCTCCCTTTCACTATGCTGTTCATTTCCATTTTCAGAATCCAGAATTTGGTGATAGGTAAGATAAAGTAAAAATTTTATTTCAGTTCTAGTAGTGTCAACTTTGTTAGCATATGGGAGGAACCAGAGGCAGATTGGTAATCCTTAATTGAACTGGTTAATAGCTCTGGGATAGTTTTCGTCTTTATGGACTTCTTACTCTGCTGTTTACCCCTTTCAGCATCATTAGTACTGGGATTAATATTGGACATTCAGCTGACAGAGTTCTATCCTCTTGTCAGAAATGCTGCCTACCCAGGTCCTTTTTATTCTCGTTCCCATTTTCAGAAATTATGCAAAACCCTTATTTACCTTTAGGCTTCTCTTGATTGTGAATATAAGGAGGAAGGAAGCCACCTCTTATAATCTGCTTTGTACTTCTACCAGTCCATAATTCCTTCTCTCCTATTCAAATTGGCACGACTTAGTTTGCAAAGAAAGCAGAAAAATGCAGGTGTATGTGTACATGTTCCTAGAGAGTTCTTAGCAACTGGGAGCTGAGGGACTGTTTAAGACTGTGGTGTTTTGGGTTGATTGTGTTATTTCCCATGGATAGATAGGAAAGATTTAGAGACAGGGAAAAATATGTCTACTACTGACAGTAGTGGGAGATACATGTCTGAAGGAATGTGGAAATGGGCAGATTTAATTTTGAGCAAAGCACCGAAGTTCTCTTTTTGTTTCATTTCTAGATTGAAGGTGTTAGACCACTAATAAAAACATAATGGTTCTTGCAGCCGTTAGGAATTTATCAGTAATCACTTTCTGACCATCTCAGTATCCACTGTCATCCAGAATGAATGTATATAGTCATCCTGCTTTTATTCCCCTAAACTCCTCTTTCAAGTATACTGAGTTGGAATTTCCTCATTTTAATTTAGAAGAGAAAAATGAAGACAGGACGTCTTGAAGTGGTCATCATGCTCCTGGCAGCCATGATTCTAATGGATATCTTCCAGGTAATGTTGGGAATGGAAAGCATGTGGTAATTGGAATGGAAATTTTTGATGTAACATAGCCTGGGGCATCTACATGGAAATAAGAGGAAGTAGGTTAAACGAATTTATTACAAATAATTTTTTTATTTAACATATGTTAACGGTAGAAAGTTGAAAAGTTAAAGAGAGCAGTAAAACTCATCCATTATCTCTTTATTTAGAGGGAAAGATTCTTAAGGTGTTAGTGTATTTAGCCCTGGCTTTTATCTCTGTGAGTGTATAATTTACAAAACATAGAGTCATAATACACATAGTTTTTTTAACTTGGTTTTTAATACTGTGCTACATGTCTCTCCATGTCAGTAAATATTATGTGTTTTTATCCAAATAAGATAATATTGCATTGGTTTTTATTAAATTATACAGTGCCAGTTCTCTCATATTTAGCTTTTTCCAGATATAAATTTGATTTCATTTTCAGTTAAATCATTAAACATTCAGTAACACGTATGTAAAATATGAAAAAGGTGTCTCACATTTTTTTCTACACTTGTTAGCTGTCAGTACTGGGGATTGAAGCCAGGTTGCACTCAGCTACATCCTCAGCCCCTTTTAAAATTCAGTTTTGAGCTAGGGACTCACCAGCCTTGCCTTAAACTTTCCATCCACCTGTCTTAGCCTCCTTAGTAGGTGTACACCACCGTGCCTGGCTCCATGTTTTAAAATTTAATACTTTGGTCCATTGTCTAGAGAATCGTTACATATGCTACAGTCTGCACCTTGTTGCTTTTTTAAAATTAAGCTATAACTCACACACCATAAAAAAAATCATAGTCTCTCTCTCTCTCTGTCTCTCTTTTTGTACTGGAAATCAAACTCAGGACCTTGCATTTGCCAGGCAGGCACTGTGCCGCTGAGCTATATTCCAGGCCCCAAAACTAACAATCTTGAAGTTTATATTTCACTGGATTTTAGTATATTCGCTGTGTTGGGCTACTATCACAACGTAATGAATGTGTTGTTATGTTTAATTGCATAACTTTTTGTCATCCTAAAGGTAAACCCTTTTCCTGCTGGTAGTTAGCTCTTACTCCCTCCTTTCACTATTCTCTGGTGGCCATTAACCTACTTTCTGTCTCACGGATTTGCCTATTCTGGACATTTTATTTGAATGGAATCTTAAAATATATGATCTTTTGTGTCTGTTTTCTTTCGCTTAGCATAAAAATTCCAAGGCCCATACATGTTGTAGCATATTTCACTATCTCATTCTTTTACTACTAAATAACATGCTATTGCATGACTGTACCACATTTTGTTTATCCATTCATCATTTGAGGAGCTTTTGGGTTGTCCCCACTTCATGGATATTATCAATAGAGCTGCTATGAACATTTGTGTACAAGTTTTTATATGAACATAATTCTCTTTGTGAAATTTTTTATAATCATATAATCTTTATTGACATACCTGAAGAATAGTACAAGCCTTATTTGGTAGCATTACATAGTACTTTATTTACATATGTAAGAAATACATATAATTGAAAATGAATTTGCAGGGATAATACTTTATGCTAATAACAGAATTAATCATTATTGTGAATATATGTTTCAGTTCTCTTTGATACATACCTAGAGTAAAATTGCTGGGTCATATGATAACTTACGTTTAACTTGTCTAGGTACTGCCAAATTCTTTTCCACGGTGGCTGCACCATATTACAGTCCTCCTTGCAGTGTCATAGGGTTCCACTGTGTCTGCATCCTTGTGTTATTTTTCTTTTGTGCTTGTGTTTTACCACTGTAACCATCCTAGGTGGTGTGAAATAATGTTTCACTGTGATTTTAATTTGTATTTTCAGTTTGCTTTTGTAGCATAATTCTAACATTTGTTTTACTAATATTCTGTAATTTAATTTATTTCTCTTCTTGAGAAATTGAAAATTTATTTTCACATATTTGTAATAATTTTTTTCTAATTGAATTTCATCAGTATAAGTTTTCATTTCTGTGACTAAATCAAAGAAAGAAAATATAATCAGCTTTTTCACCTAGCATTTTGTTTGTACCTATTTCTTGATATCCATTCAATTTGTCCCTGAATAGTGGTGATATTTGTGAGTTCTGTCACAGTTTAAAGCATACACTGTACAGAAAACACAATCAGTTATGGAGTGTCTGGCTAAAAAAGCTTGATGTCTAAAATTAGACAAGTGGAGACTAGTTAGAGACGTTGGAAAAAGACAAGAACGTACTGGATCAACTCTGATATGACGTGAGGAATGTGGGAGGTGTTTCAGGGCTTCATGTCTTATGTTGAAGTCTTGAAGATAAGTCAAGCATTGGTGCCCAAGCTGAACTCTGGTACATTCTGTACTGCAGAGGAAAGTGCATTTCTTGACTCTGAGACAGCAGTGATTTGATCTCCTGAAGCTCAAATTCCCATGTCAAGAAACTGACCTACAAACCCAGGAGTACAGAGTTCTCAGTGACTTTCCCGGCAGAATACCCTGTGGTTAATAATCAAGACAGCTTATGATGCTGTCCAATTCCCTCATTTGCAAAGTGGTATTAATAATTGTCTGCCTAAACTTTGGTAAGTGTTTTTATACATACAAAATTTTTTTTTAAAAATTATCTTTTAAAAGTGCTACATAAATGTCAGTGGCATCATCAGTGAAAGCACTCTTGTTCTTTAGAAGTAATAGAACATTTTGTTTAGGAAAACAAGATTCTAAAACCAGACTGCCTGTTTCAAATCCCATTGAGTCTTGATCTGTCTGTATTTTAGTTTCTTTATTTAAAAAAAAAAAAAAAAGTGAGGGTAAAGCTGGGCATACTGGGACATGCCTGTAATTCCCATTGTCTGGGAGGCTGAGGCAAGAGGATCATAGGTTTGAGCCCTGCCTGGACATCTTAGTGAGACCACTTCAAAATAAATAAAACTGGGTGAGGGTATAGCTTAGTGTGAAAGTCCTAGGTTCAGCTGCCAGTATCGACAAAAAGGGGTGGCTCACAAAGTTTCCATGAGGATTAAATGAGGTAATTCATATGATTCACTGAGCGCCTGACATAGAGAACTCTGCAGCTGTTTTTTCAGCTTTAGAGATGAGATGGCCACACTAGAACTGGGAAGGAGGCACCTAGGAAAACTTCAATAACGAACAGATACTGGTAAGTAAGAACCAGGTAGCTATTTATAGTGATTGTAGGCAGTTAAGTTTATCAGTTTGGTCTTAGACATTGTATCAGTCAGTGTTTACTGTAGAAACATATTTAATGCAAGATATACAAGTATATAAGAATTTACAAGATTGGTTTACAGTGGCCATGCACAAAGTCAGATGCAGAAGAGTGCAAATGGTCTGTCTATGCGCTGGAGATCCAAACAAACCAGTTGAAGGCCTGGAGCCCACTGTAGTGTCCTATATGAGTCCACAGGCAGAGGCTGAAGGGTCTGCACTGGAACTGATAATGCCTTATTAAGTATTTCTATCAGCTCTCCAGCTGAGGTCTCTAAGAAGATTTATGTAACCATGCAGCATACAAACATGGAATGATGGGAAAAGACTTACTTCCCTTTTATTTGTAGAAATCCATTAAAAGTATTCCCTAGATTTGCTCATCCCATTCTTGGTCCATAAGTGAAAGTGTAGGGCTCTCATTTAGTTCACCTGAATGTTTTGCCATGTTTTATACTAGGCTCTTGGAATTCAAAAATAAATATGATTCAGATTCTGCCCTTCAGAAACTCACAGTGTAATACACAATGTCTATACTAAAACACTATAAAACTATAATGTTAAGTGAAATAAATCAGGCACATAAGCTTAAGTACTGCAGTTTCTTTTATATGAGAAACCCAAATTATAAATAAAGAGCAAAATAAAATATAGATATTAGTAAATAGGGAGCTCTTTTTCAAGTGGGAAAGGGATCAAGAGATAGAGGGAAAAAAGGGATGATAAAAGGAATCAATATGTACCTGTATCAACTCTACACAAATAGTGTAAACATTATGTAATGTAAATGTACTAAAAATAGTAACTACAGTTTATTAATAGGTTTGATATGTATCATGTAAGGGCTTTGAATATATTCATTAGGTAATGTAATCTTCACAATAGTTCTACAATTAAAATATTATTTTAATTATGTGTGGTATTTGCCTGTGATACCAGCCAATTTGGAGGCTGAGGCAGGAGGATCACCAGTTCAAATTCAGCCTAGGAAACTTAAGACCCTGTCCAAAAAGAAAAAGTGGGGAGGGAATGAGGATGTAGCTCATTGTGAACGCTTTGGATTCAATCCCTAGGGAGAAAAACAGAAAAAGAAAAAATTATTTTCTTCACTTTATCTGAATTTTTAAATTGAGTCTCAGAAATGTGAAGATGTCATACTTTCCATATGTAGTTAGTACCTGATTGATGATGGAAATGGAATTTGAACCCAGTTCTGTCTGCCTTCAAATTAATGTTACACTACTCCTGCTTTTATGGTATGTGACCACATGTATCATTTAGGTAATGCGCTGCGCTGTTTCCATTGTATGGGACAGAAACACAATGCAAACTAGTCCAAGAAAGCAGAGGGGTTTTTTCTGGTACTGAGCATTGAGACTGGACCCTCATGTGTGTTAGGTAAGCATTCTACCACTGTGTTACCCCTCAGTCCAGGAACTTACTGATTTTTATGACATAATCTACAGGTACAGCTGGACTAATGGCAGTTATGTTTTCCAGGCCTCATCTTTCTTTTTTTCTCTAAGTTCTGCAAGTGTTTCTTTGTTGATTTACTTTTACACAAGGTTCCGCATGGGACCGCAAGAATTATTTGAAACCCACAGCCAGTCTTGGCCTTAGAGCTTACAGTTTTAGTATGTGTGCTGCCAAAGTGAGCACAAGCCTACAGTTTTACAAGAAAAAAATAACCATTTTTTTTTCCTTTAATAATGCTCTGATTGCTAGACCTTGCTCACCTGCTTATACTGTGGGCTGAAGGTACAAATCATTCCTACCATATACATAAGGAATGGGGAAATGTCCCAAAGAAAAAGGGTATTATTTGCCATTATCTGTCTATTGTGTACAGTGTATAACACATGGTATTTCAGATTCTACAGACAGTCTTGAGGGTTTCAAGAAATCTAGGTAAGGATATTTTTCAAAACCAGGAGGTCACCCAGTTCTTTAATTTTCTCTGCAGCACAGCATTCAAATAAATGAATTAGAGGCACAGTCCGCCCATACCTCTCACTGACAGTTCTTCTGTGGGGATAGTAAAATGAGAGAAAATGGTAGATAATAAACATCTTATTTCAAGAATATTAATTTCCTTTTCCTTCATTTCAGATGAAGGCTGAAATATTAGACATGGCAGATAATGTATTTGATGATGAATACCTGAGATGTACTGACAGGATGGAAATGAAATATGTTCCCCAACTGCTCAAGCAGGAGAAGGCAAGTCATCTGCTCTTGGAGACTGTGTGGGAAAATGCAAAAGCCAAATGGGAAGCCCGGAAGACTCAGCTGTTGCTTCCTACAAATTTTAAGGATAACCATGGAATAGCCCTAGTGGCATATATTTCTGAAGCTCAGGAGCAAACTCTGTTTTACCATCTGTTCAATGAAGCTGTGAAATTGGCTGGCCAGTCACGGAAAGATTATATCTATGGCTTCCAGTTCAAAGCTTTTCATTTTTACCTCACAAGAGCTCTGCAGCTGCTTAGAAGACCTTGTGCAGACAGTTACAAAAAGGTGGTATATAGAACAATCCAGGACATTACATTTGGAGGGCAAAACCAAGCCAGGCTTGGCAATTTCACATTGGCATATGCCAGACCTGAAGTAGTTAATGACCAACACACTATATTAACTATCCACACGTGCTTTGGAGTTGCTGTTGGAGAATTTCTTGGTGAAGAAAGTGAAAGAATTATTTTAATACCCCTGAGTGAAGTTTTTCAAGTGTCACAGGAAGAGGCTGACAATGACCTTACCCTTCACAGTACAAACAAGACTTGCAGCCATTATGAGTGTGCGTTTCTAGGGGGTAAGTGTGTCATTTCTGCTTAGTCTTGTCTGGGAGAAAAGGAATGGGATTCTTGGGCACAGGCAGAGGTCAGGTAAGGAAAATGAGAGGTGCTTGAGAGGACTCTGGCAGTTTCCAGTCTAGCTCTTCTCAAACTATTTATAATTTAATTTTATCAAAATAATGAATTTAGGCTGGATGTGGTGGGGCATGCCTATAATCCCAGCACTTGGGAGGATGAGGCAGGAGGATTGCTGTGAGTTTGAGGTCCTCTTGGGCTACAAAATAAGTTTAAGGCCAACCTGAACTGCATAGTGAAACCTTATCTCAAAAAGACCAAAAAAAATGAATTTACTGTGTTACTAAAAGTTAAAAAGTAAAATAGTACTATAAGGCAGTAGTTCTCTCCCAAAAACATTTTTGTCCTGCAGTCATTTGTCAGTGGTCAGAAACATTTTTAGCTCTCACAACTGGGGGTGAGAGTGGCTTGCTATTGGCATCTCATGGATAGAAGCCAGCGACATTGCTAAAAAGTGCATGGGACAGCCTCCCACAACAAAGAATTACCTGGCCCAAAATGTCAGTAGAGCTACTGTTGCAAACCCCTACTATCAGGTTTACTATGAGAGATAGCAGTCCCCTGCCCCATTGGCCCGTTTCTACTTGTTGGCAGCTGTTTTAGCTCCTTTTTTCAGGTAGTTACTGTCATGTTTCTAAGTAGCAAGATTCAACATTTCTTGATTTAAAAATTTGAGAATAGGTATTTAGCCCTCATATACCATATGTTAGTTAAGAATTCTTTGTTGGGAGCTGGGGATTTAGCTCAGCGGCACAACACCTGCCTGGCAAGCGCGACGTTGTGACGTTGTGAGTTTGATTCCCATACCAGAACAAAACCAAACCAAAAAAAAAAAAAAAAGAATTCTTTGTCACTTTTGGCTTTGAAACAAACTTAACTGATGTTTTCATTAAACAAGTGTAGAGATGGGCTGTCTTATGCAGTCACTCCTCTGTATCATCAGCAACTCACTCTTTTCTACTATCCTTAGAATGTTGGTTTTTAGATTCATATTTGGAGTGTATCTGCTACAGTTCTAGGTATGAATCCATGTGCAAGATGGAAAGGGAGGGAGAATGACAACCAAATTAATCTATTTAATGAAGAAAGTAAAATCTTTCCCAAAAGATTAGACTTCTGAGTCTAAATCATTTACTGGAACAGTTTCTTGGCCATCCATACCTGCAAGAAACGCTAGGAAAGGGTAATTAGCCTTTTTAGTCAGTAGTATAGGGAGACAAAGGAGAAGGGAACTAACACTGGCTGTTAGGTCAGTGATAACTACCACCCTCCTCTCCAGAGTATGGATTTCCCCATTCTTCATCTCCCAGTAAAGGCCAGTCATAGCTGAATCAAAGAGTTGATTTTCTCTGCTGAAGTACCTACTTCTCCTTAGGGTTATTTTATGATTTTTGCTTGTTTTTTTAAGTTTTATATCCATTAGTAATTCACCTCCAATTTCATTGACAGAAATAGACATTTCTTACTACATTGAGATATGTCAAATCATCTCTTATTTTCTCTTCTCTTTTTTCCTGGATGTGTACCTTCTGGATTCCCCCCATCATCCTGCCTTATAATATGCTCTTTAGGCTTGCTGAATGTCCTCAAGTGTCTTTTTAACCACTCTATGATGCTGCTTCTCCCCAATAAGAAATCCCTTATTTCTTGGATTTGCATCTTTTCCTTGAATGACTCCTTTGTTCGATGGGATGGGTCTGGGAGTTCTATTGTAGTTTCCCAAGAAGTAGTACGTTGAGGCAAATTTTTTAAGACTTTGTATGTCTGACAGGTCTGTCTTTTAAGTACAATTAATAGTTTTTGTAGATTTGATTTCTGTTTTAGAATTTATTTTCTTTGGAATTTTGGTGATATTCCTCCAGTTATGTCTATGCTCTAGAGCTCCTGTTGAACAGTGTGAAGCTATTCTAATTATTAAAACTTTGGACGAGACCTGTTGTTTTGTTTGTTTTGTGGTGTTGGAGGTTGAACCAGGGCCTCACACATGGAGGCATTCTGCCAATGAGCCTGAGACTTGTTTTTGTGGAGTTTTTGTTGTTGTTGTTGTTGTTAAATTTGGAAGGTTTAGGGTGTTTTCTTTATTACCAGATATTCTGAAATGTTATGGTATTGTGCCTTGATATAGATGAGTAGAGAGATAATAAAATCCTTTCTGCTATGAAAATGAACTCATGTTGATCTTCTAGCATATTTCTCTGTCATCTACTAAAGGTGGAATGTCAACTGTGTAACTATCAACACTGGCTATGGTAAACAAAGTCCTAGACTGGTAAAGTGCATCTGAGCTAGGAGGATTATGAATAAACTATAAATACTTGGGGGGAGATTTTCATTGAAGGGATAGGTCTAATGCTGTCCTGCTACTAAACACTGCGCTGTGTTCCCTCCCTCGCTTTTTTTCTGCAAAACTCAGTAAACTGGTAAGGAGTTGGCCTTTTTGGGTCTTATAAGTATGACTAACTGAACCAAAAGCAATTTCTGCTGTGAAACAGAACATGTGCTGCAATAGGCCTCAGAAGTAGGATGTATTCTAGACCTGATTCAGTGTATCCAAGATACTGTAAGATAGAAAGGCTGAGTAAGAAAATGTGGATGAGATAGCATGCCTCGGTAGAGCGCTGATACACTTAAGACTGAGTGGTAGAAGCCATGTAGCCATTATGGTGCCTGGAGTACAAAATTTAAGGAAATCCCCCACTCTTAGGGGATGCCCTTGTGTGATTCTGAAGGTGACTGCCCCCTTAAATTTCATATTCTAGCCAGGCGTGGTGGCACACGCCTGCAATCCCAGCACTCGGGAGCCTGAGGCAGGAGGATCACTGCAAGTTTGAGACCAGCCTGGGCTACAAAGTGAGCTCAAGGCCAGCCTGAACTGCATAATGAGACCCTGTCTCAAAAAGACAAAAAAAAATTTCATATTCTAGGCACCTGTTTTGTCTCACTCTAGTCCTGAGTGTTTGAGTTGTATCTGAATGTGACTGTTCTTCTTGAGGAGGCAGATAAAGCATGGAAAAAGTAAATGTGTATGAAAAGAAAACGTGTTCATTCCCTTCACCAATTATACACTGGACCTGACCAAAAACCAAACCAGCTATAGCAAGCTTATATCCGCTCATGGGAGTTAATTTTAGGCGACAATCTTCTTTCTAGATCCTCTAGTATAACAGTAGTTTAAAATTGTCCGTGGTTCATTTACATATATTAAAACCCTCTCATTTGCCAGGGGTATGTTCCAAGATTCCTATGGATGCCTGAAACAGTGAATAGTACCAACTTCTATATGTACTGTATATTTCCCTGTGCATACATACTTATGATAAAGTTTAATTTATAAATTAGGCACAGTAAGAGATTAACAGCAGTAACTAAAAGTTATGTGAATGATGACTGTCTTAAAAGAATAAAGACAAATACTAGTGTTTTCAGACCACAGTTGACCACTGGTAGCTGAGACCACAGAGAGTGAAACTATGTAGTAGGAGAGATTGCTGTGGAAATCAAACACCATAGTGTTAAACTTTACCAGCACATCTCAGCCAGAACCCAGTTGTTCAGTCAGAAATCAAACCACTTTTGGTGCTCCTGATACAGTGAACTAAATGCCACTTGTGGAGTTCTTGGATATTATATGAAATCCCTGGTGCCGGGAAGAGTTAGTACTTGTGTCTAGTTGATGGGCTGAGATGGACAGTACCAGTGACAGACTCCATATTTGTGAGTGGAATTGTCATACAATTATCAATGGAACCGTTGGATTGATTCTGAATGAGCCAGGTCTTAGACCCACATGGCGAAAGGCATAAAACCACATGTGAGGAAATGGGGAAGGGGGCAGGGATTTGGCAGAGGCTACACAGTAGCTTAATGTTCAAGTCAACCGCTGCCCTGGAGTGTGTAAAGGATTTAACTCTAGACTGGGGTCCTCTGCTGCCATCTAGAGAAATCTAATGGAAACCCAGGGTCCAAAACTCCCTAAGGTCAAGCCAAGCTTTTTGAGACATTTATGATAAGAGATTTTAAAAGCTCAAACCCAAACTGGGCATGGAGGCGCATACCTATAACCTCAGCACTCTGGAAGCTAAGGCAGGGAGATTCCTGTGAATTTGAAGCCAGCTTGGGTTACACAATAAGTTCAAAGCCAGCCTGAATTATATAGTGTCACAAACAAATAGCTGAAAGAAAATGAGCCTATGGGGTTATCCAGATTTAGTTCTTATAAATCCACCCCTAATCCTGGAGGGCTTATTAAATATATGTTTTCCCATTGGTACATATTTTCACCCATTAGAATTTCCTGGAAGTAGCAAAGTTTCTGTGCTGTAGTCTGGGATTGTCTGGGATTGGAGAATCTCTGTATAACTGGGACAGACAGGAAGTGACATATTTTAACCCACCATTATGAGTCAATACCTAGAACAATCTGGAAGGCTGTCTATCTGTATTCATAGGAAATGATAGAACTATTCACTAAACAGTCCCCTTTAGACATTCATCCGCTTATCACTGTTCTATTAGCTAAAGTTCACCCCAGTGTATATAATAAGTAGAAAATATATATTTGTATATTTATTGGAAGGAATTGGCTTACACTGTTACAGGAGCTAGCAAGACAATTCTGAAATCCAAAAGTCAAGCTGTGAGGAAAGGCAGGCTGGGTCTCTAGTACTTTAGCTTAAACTGCTGTTCATGGCAGAATTTCTTCTTCTGGAAAGAAGTCCTTTTGTTCAGTCCTTCCACTGAGTGAATTGGGCCTGCACAGGTTATTTTGGATAATCTTTATTATGTGAAGTTAACTGACTATCGACTTTAATTCTATCTACAAAATACCTTCATCGTAATAACTAGGTTAGTGTTTGAATAACTGAGAACTGTTCTAGAGAGGTTGATATATAAAACCTACCCTCTGCCTTTACTAGCCATTTATTACATAACAAATTCCTCCAAAACTTAGTGGTTTTAAGTACCATACAGTAGGTGTGGGTCAAAGATCCAGGCACACCTTACGTTTGTCCTTGAAGTCTCAATACTGTGGTCATCTTAAGGGTTGGCTAGTAAGCCAGGCATGGTGGTGCACATCTGTAATCCCAGCACTCAGGAGGTTGAGGTAGGAGGATTGTTGTGAGTTCAAGACCAGCCTGGGCTACAAAATTTTTATCACTTTTTATCAAAGTGAGCTCAAGGCCAGCCTGAACTGCATAGTGAGACCTGTCTCAGAAAGACAAAAAAAAAGCGGGGGTTAACTGGAAAAGATCTGCTTCTTAGTTCATTTGCATGTTATTGGAGGACACAGTCTTTCATAAGTTGTTCAACTAAGGCCTCAGTTCCTTATGAACTGCTGGCTGGAGGCCCCCTTCATTTCTGTACTCCACAGAGCATCTCACAGCATGGCAGCTTCATCAGAGTGAACAAGAGTGCCTACATGTCAGTCTTTTGCAACCTAATTATGAAAACAATATATCTTTACTTTTGTTCTATTCAGTTTGCTAGAAGCAAGTCTATAGGTTAAGCTCACGCTCAAGGGGAGAGGACTCCTCAAGGGGGTCATTCAGAAGCTGCTTACCATAATCTCAACCTAATCTATTACATTCTGTCCACCTCCTCTTGGAGATGATCCAATTAAATTGTCCTTTCCCCCAAATGATGAGTTCTGTGGTGACCTCTTAGGGTACAGAAAAGTAGGCAGAGAACCACTGGCACCAAAGTCAGCATCTAGTTTTGTAAACTGGTGTTTTTTATCTAATTAATGTCCTTTGCTGAGATTATATGAAATATATATTCATTTACTGAGTAAAACTAAATACCATATGAAAATTCACCCCCAGACTGAGATCAGCATAGACACACCTGCACAAGTACATCCTTCTTCCACTTCCCTATGTTCTCCAACTCTTGAGTCCTTGATGCTTGAGAACTCAGCTAAGCCGGAAGTCAGCATGGCTATGTGCATTTTATAAATAGCTCAAGACAGCCAGACCAGTTAACCCTGGAGAAATCTTCATTGGAGAGGCTGGTAGAATATTTCAACTGAAGTCCTATCCTTTAAGAATGATTTCTTTACAGTAGTAGATTTGTTTACAGGCCCATAATATCTAGTAGAGACAATGGTCATACTGGTAGGAGTTTCACAGGCTTTGTTAGTCTCCAGATGTGTTCTTTAGATGCAGTCACTCATGTGCATGTATGTGCCAAACAGGATTGAGTTCACAAGTTGCATTTACTGCATTTGTTTCTATAGAAAGAGACTGAAAATGGGTTTATCTTTAGTAATGCAGTTTGGGGTATCCCAGTAGTCTGACCATACAGTTAGGGCATTAGTGTTGTCATATGAATCTATATCAAGTATGGTTAGTCAGTTTCAAGGTGTTGTATTCCTGGCAGACAAAAAAATAATGCATATCTTTACAACTAATGGATGCAACATTCTAGATTTATCCAACCTTGGAGCAGACTGCTTTGTAAGTAAACTACATTATCTGTCTTATAAGTAAGGCCCTCGTTAAGCCAGTAGTTTGGATAAAACAGTAGATAAAGCTGTTGCAGTGTCTAATGCAGAGATTCTCAGAATTTTTCAGTTCATGGTACCCTTTGAATCATGATATTTTTCACTGTCTTGGCTAAAAAAAAATGTCTATAAGTTCCATTTATTAAAGTCAAATAATTCTGTTTACTATATAAGTATATAGTATTATATAAATACTTTTTAATACATATGCTATATTATATATATATAATTTTATATATGTAATTTTAAAGCTAAGGTCTTACTTCCTTGTTCCCTAGTATCCTAGGAACTGAAAAAAGAATGCACATGCTTTTTTTTCAAGTAGTTATTTCTTGCTTAACCACATGATACTTGCTAATGGGATGTATGTGCTGCTGCACACTACACAGCTTCTCAGACCTTGGAGTCATAGTAGAGACTACCTCGTTTCCTGTTTCACCTTGATCTTCATATTTACTTGCTTTTCATCAAAACAGTTGCTTAGATCCATCTTTGCATATATGTTAACAAACAGAATGTACATGATATAACATGTAACCTCAAAACTGCCTTCTGTGTCCAGCTAATAGTTCACACAATGTCCAGACATATAACAAGTATGAATACATTTATCTTTAAATTTAAAAATATTCCTTGGTGACTTCACCATAGTATTCAAGAAACTGCAAGTTTAATGGCTGTGCAGCCATTTTGCGAATGCAGCTGTTTGCGAATGTGGCCAAGTTCTTAGATGCCAGGTTTAGTCCTTAATTGGAGATGAAATTTCCATATTACAATAAAACTCTTAGGAGTTTGTTGTACCTCATGGGAATTTGGTTCAGAAAGAACCCATTGCACAATAAGACATTTGTCTGGTGAATCATGACCTTCCTTTCAGTGAGACAGTCTATCTCAGGCCCAGTAGCAGGGTGATAGCAGCAGCTTTGCAAAAGGAGGAAGTGTTCATGTGCACAACCGCATTGGTTGACAAATGCTGGTGTGTTTTTGTTGTCAGAGATTTTAATTATGAATTTGTTCATAGATATTTGTAACTTGAGGATCTAAAGGAGATGGAGGAGTGCCAGGAGAGCTTTATTATTATCTGAACAGCTTCTAAGGCTTCTTACTGTACAATTTCCTACTAAACTATTGGCCATTTTAAACATCCAGTATTTAACAGGTTCAGGGGTGTTTGGGGTTTTCTCTGGTGGGGAAATACCTAGTCTTAGCTCTGTTCATCCACTTCTTAAAGATTCTTCGTGCCCTTTTGAAATTTCTTCTGTCTTTTCTTGTGTCTTAACCATAACCCTAGGCAGCCAGTGATGTACTTTCTGTCCATAAAGATAAATTGGTACTATCTAGAGTTTTATTTGAATTCTATCATGTTCTTTTATGCCTGGCTTCTTTCATCAGCATGACTGAGATTGGTCCATGCTATTGCATGTATTAATAATTCATTCATATCTATTATAAGATAGGGGATATGCCGTAGTTTGTCTGTTGACCTGCTTGCTGATGAACACTTGGGTTGTTGCCAGTTTTTGCCTCATACAAATGAAGCTTCTGTGGATTTTATTTACAAGTGTTTGTATAGGTACATGTTTTCGTTTTACTTGGGTAAATACCTAGGAGTACATTAATTGGATTGTGTGGTGGGTGTTTGTATTGCTTTAGAAGAAGCTGACAAACTTTTTCCAGGAAAAATTATTTATAATAATAAAGCTGTACAAATTCATTGTACCATTTTACATCTTTACCAGAAGTGTACGAATTCCAGTTCCATTACTTTCTTGCTGATGCATAGTATATAATGTCTTTTTCATTTTAACAGTTCCAAATAAATATGTGGTGGTATCTTCTTATGCCTTTAATTTGCATATTCATAATGAGTAATACTGATGAATACCTTTGCATGTACCCATTTGCCATTTATGTACTCTATAGGTAATGAAACACCTGTTCAAATATTTTGCCTGTTTTATGAAGTGAGCTTCTTGAGAGTTCTTTTTTGTAAAAAAGTTATATGAATAGATCTACCTTTTGTTCTGTTCTGTTCTGTTTTGTTTTGTTTGAGACAGGGTTTCACTGTATAGTACAGGCTGACCTTGAACTAGCTTATGTAGCCCCCTGCTGACCTGGAACTTATAGCAATCCTCCTGCTTCAGCCTTCCAAGTGCTGGGATTACAGGCATGCGCCACCATGCCCAGCTTCTTGAGAGTTTTTTATGTATTCACAATACTAGGTCTTTCTTTTGAACAAATGATTTGGAAATATTTTCTCCCAATTTGTAGCTAGTCTTCTAGTTCTCTTCACAGTGTCCTTTAAAGAACAGATGTTTCAATTTTTTTTTATACTACTCATTTCTATTAGTTTACTTTTATTTTTTTT
>NW_004955433.1:829246-892124 GCF_000276665.1 Chinchilla lanigera
GCGCTCCCCACCTGAGGCTCCCCGAGCCAGATGTTTCAAATTTTAACAGAGAATAATTTATCACCTTATTCTTTCATGGATCTTTCCTGTAATATAGCTAACAAATCTTTGTTAAACACAAAATAACAAAAATTTTCTGGGATATTTTCTTCTAGAAATTTTAGTTTTAGCTCTTATATTTGGGTCTTTGTAAATTTTTATATGATACTACATATGACATATGTGTCAAAGTTTAATCTTAAAAAGACTACCCTTTTTCCCATTGAACTACATTTGTACTCTTGTCAAAAAATAGCTGCCCATGTATGTGTGAATCTACTACTAAACTTTGTATTGCACTAAGATTTGTCTGTCTTCATGAAAACATCACAAATATTAAAAACCATAGCTTTATAATAAACCTAAAAACCAGGTATCACTTGTCTTATAGCTGTTCTTTTATTGCAAAGTTGTTAGGGTTTTTTTTTTCTTGGTTGGTTGGTTGGTTGGTTGGTTGGCCAGCCAGGTGTCCCCTCCCTCTCATACTGGGGTTTGAACCTGGACCTAGCTACACATCCCCAGCCCTTTTCTATTTTAAGACAGCATTTCCATCTGCTGCCAGTGGTGGTCTCAAACTCACTATCCTCCTGCTTCTGTCTCCCAGATTAGTGGGATTATGGGCATGTGCCACTATGCCTGGCCCACAAAGTTCTGATGATTATAAATTCTTTGTGTTTTCATATGAATTTTAAAATTTTAAAGGGTTAAGGTTTAGCTTTGTTCCTCTTTATCTAATCAGTGTGTCCCTGCTTCCCAAAGCTCTGCTGTTAAGATTTTCTCTTTTTCACAGATACAGAGTTTATTGTTTGGAGCAATTTGATTATTATGTGTCTCAGTGTAGTTTTCTTAGTACTTGTGCTTGGAGTTCATTGAACTTTATGGACTCAATGGTTTGTGGTTTTCATAAAATTTGTGAAGTTTGGCCATTGTCTCTTCACACTCTTTTCACCCCTCCTTCATTCCTCCCCTTCTAAGGGCCAAGTGCATGTATCAGTAGATTCACTCCATTCTTTTGTAGTATAGGGATATGCTATAATTTGTCTGTGTACCTGCTAATGAACATGTAGGTTGTTGCCACTTTTTTCAGCTCACTGTACTGAGCTACAACCCCAGTGTGTTCTCTCCCTTCCTTTATGGATTCAATTTATATATGAATGTACAAAGTGGCTTGGAGAGTGTCCCACAACTCAGTTATTCTTGTTTTTGTTCTTACGAGGCTTTTTGTTTCATTGTAGATATTTTCTTTTGTATGTGTTCTGTTGTTTCTGGAATCAATCACAAATGTAATGGCTTAAAGACAATGCAAACTGTTTACAGTTCTGTATTTTAGTGGTCTGCCTGCGTGTCACTGAGCTAAAATTAAGCTGCTAGTAGGCCACATTCCTTTATGGAGGCTTTATTTAAGAAGTCTGTTTCTCAGCTTTTCTCAGCTTCTAAAGACTGTCTGCATTCCTGTAGCCTTCCATATTCATCAGCAAAGTTAGAAACAGCCATGTTGAATTCTCTTCATAATCATCTCTTGACACCCTCTTGTGCCTTCTGCTTTTAAGCACGATGTAATCAGACTGAGCTTACCTGCGTAATCCAGAACAATTACCCCACCTGAAGGTCAACAAATAGCAAGGTTATTTGTGCTGCAACCTTAATTCCCTTTTGCCATGTGAAGTACTATATTCACAGGTTGTAAAAATCAGGCTGTGGATGTCTTGGGAAGGTGGTGTCCTGTGTACCATACTGTGTGTCCAAGTTAACAAATCGTTTCTCTGCAATGTCTAGTTTATGAGGAAATCATCTAGTGTATAAATACTCTCTCACCTTTTTTTTTCTTTTTTTTTTTTTTTGCTTTTGGTCAAGCGGGAAGATTTCCCTTCCTGTCAAGTCACAGGGATTATAGTACTAAAGACTTTTTCTAGGATATCACCAATGAGAATGTCTACATCCTTATAAAGGTACTAGTAAATGTCCTGTTCCAGTTCTCCAAAAATTGTGGCTTTCCTCACATACAGCTGAATTTTCTGGGGGCTTCCCAACTGCTTCTCTATATGAATATGAAAGATGCTTATTTGTATATTAAGAGATCATGAAAATATGATTGAGATTCTTTTTCTCCAAAGGATAGGAATTGTCAGAGTAGAAGGATGGGTTTGTTTGATAACATTTATTATCTAAAGAGAGGATTAGTGGGACAGGTAAATGTCATCCCTTTTGTATTCTGACTATAGAATAGAATACCAGTGCTAGCCCTCCATGGGCCCTCAAAGGTTATTGTAAAAGGTAATGTAAAAAGTAAAAGATAATGATAAGGAAATTTAATTTCAGAAAAATTAAATAGTTTTTCAAAGGTCTTACAGCTGTTTGGTGGCTGTTCTATGAATACAAAATATTAATGTTCTACAGTTTACATCTGACTAAATTATGGGCCTGATAGATGAGGAGTTAACAAATTAGTTACCAATAGGCAAGATTAATTGAAATCTTTACTACAGTACATCACATCTAACTTACCAACTTTATCTTTGTATTTCAGGACTGAAGAGTGAAAATTGTGCTGAGAACCTAGGTAAGATATGCTCTAAAGTATTATCTCTGCAGTGGCAATTTTATCAGTGTTATTTCTCACAATTATGGGTCAGAGCCACTCCACCATTTTACTGGCAACCATTGTTTTCTCAAGGCTAAATTGTGCTATTTTTATTGGACCCAAGTCCATTTACCCTCAGCAGGAAAGTCAGTACTCAGGGGACACAAGCTGGCAGGAGGAAATAAGGTTTATTCTAGGATTGTCGCTCTGAGAAGATGTTGGGGGAAGGCTGTTGTGTCAGAGCCTCATCTTCAGAGGGGAGGGAAGGAAAGTGGTGGGGTAATAGACAAGGAAGATATGTTCGGAGTCATGCATCCAGGCTCAATAGTGATTTCTATTATTCACAGGGATGTTTTCCTTTTTTGTGATAACAACAGACCTCTGTTTCCTAGGCCAGTCCTTGTAACTCCCTAGACAAAAAACTATCTTAGGAAATAGCATTCCAGGGACTAATGAAGGAATGGAATGAAAGTGCCTTATGTGTGAAGGGTGGGTTGACAGAATGGTAGCATGGTCTATTTCAGCTTCCCCAAACAAAAATAGGTTATAACAAAAATTAATCTTTCTTGGAAGAAAGACTATGGGAAATTTTTGGGAAGGAAGACAGGAAATTTTAAGATTATTTAGGAACAGCATTATCAAATGGGTGTGATAGATTTGAAACAGAGTTTCCAGAAAATGCCTTTGATGGCTGCATATTCTTTTTTTTTTGAGGGGGTGGGTGGGAGGTCTTGCTCTGTAGTTCAGGCTGGCCTTGAGTTCACTGTGTAGTCCAGGTTGGCCTCAAACTCTAAGCGATTCTCCTGCCTCAGCTGGGGTTACAGGCATGCGCCACCACACCCGGGTTGATTGATGCATATTCTCAATGGAACTTTTTGAGGATTCCTTTACTACAAAGTTTGAAATCACAAGTATATTTCTACTATCTTCCTAAGGCTAGCTTTCCTGTGAATGCTCCATGTAATTAACATGCATCCATCCAGGCATAATAGCACAACCTTGAAATCCCATCATTCTGAGAGGCTGAGGGAGGAGGATCACAAGTCAGAGGCCAGCCTGGGCAAATTACCAACTTAACAAGACCCTGTCTTAAAATTTTAAAAAAAACAGCCTGATGATGAGGTGTGCTAGGAATGTAATGTACCTCAGTGTGACTGACCTGGGTTCAAACCCCAGTACAACACCTAAAACATGAAATGCATCCTTATCATTTGTCTTTGAATTGAAATTTTATATTTCTTAAAATAACCATATTTAATAGGCTTATTAAATGTAAGACAGCTCAAATCTTTATTAGTAAGCATTTAAAATTAGACCAAAGAGCCAGGCATGGCTCTAGTCCCAGCATTCAGGAGGTTGAGCCAGGAGGATCTTTGTGAATTAGCAGCCAGCCTAGACTACATATTGAGTTCAGGCCCAGCTCAGACTACATGTAAGACTGTCTTTTTTTAAAAAGACTGAAGCGGACATTCACATCTGAGCTTAGTAGCATGTAATGAAAATATTTGTGTTTCAGAATATGTTCAGGTCATCTCTGTCTACCATCCTGGTGAGTAGGCTAATTTTTAAATATAATTATTACAGGGATGTTTAATAGCTTTTCCTTATTTAGCAAATACATTTCTTTTGTTTGTTTGTTTGTTTGGTTTTTTGTTTGTTTGTTTGTTTTCCGGTACCGGGAATCAAACTCAGAACCTTGCGCTTGACAGGCAGGTGCTGTGCCGCTGAGCTAAATCCCCAGCCCCGTAGCAAATACATTTCTTAGCTGGGTAAAAGTGTACTTTATAGTCTTAAAGCAGTAATTTGGCAAGCATGAAGGGGTCAAACAACCTGTTGTATGGAAATTTACATCTTTCCAGTGGGAGAGGGTGGCTGTGTAGACAATAATATGGAAACTTTCTGGGAAATAAAGTTGGTAGAACCTGAAGAGCTAGTCACCTGTGACCAGGGGTGGGAGACACTGTGAGGTAGAGCTCTGTATTGAGCCACTGACTGAAATTAGCCAGTGTGACATGAACATTCAAAGCTAGACAGAAAATTTAGCATATCTGCGACGTGCAGTGTTCACTGAGAATAAAAACCCTAGTTGAGAACACAGAAAATTATATTTATGTGGGGCCAGTTAGGATTGCTATCTGGGAAAATACCAATTCAAGCAATCTTGAAAATGTGCTTTGAGCTTTTACAAAATGGCAGCTGCAATTATAGCTTTAAACTGCAAGAGGGCTAGAAATTAGATCACTTATTTGCTGGAATTATGATCAGTGTTGTTAAAAGTTCAGCTATCTGTAAGAAAGGAAAGGAGTGTGGTCTCAATTTCTGGTAGTTTTGGAGGAGCCTGTTGTACAGAAAGTCAGCAGAGGTTAACAGTGTTTTGAGACTGACTTACATCGGGGAGTGGAGGTGTCTGTTGCCCTCCCAGGATCCCTCTCCTCTTCTTCCTCCTCTTCATCCATCTCCTTTTTAATCACCACACTGGGAAGTGAGCCGAAGGTTTTTCCACTAAACCCATGCCCCCGCCCCTTTCACTGATCATAATTCCAGCCCCTTTTTTAAAATTTTGAGACAGCATCTTGCTATTGCCGGGTAACCCAGGCCGGGCTTAAATCTGTGACCTTCCTGCCTCAGCCTCCCAGAGTGCTGATGTTGCTATGGGTCCTGGATGGGTTTCTAGGTTCTTGTGCACAATAAGCAAAGAATTGGAAAGGGTAAATGACAGTAAGGAAAATGCAGCAAAGTTTAATTTAGGCAATGTACAGAGTGAGCAGGCTCCTCCCAGGGGAAAGGAAAGTAGCAGGAGTGCTGAAGATGTTGGGTTTAAGAATTTAAAATATTGTATTAGGTCCAGGGCACCTCCCATTGGCTCGTCCAGAGTGTGACTGACAATGTGATTGACAAGGTGCTGAGTCATGCCAGGTGTATCTATTGAGCAAATCCTCCATAACTCACTCTGTTGTAATTAGATGTATGAGATGCAGAAGCTTCAATGAGCTTAAAGTGCAGAACGGTTATTATAGGTCAGCGGTGGTGAACCTGTGCCATGTGTGCCACCATAGACACACACGCCACCACAGGCACGCAGAGCTCTCTGTCAGCATGGGAGCCAAGTTGCTGAACTTGGATTACGGTTGTTCTTTCTAAACTAAAACCTCACTGTTTAAGTTTAACTGCAGTGCTCACCCTTTGCGATAAATAAGTGGGTTTTGGATTGCAAAAGCTGTAGGTCATGCTGGAGAATCTGGTGCATATGTTTCTTGGTTTGGGACTTCAGAATATTTCAAGGCAGGCCAGAGGTCTTTGTCTTTCTTTTCTCTGCCTCTGGGTAGTGGACCTAAGGACAAAGGTCAGGGGATTGGCCCTGGGGTGTTGCACAGGTTCACTGACTGGAAGTGAGTGGTCTCAGTCCCAATTATACTACCTATATTATGCCCCCAAGAGACCCGGTTTCTGAGAACCTTTGAGGGGTGCTGAGGATAGAATGTCCGTCTTCTAAAGCTGCTTCCTGCTGCATAGGCGCACTGGCTTTACCTATGCAGGGACCGTGGCGCTCTTGCCCTGCTTGATCTAGGGGTCTGAGGGAGCCATGCTCTTCCTCTGAGGATTTGTTGATGAACTGTAGATATGAATGTGGGTTTTGGTCCTTGGCTTGGATCACCTGTAATTTAACAGCTGTTAAGTGAGAAGAAACAGAGCTGACTAAGAGATTAAGTATGCACAGTCCAAATATGAAGGTTATGAGAAGCATTAATAAAAGCCTTGTCAAAGGAAGTCCCAGTGGCTAAAGGAACTGGAAGGGATTGGTTTTTAGGTGCTATGTGAATCTCTGGGGCCAGATAAATAAGGGTATATATTTCTGTCCAGTTTGCCGGAAGACACAAGTAGGAATTAGTGCCACACAGGAAGAAAATCCCTGAGTCTCAAGACAGAAATTATTTTCAGTATGAAACATATTTTCCCTGATTGTTTTCATTTTCGCAGATACAGTCCCTGCCAATGTAGCTCCAGTCAAAGGCTGCAAGCACCTATAAGAAGTATCGGGAGTAACTCTGATAGTTTTATTTTTCCAATGTGTGAAATTTCTTTTGGTATCCAATGACATTTGTTCAGTTGTTTTCTTAATGGCAACAGCAAATAGTCAGTGGTCGTGGGCTAAGAGCAGTCTTCCCATGGGAATATAGAGGGCCTCCCTTGACAATAACTTGAAACCCTATTTCCTCACCTTTGTGTGTCTAGGGATGGCTTCTGTGAGGACCACACTAGGTTTTTTAAAGGATGCAGCTTGGTTTACCTGGATACTGGCATGATCCAGTGAAGGCTGTATCATTAGCATTTGTTTGTAGAGGAAGTCTTTAATGTGCCCAAACCTTGACCCAGGCCCCAGTCTTGAGTCCTCTTTATACAAAGGGATTCCTGGAACTTAAGTAATGTGTGAGTGGATATTGGCCCTAATGGGTGGTTTTGTAGAAGAAACTTGATGAAAACTACTCTGTTGGTATCTAAAGAGGGTATCAGCCTTCCCTGTTGAGGTTACCCTGACCTGAAAATCATATAGGTTATCTAAGCACATTAATTAAGAAGGAAACCCCTTGATATTTGTGGTGGTAGGTCATCTTTCCAGTAGCTCAGAATTGACCTGGAGTGGGCACAGTAGTATATTGCCTAGAGAATGGGGAAAGACACAGCCGACAGTGCTTGGCTAAGTTGTGGTGAGTAGACTTTAATAAGAGAAGGCTTAGATTTAAGGTTCTATGTAAATAATCACTGCTTATTATCTCCCTTGGAGGCAATTGTTGAGCCACCAAAGAGGATCCAAAGAAAAATAAGAACAAGAAGTCATTTTATAACTTGGGTAAGGATCTCAAGAATGAGTCATGGCGAGCAAGAGAGTAGCAAAACTAGCTACACAAAACACACAGGAGGGACCCTATTTCCAGGATGGGGCTGATTTTCTCTTTTATTTAGAGGGAACAAAAGTTTACTTGTCTGACTCAGAAGATTGGTTGGTTTTCTTTTTTGAAAAGAAACTTGAAGCCATCCACTAGTTTGCAGGTGTACCAAATTTGTGATCTCTATTCTTCACTTTCTAGTGCCTTGGGTGGCTTGGGTTTTACCTTGGAATGGGAATCTAACAATTACAGTACAGTTTTGAGAGCTAGTTTCCACAGACAGAAAAGAAGGCGTCGTTGAGAAGCGGTTAGTGTCTCCTGAGATCTGGGTAAGGTGCGTGAATGGGTGTACTACTAGGGCAGTGAATAGATACCACTGCCTCACTGAGAATTTGGAGATCTTGTACTAGGCAATATTCTCTTTATGGCTTGACTGCCAGTAAAATGAGTGTGTTGCACTGGGACTGGCATCAAAAACTCAATAGCCAAAAATTTATCAGTAATGGGCTTTATCCCGTCTAGCCTGTCTTTTAAGGTGGGAGAGGTATCACCTTTTGTGAGCGTATAGGTTAGTGTTCTTGAGCTGAATGATTACTGGATGGGCTTGACAGTTCACCATGGGGTGCCCTTATACCCCCTTGGAGATCAACCCCGGGCAGAGGAATGGAGCCAGGTTGGCTGGGTCCCTGGCACCTAGGACATGGATTGCCAGAGGTTTGAATGACAGAGCGGCCCTGAGTAGGAAAAATATATCTCTTCCAATTACTGGTATGAGGCATTTTGGTATTACCATGAAGGCAGCTTGGAAAAGGAAATTGCCCAACCAGAGGCTGAAGGGGTGATTAAAGAAAACTGACCAATTAAACTCCTTCAAGACCCACAACAGCTGAGGAATGGAATGATAATTTGCCCCAGTAAGACATTAGAACTGAATAAGACACCTTCATTGCAATAAGGAATGCAATTTGCTCCTCTAGTGCCAAGGGTCCTCATCCATGTTCAGACAGGCTCCTCAAGGAGGCTGCAGCTTTTGAGGGCACTCCTTTGCCCTGTGCCACAGTCGCCTGCTCTTGAAGCACCCAGACTTACCTCCATCACCCTTTGGATTGCGTTGGTTCCCCTTGGTGCCATAGGCTTTATCACAAGCCTTGTCCATTAGAGCCAGCATGGCTTTAGCTTGTGTTTTCTCCTTACTCAACTCGCATTTGTCGTCTTTGTCTCAGATATTAAAGACCATGTAAGCCACATTGACCAGTTGACTTATCCAAGCTTGTGGGCCCTGTTGGAGATTTTTTAGTTTTTTTTTAATGTCTGGAGCTGACTGGCTAATAAAATACAGTCCCAGGATAATTTGGCCCTCTTCAAACCAGTATTGGAAAGCTGCTGGATTTTCATCAGAGCTGTGACTGATAGTTCTGAGCCTGTCATAATCCATGTCATATGTATGCCCTTGAGCATGCCCACTGAGATGGCCTGGAACTATAACCTCCTTTTGGTGTCTCCACCCCACTCAGGCCCTTCATGGGGCCCAAATAACTTATCAGCTGGCTGACTACCATCGGAAGCAGCTGAAAAGACCTTGTCATTGGCCTGGCTTGTAGCTCTTACCATCCTCTCTTTTTCTGTTGCCATGTAGCAAGAAACCAGTATCTCTCCAAGTCAGATCAAAGACTTTTTCAGGGTATGGAATCTGCCAGCAAAATTTTCTGGGCCCCAGGAGAATTTACTCAGTTTCTCTTTGCATTGTTGGATATCCGTGACTGAAAAAGGGACTTGGACTTGGATGGTATCATCCATGCCTGCCACTTCTTGAAGGGGTAGAATGATGACAGGCTTAGATGTTGAGTTCCTTGAGTCCAGGGCCTTATGAGGCAGACCCAGACTAGTACAGTGTGGGCTCAGGAGGTTGTCTTTATGGATGGGGGGAACTGGCTGTACAGGTTAATAAGGGGTAGCCATGGGAGTGGGTATTTATCCCAGGGTCTGAGAAGGCATTTAAGCAAAGAGTCAAGTGGAACAGACGAGACATATCCCATGATGGGTGTGTGGGCAGGAGTAAGAATTAGGTTATTGAGCCAGGCATGATGGTACATGCCTGTAGTCCCAGCACTCTGGAGACTAAGGGTAGAAGGATAGCCAGTGGTTCAAGACCAGCCTGGGCTACATAGGGAGTTTTAAATACACAACAAGAGTCTTTCTTCAAAAAAAAAAATTAGGTCATGGGAACCTTACGGGGCATCCACTGGGTCAGTTCCCAACCTCCCAACCTGTGCAGACCCAGGTGCCATCTGGTAAAGCTGAACTCCTTGGGATTCAGATGCCAGATGCCTGGCCTTGTGTGGGCACCTTCATTTGGACCTTTGGATCACCCCTCTTGCCACAATCT
Organism: Chinchilla lanigera; assembly: GCF_000276665.1. Taxonomy (NCBI): domain Eukaryota; kingdom Metazoa; phylum Chordata; class Mammalia; order Rodentia; family Chinchillidae; genus Chinchilla; species Chinchilla lanigera. Next base: position 839,139 of record NW_004955433.1, read on the forward strand.
ATCTTCCAGATGGGTGTCTAGATCTGGGGTACATTAAGTTAGGTAAATGGTGGTGACCCAGTAAAGAACACAGCCAGCCTGGTTTTAAGGCTCTGAGCAGGACCTCCTGAAGTAACTCCAATGGAGTCTCTGAGTCAAGTTCATTGAGTAGGGTCTTTTATGGATAGGGTTAGTAGGACCAGCTTAGGTGGGGTGAAGCAAGGGGGGATTGAGATTGAGGGAGTCTAGGCAGCAGCAGTTTTGAAGCACAACAGCAGCCAGTGAGTTGATTTGATCTTGCAAGTTAATGAGGTCTGTAGGGACCTGCTTAAAAAGGGTACAGAAATGGTGAAGGGGAGCAGGGAGATCAGTCAGGCAAGATGGACAGTAGGGCAGCTGGGGGGGGCGCTGTAGCAAGCAGAAGGCAGTCATGTGCAGCAGAGCAGTGCATTTCATTTGTTCTTGGTAGGGAACTGAGGCTATCAGCATGAGCAGCCATGGTGTGCAGCTGAATCTGGCAAGGTCCCCTGCCCCTCTTCCCAGTTACTATTATTAGGGAGTTAATTTGATCTTGAAAGTTGGAGAGTTCAAGATTTGTTTGAGAGAGCTGAGAAACGGTGAGTAGAGATGCTTAGACTGGCTGGCCTGGTGCCAGCAATTGAGAGGGATTAACTTAACAGCCCAAGAAAATCATTGCTTGTCATGGGTAATATGCTGGCTGGATTAATAGAAAGTAGAAGCAAAAGGTAAAGAAGCTGATCTGGGATGGAGTGAATTCAAGGTGTCCTGAAGCCAGAGGTCAGTAATTACTTCTGGGAACAGAGTTGAGGTTGCGGGAGAGGATATTCTCTAAGAGAGAAAAAGTAAGGTGAGTGAGTTCCGGGAGGGAGACAGTGGTGAAGACACTAGGTAGCTTTCTGGGAGAAACCTCCAGGCAGGAGGCACAGAACAGCCTTAAAACCTAAAAAGGTTTTACGGTAATAGTAAGCAGGGCCGGGTAAAAGGCAGTGAGACCAGGGGTGATACGGAGGACCATGTAGGTTCTCTCCCATGTTGATTAAACTGGTCATTTTAAGGGTCTTGAGCTGGACCTGTTGACTTGAGGTGAAGGGAGGGAGGATAGTGAGCATAAAGGCTGGGAAGCACAGAGTAATGGCCTGAAGTGACTGGGCAGAATCTTCTAGGGAATGAGTGGGGGTAATGGGGCCCAGAAGAAAGGGGCACCCACATATTAATTGAAAGGGTATGGAGGTGAGTCAGGGGTAACAAGTTTGGGTAGGGTTGGAATTTAATGGAACGTTTTTGAGGTGTGGTAACAAGGGAAGAAGTAAAATGAGGTGATTGAGGTCTTTTGGGGTTTTGGATGAGAGCAATGTGCTTGGCTGTTTGTAAGCTGGCTGGCTTGGGGCTGTAAGGCTCCATGGAACAGGCAGTCGAGGACAGTCACCTTTAGTGATGAGGGGGTTGTCTCTATGAGAGTTTGTGTGTAACTTCTGTTAGTGATGGGGAGTTATGTGGAGTGAGAAGCTAAGAGGAGGCCAGGTTGAGTATTTGGGTTAGAGCTATGAGTTGGTTTTTTTGTTTTGTTTTGTTTTGTTTGTTTGTTTCCAGTACCAGGAATTGAACTCACGACCTTGCGCTTGCCAGGCAGGCGCTGTGCCACTGAGCTAAATCCCTAGCCCCAAGCTGTGAGTTTTATCTGTTGTGAGGTGGTTTATTCAGGGGAGTGGTTGGGTGTAAGAGCACATGTTGCCTGGTACCCACTGGGGATTTGGAATGAGCTTTTATCTATGAACCAAGTATAGTATTGGCTGCCTGTGGGATGAAGTTTATATACTGTACTGGGAAAGTGGTTGAGATCATGGTGATGGAGGGTTTGAAGGCAGCTGTGAATGATATCCTGAGCTGGGGAGGGCCTGAGGATATGGGGTTTTGGGGGAGGCAACATAAAGGGATGTGGCTGTGAGACTGAAGTTGGGAACCCAGAGATGAAAAAGATTATGGACCCAGCAGGGGTGGTCTACTGGGAGGAAGACTGGGTCACAGCAGTAAGGGAGGGAGCAGAGGGCATAGAGAGAAAGGTTTAAGTCAATAGGGAGAGGGATGAGAGTGGAGGATGAAAAAGGTCTACTCATGGGGACCTCTTCTCATTTGTCTGAACTCTGGAGAAAGTGGTCAAGGTCAGAAAAGATCTAAAAATTTTGTGTTTCGGTCAAAAAATCTGTTATTTACAGTAACTTGTATGTGGCCCCACCATGTTACAGAAATAGGTGAAACAGGTTATTGAGGTGCCTTGCAGGGTTGAGAAAATCTTTAGGAGGAACAGAGGCAAGTTCTTTCCTTGGTGGGTTAGGGCAGACAGTATCCAACAGAAAGAAAAGGTGATCAGCATCAAAAGGAATGTCACCCAGATGAAGACAAAAACCAGAATGAAGGACAAATAGAGCAACCCACATCCAGGTAGGTGTCTGGGCTGAACTAAAGGTAAGGCCTAGTTGGACAACCCACTGAGGAATGGGAGATGGTGATGACCCAGCAAGGAACACAGCCAGCCTCAATTTAATGTTCTGGGTGGGACCTCCTGAAGTATCTCAAAAGAAGAGTCCAAATCAAGTTTATTGAACTGGGTCTTTTATGGATGGGGTAGGGGTGATCCTTCTGCCTCAGCCTCTGTAGTACTGGGATTATAGATGTGTGCTGCCACGCCCAACAACAAAATTTAATTTAGGCAACAGTATACCAGTGTAAAGGAAAGTGGCGTGAGTGCTGAAGGCGTTGGCTTTAGGCATTTAGACTGTTGCACTGGGCCTAGGACACCTCCTATTTGGTTTTTGAAAGTGTGATTGACAGGGTGCTGAGTCATGTCAACTGTATCTAATGTGAACATCCTTTCCCATAATTCTCTTATAATTAGATATATGAGATACAGTCCATATGCGTGAGCCTTCAGTGAGCTCCAAGTGAAGAAAGCTTAACTATACTTCATGCTGGAAAATTGGCACACATGCTTCTTGCTTTGGGACTCCCGAATTTTCTAAGGCAGGCCCAGGGGTCTTTGTCTTTCTTATCTCTGCCTCCAAGAAATACACCATAGGACAGAGGTTGGGGGTTGGCCCTGGAGTGTTGCCCAGGTTCAAATGAGTACAGGCAAATGGTCCCATAGCCCCATTTGTGTGCCATATCTATATTACTGGAATTGTAGATATGCACCACCATACCTGGCTCTGATTTCATTTTAAGCTCTGCATTTAACTTTTTTTCCTTCACAGTTATCATGACTGTCTTGGTTACTTTTCTCTCATTGCTGAAACAAAATACCTGATACCAAAAATTAAGGAAGGAAAGGTTTATTTAGCTCACCGTTTGTGGAGGTTTCAGTCCATACTTGGCTGGCTCCAAGGCAGGGTGGCACATGACAGAGAACAAACAGTTCATGGCAGCAGAAGACAGCAAAAAGCAGCAAGAGCAAAAGGGAGGAGAAGCTGCGGCAAGCAACCTCTTTCCCTCCCTTAAATATCAAACTATCCGCCCCAGGGCAAGTGTAGCACTCACACCCGTGAATCAATCATAAGCTGTAACAGCCCGCCCCATGACTGCATGAGGCTTCCGGGGAACATCCAGACACAAACCCTAACACTGACTAAAATATCTACTTGATTAGATTTTTTTAGTTTCCACTTGTAGAAATATAGTCAACTCATTTCTTTGCATTAACCACTTAACAGTTTACGCCAAGTGTCACTTGGGCAGCACGTTTGTTTGCATATTGACTATCCCAGCTATCACTTGGGCAGGTGTCAGTTCAACCAGTTGAGTCTTGTTTGCATGAACATCTATTTACTTTACTTTACTTTACATGGGGTCTTGCTATGTAGTTCAGCTCACTGTGTAACCCACTATGTAGGTGGCCTCACACTCAGGGCAATTCTCCTGCCTCTGCCTCCCGAATGTGGGGTTTACAGGGATGCACCACCGTGCCTGGCTTGTTTGTTTTATATGATTTATTTTTGCATAACTTTTTGTCTAGAATGTTGTGTTCACCTTTGATGTTTGTTTCTAGTGCAATCTAACAATAATTTCAGGTTATTTTATTTTACTAACTCATGTTTGCAAAAAATTACCTATATTATAAAAATTAACAAAAAATGCTATTTTTGATCATCCTGTATTTAAATAATTGGACTGGTAAGTGGTTAAGTTTCTTATTACATATTTGGCCCATGTGGCTGCAGGACATTTTTCTTTATTAAAGGGAGAAAAAAGTCAGCCTTTCCTTAAGTATGTAATTTCCTGTATTGCAAAATACACATTTTTCTCCTGGTTGAGACTGTAAGAGATACCTAGATATGACAGTTTTCTCAATAAAAACAGAAGGTGGAGGTTCAGCTCTTTACTTTAGGTGCATTTAAACTCTGCTAACACTCAAAAAATAACAGTAGTTACTGGCCATATCAAATGCTTTTAATGACTGTGCTACCCTGAAAATAATTTTGCTGTAGCTATAGTTAAGTCTCAGTTCTTTTGATCCCTTGTTAAAATAGATTGCCTGTGCCCTCCTTTTTTTCTAACTTAGGTGAGGAGAACCAGAAGCTTGAAGACCCTGGTAAGACATTATCATAAACTTTTCCCTTGTCCCCTGCCATTTCTCAAATCGTCCTGAATGTTCCCTTATAAAAAGGTTGGTACAAAGTTAAATTAAGTGGAATTTCAAGTGGAATGATTGTTTTTACTAAATAGTTCTTATTTTTTACCCTTGGGAATAAAAAGGCAGAGCTCACTGTCTTACTTGGTAGATGAGTCGTCCTTTTCTTACTCTCTGAGACAGCTACAGGGTTAGGAAGAGATGGGAGGCCAGCGTCACTGGACTGCATCTTGAGGAGGTTTCTGCAGCTGAGATAAGGAGCACAGCCTACCCCAAACATAGACTATTTGGAGGTTCAGTGACTCCCATCACAGAAAAAGAATTTTTGAACTAGTCAGTAAGAGGCATGAGAGGGGTTTTGTTAGGCAAAAATTAAAGAAATCAGAGTGTGGGGGGGCAGAGAGATGGGGGGTGATCCAGAACGTGTACTCCTATTGTCTGTCGGCTAACTCATCTGGCAGGCTATGTCAAAATGCAAGCTGTTTACATGTATTTGAAGTTGAGACATACTGCCCAACAGTACGGTGCTTCCTTGCAGGTGTAGGAGGTGTGATTTACAGGTGAAAAAAATCCAGAGCCTGATTTATAGGCCTGATTTACAGGCCTTCTATTGCTTCAAGATCTTTAGGATTTTTTATTTTTTCAGTGAGTTTCACTCAAAAAGAGAAAAAGGATTAAGTAACTTTTGGGTCCTAAAGCAGCTGTTTTTCTTTAAAGTACAGTTTTAAAATCCCAATTTCTTTGTTTCCTTTCTGCCTGTTTTAAAAAATTTCTTCCCTTCTGCCTCATTAGGACTAAGAACAGTACTAAGCATAGAGAGTTTGGGGAATTAAGCTAGAATGGGGTGTGGGGAACTTCATTTATTGAATTTTTTTTATGTTCCATGGAATGTACCAACCATTTTTATGTAGTTATTTGTATTACTCTGCATTCATTATATAAATGAGGACTTCAAGTTCACAATGATTAAGAAGCCTGGCCAAAGTCATAGAACTAACAACTTTAATGTCAGTGGAGCTAAAGCAAGCCCAGGCTTCCACCTGGCACAGTTTCATTTAGAAATGGGTGTCTTAGGCCTGTCTTGTGAAGATAAGATTGGAGAAATAAGGGTTGAATCATGGAAGTTGTTGGAGTCTGGCTCACAATTTGAACTCCATCTTGTCTGAGAATGAAGAGCCACTGCGAGATGTTTTGTTGCCATGTTTTCCTTTGAGGGCACTGGAAGTAGAGGAATTATGTAGACAAAGGGGAGCATTAACTGATTAGCACTAACCAGTATGTATTTTTATGTTTAGGTGTGAACATCCATGAACCCCCTGAAGTACCTGGTAAGATAGCTGTCTGTTTGTTCTCTGAGCCCAAATATTAGATGAGAATGATTCTCCCGGGATTAAAGAGAATATTTTCCTTATAATGTGTGCTAGTCATCTACTAAGATTCTGGTATGGGTCTTAGTTACTTCCTTGTTGCTGGGACAAAATGCCCAACACCCACAAGTTAAAGGAGGAAAGGTTTATTTCAGCTCACAGTTTGCAGAGGTTTCAGTCCATAGTCAGCTGGCTCCAAGGCAGACAGCACAGCAGAGGAGCACAGCAGAGAAGAAACAGTCCATGGTGCAGCAGGCAGAAGGTAGCAAAACAGTGAGCCTCCTTTTCCTTTTATCCCACACAGGCTAAAAGCTTGTTGGTTGCTGCCACCTACACCCATGGTGGGAGTTCCCTCTTCAGTATTCCCATTACCCACAGCAATGCTAAATCATTCAGTGGACTGATCAGTTATCATACCCATAATCCTGTGTCACACACCCAGGATTCAGCCACCTACCAGAAACCCACCTATGAGCACATGAGGCTTTGGGGGACATCTAGGTATGAGCCATAACAGGAAGGAGAGAGTATAGAGATAGTGCCTTTCCTACCCAGTATTCAACAGTGCTCCTGGAGCACTGTTCTGGGGCAAGAAAGTTAGCACTGCGGGGACATGGCTGAGGGACACTGGAGTTGGCCCTGCTGGAAGTTAAATGCACCTTCCTGGTTTACAGCTAACATTACTCAGTAGAAACTTCCACTTCTCGAATAAGCTGGTTGTTAGCTTTGCTCTGGGATCTCTAGGTAACAAAATACAGACCCGGCATAAACACATGCTGGTGAGGTGCTATGGCAGAAGACTCCTCTAAGATTCCTCTTGGCGTAGATTTACACAAGGACGGGCTTATGGAGCCAAAGATTTTCAATCAAAAGCTGCAAACTACAGCTCAGTGGAAACTTGGGAGCTTGTATTTCAAGTTCATCAGACAAGAGTTTGAGAATTGTATTCACTGGAGCAAACTGCAAGCCATTGAAAACCTCTTTCTCATTTAGAAATGAAAATTCCAGAACCTTTTCCACTACCTGGTAAGCAATGGTTGGCAAGCCGGAAGAAAATATGGCATTTGGGGAGGTGTAGACATAAACTATCACCACAAAGCAGGTAGAATAGCTAAGTGCTTTCACAAGATCACACAAATGAGTGATGGGTCTTGATCTTTTAACTTCGACCAAGCGTTTGTTCCTTGATAGTAGTGGTTCTTCAAGTATTTTTCCAGTGTTTACCACAGCATATTTCACCCAATATATATAACCGTTACATTGATGCTTTTAAACTGAGAGCTGAGGGAAGGCCATTGAGAGACATTGAGCTTCTATGATCATAGAAACTGAACAGTGATTCCAGTCAGGTTCGTCAGAATTTTATGCTTACCAGACAGTGAGGAGGAAAAGCTACTCAACCTAATTTTTTTGTTTTTTTTTTTTGTTGTTGTTGTTGTTGTTTGGGTTTTTTCCAGTACTGGGAATTGAACTCATGACCTTGCGCTTGCCAGGCAGGCGCTGTGCCGCTGAGCTAAATCCCCAGCCCCCTCAAACTAATTTTTATTCCTAAGACAAGTAGAAGTAAGGAAAGAGGACATGATGTTTTACCAGAGAGCTATAAATGGTCATGACACCTCTATGCCTCAGAGTTTTTTCTTTCAAATGTGGACAATGCTTGTCATATTACCTCATGGGAATAACATTTGTCATATTTACCTCATGAGAATATCTCAGCATGCAGGCTCTTATACAGTGCTTAAAATCGTTTCTTCTGAGCTCATGTAGTGCTTTGAAAATAGTTTTTTAAAGTTTTTTATTAGGGGAATAATGATCACATTAAAGAAATTAATTTTTAGGACCCGCTACCTTGTAACTGTGCACATAGTGCTGTGCCTTGTCCGGTGCGACTGTCTATGGAAACTGCACGTTGTGTGAAGAAACAGCACTTCAGTTACACAAAGCATAGGCACAAACTCACAGGGTCCCGCATCTCTTTCATATGGACTCAGTCTACCAGTGACGGATTTATTTGGCTACAGCTTTCAAGTGAGCTAGTGATACCGATGACACACCTTGTCTGCCTGCACCTCTTCTCTCGAGACCTCGGTTTGCAGTTCTCCGATGGAAGTTTTAGTAGTCACACTGCGGTTTTCCGAAACGCAGCCATGGAGCAGAGTTTGGGGAATGAACTTGAGATACGGAGAGAGACCTGGCTTCAGGAAGTCTCTACACTTCTTCTATATAACTTTGCATGTTACTTTACTTTTCTGTACCTCTAGTTTTATGTGTATAAAAAGGACACTTCTGTCTTTTAGGGCTAATTAAGGACCTGATGTAATAAAATACCTGAGTAGTAGTAAAGTAGTAGTAAGTGGTAACTGACATTATTGTTATCTGAAAATATTTTTTTTTTCATTTAGAAAAAAAAGTGTTACATCCGGATGAAAACTCTGGTAATGAATTCTTTGGAATGGAGGCACCACTGGGTTCTAAGTCCTTTACCATAACCATTTAGTTAGCTCAGTTGTAAGGAATTTGGGGATGACATCTGTGCTATATAGTTTTTGAGATTCTAGTCTGCATGCCAGAGGAAGAAAATTCTGAGAACTACTTTCAGTGTGAATGATGGGCCACTATTAAGACTCTCAAACGGAGAAAAAGGTACCTGACCTGAAACTGAAACAGCTGCAATGCAACTGTCCGTATCTATTCCAGGATGAAGGAGTAGCTAGGCTTCCCAGAGTGAACTGGAACTGGGAAGGAATCCTCGGACTCAGGAATGGCTCGTCAAAGTATGAGTGAAAACTATACAGCATGCTAATACTGGGACCAGTCATTCTGTGCTCCTCACTATGATTTCCCTTCCTCCAATAAGCCACTAGCTTCTGCTGAGACTGTTGTACTGTATTGTGCTCGCTCCATGGAAAGCTATATGTAGTGCAGGCTTTGAAAAAGGCAGTCAGCACAGTACCCAGCATCTCACTTAATCTCAAAAGATAGTGCACAGACCTCTAAACCTATTATTCGTCCTTCAGGCCCACTCTCAGAGATAATCAAGTTTCTTTAACCTTTAATTACATCTTTCTCTTCTAGATAGATGTATAATGCAATTAACTCAAAATCTATTTATATTTTAGAAGACAGACATCAAGGAAACGTGAATAATCCTAGTAAGAAATGTTTCATTTCTTCATTTGATAAATATCTGTTTGTGCAATGTAGGAAAAATGAGAAATTTACTTTTCCTCCATAAAAGGATGAAGAGTCTAAGGCATCATAATAAGAGTATAGCATCATAACCAAGTTTGCGTGTGTGTGTGTGTGTGTGTGTGTGTGTGTGTGTATGTGTGTGTACCTTGACTTTCTTTTTTAAGAAAAAACTTTATTTCTTAAATAATCATTTCCAATGTGGCTAAAGGTTGCACTGTTTAGAACAGTTCTCAGTCTTTTCAACCTGATTTTCCTTTTTCTATTAACAAATATTTGATAACATAATTTGTTGCAAAATTACAACATGAAGGTTTAATTAAGGTTTAATGAAGTAGACAGATGCTTAGATTTACTTACACAGAAAAATCTGTGTTTAAGAAAAGATTGGAAGCTGTTCTATACAACAAATATAAGAAAATGAAAGTGAGGAAACAGTGAACATTAGATAAAGAACTAGTATTTAATGTTTTTAAAATTATCTGAAAATATTCTGCTTATATGTAAAACTGATTTAGATTCTGAGTTTGATGGATTTTAAACTTTCTTTGAGGGGTGTACTGGGGATTGAAACTCGGGACTTTGTACTTGCCAGGCAGGCACTGTGCCACTGAGCTGTGTCCCTGGCAGGGTTTAAACATGTTTAGCAGTGCATCTGAAAGTTATGCAGGATGTAGGTCAATTTTTCATTGTATGAGAGTATCCTGAGCATTTCAGAGTATCAGTGTGTTTTATGTCTATCCTGTTGTTAGGACAACTGTGAAACCGTCCTTTGACAGTCGTCCAGATTTCTCTCTCACGGGAACACTGTTGCCTTGAGAACCAGTGGTCTACAGTAACATAATAATGCATGAATGCATCTGCCTTTCTTTGCATTTCTATGCATATAACTGCATGTTTGTAACTATGCCAAGGAATTTGAAGGCTTTTAGAAAACTATTAAAATGATAGCTTCATTTAGAAAACGTGACTGGTTATCCCATTTGGACAAACTTTCAGTCTGTTTCCTCCTGTTGTATAGTCTGTTTAAACAAAAATGTCCATAATTCTGCAGGTGGACACTATTATTCCTTGCACTTGCTCAGATAAAAGGGATGCAGTTTTTACTAGAGCCACATATGTGTAGAGAGAAATAAAAGCATTTTTGGGGTCACATTCTCAGGGCTTGTATTTTAAAATTCAGCTATCTCCAATTGTACACTGGTAGATGTTTGAATATGTGTATGAACTATACCGCCTTGTTTGAAATAGAAGACAGTTAAATTTTACCTTGAATGTAGATACAATGACTTCTTTTTTTTAAAGACAGGATCTCACTGTGTAGTACAGGCTAGCCTTGAACTCACTTATGTAGCCCAGGCTAGCCTTGAACTCATAGCAATCCTGCCTCAGCCTTCCCAGTGCTGGGACTACAGGCATGTGCCCCCACACCCAGCCCTTACGTGTATATACAGAAATCAAAATAGAAAAATTGCTAGAAACTCGAGAACTTGGGGCTGGGGATATAGCTCAGTGGCACAAGTGCCTGCCTGGCAAGCGCAAGGCCCTGAGTTCAATTCCCAGTACCAAGAAAAAAAAAAAGAAACTCGAGAACTTGAACAAGAAATAATAATTGTCTTGGCTATGTAGAGTGAAAAGCCTATGCAGTCCTAGATAAAGCCTAGAGCAGCACATCCTGCTGATGTGTGTATGGAAGTATAGCCTGAAATCTCTACTGAGTTCTTTACTTGAAAGTTGTTCTTATTTGAAAGTGTTGTAGTTCAGTAAATGTCTAGCTCATTTTCAGTATTGCTGCTTACGTGTTTAGGACATACAGTATAGAGGGATGACACTTGATACCAAAAATGATGTGTCAGTGACCATGTATTCTCTTTGACAGCTCCGGGTCCAGGTCCAGTTCCTGCTCCAGGTCCCAAAACCCATCCTTCTGCATCCTCTGGCAATGTGCTTCTTCCACCGCTTGGGGCATTCCTTGTTTTAATCAGCGCTTCTGCTGTAAATCTTGTTGTCGTTCCATAGTGTGATACATTTTTTAGCTTTCTTACTTTTACTTGGAATGCACTGCTGTGATCCCACAGGAGAGCAGAAAGATGTAATATTTTCATTTGTTGATAAAGTCACTTTGTAAAACAAAAACTGTATATTTGTTATTTGTTTTGCCAGTTCAGAAAGTTGTCCAGATATGGCACAGAATTAACTTTTCACTTATTTCTATATTAAGCTTATGATTTAAAAAAAACCTCTAAAACTGTGTACTCCTGATTGGATTCAATAAAAGACTTCAAGATTGTAAGATATTTCCATAGACTTGCCAGTGAATGTCCATTTGTAGTATTAGTGGCTAACATAAATTTAATACCAAAATCAGAATTTTAAAGACACTCTGATCTCTTTAAAGGAAAAAACTTTGCCTTGAAATAGTATCATTCCTCTTCCATCAGTCTCTTTATCTCAATATATAGTCCTACATTTTATAAACCAAACAGTTTAAGCCAGGCATGATGGCCCACCCCTGTAATCCCAGCACTCAGGAGGCTGAGGCAGGAGGATTATTGCAAGTTCGAGACCAGCCTGGGCTACAAAGTGAGCTCAAGGCCAGCCTGAACTACACAGTGAGACCCTGTCTCAAAAAAAAAAAAAAAAAAAAAAAAAAAAAAACCGAACAGTTTCAGTCTCTAACTTGAATCTCATGCTACTCAAACCAGGCATTTTTTTTACAAGATATTGAATATGCATGTCAAACAAGAAAAAGTGAAGTCATAGTACCCCTTTCCCTGAGGTATTGTGGTAGTTTACATGATTGGTGTAGGCATGGTAACTGATTTGTTTATACTTTGCCAATGTCTCAAAAAGCATTTAAGTTATAGAGGTCTAAACTAAGTGTTAAGGGTTCAGTGTGCTTCTTTTGCCAACTAGCTCTTGTTCAAAATTTTGAGGGAAGACAATCTATAAGAGCCACTAGCCAGTTGAGGCTTAAAAACAGAACTTCTGGAAAATTGTGCTACAGAACACAACTTAGCACTGGGGCTCAAGGGGTCTTTCTTTCTCCCACTCACCCACCTAAAAGAACTTGATGTCTTAGTCTGTATTCTCACAGCTCTGGAGGCTGGGCAAATCCAAGATCAAAGTACTGGCAAATAGATTTGGCTCCTGTTGAGGGGCCTGTTAGCTTATAGAGCAAAATATCTTCTCACAGAGTCTTCAAATATGACAAGGGGCAAGATGGGTAGAGTACTAATCCTATTCAAGTCTCTACCCTCGTGACTGCATCCCCTCTCAAAGGCCCAACTCCTAATGCCAAAGTCAGTTTGTTCCAAATTTGTGTTCGAACACTGAAAAGTTGGAGAACTGAACATATTTTTCTCATATGAAATAATGGAAAACCAAATAAGAGGTACTGAGACCCAAAAATTACATTTCATTTATAAATTCCCTTTCCCAGGACTTTTAACAGATTGTGGTTCCGTTTTCCTTAGTTTTACTGCTGGTATCACTAACTTTCTTTGGAGCCATGGTTGTTATTTTATGTAAAGTGCAAAAAAAAAAAAAAAGGAGAATAAAACCAGCACAATGAGGAATGTTTCATCCCACTAACACAAACACTACACAGTATGTTGTCTCAGCAAGAGCAGTGCTTTGACTGAAGCATCACCCCTTTTCATCTTCGGGGAGACAAGATGTGTGACTCACTCTGGGCCTTGCATTTTTTTCAACTCAGATTTTTTGGTTGACTATTGAACAGTTACGAACACTGAGCAGGTTTTTTTTTCAAACTTTGCTGTTCAAATAGTGGAAAGTTCGAACTGGGAGCTGTTTTGACAACCAAGGTATCACTGTACTGTCATATGAGGTGTTAGGGTTTCAGTAAGAATTTTGGGGGACACAAACATTTAGTCTATAGCATTTGGTGATCACTTGCTTGGAATACACCTACGGTACTGATAAGACCACAATTATTTAACTAGCTATATGATCAAGGACCAAAGGCTTACCTTACCCAGTTAGCAATGAATTAGATGCCCAGAAGGATGACTGGACCTATCTTCAAAATACAAATTCTGTGAGAGGCTGAGACAGGAAAATCACTATGTGTTCAAGCCCAGACTGGGCTATATGTGAGTTCAAGGACAGCCTGAACTAATAGCAAGATTTTGTCTCAAAAAACCAGAAAAGGGGAGAGAAAAGAGAGCAAGCTGACTCTTGAGTGCTAGCTGTGTGTATTTACTTTGTGCCACTAAGAACCTGACATTATCAGAATATGGAAAATGAAAGCTAGAGAAGCATGGTATGCATGATCAGTGATGTGCACACTAGACTGTATAGCTCAGTAAAGGGTTGGGGATATAGCTCAGTGGCACAGTGCTTGCCTGGCAAGCATGAGGTCATGAGTTTGATTCCCAGTACCAAAAAAAAAAAAAAATAATCACTTCCCATATAGCTCAGTAATTAACAACTCTTTTTAGTCAGTTTTTTCCTGCTGTAAGAGGGTATGCAGAAAGAGACTTTCTTCCATACCTGGCTGTGTGGGTGAAAACAATGGATGTGTCTGTCTTCCAAGCCAAGTGGAAGGTATGACAAAGGAGAGAAATTCGCAACTGCTGTAATTCCCACAATGGTAGGAAAGAATGCTGACGGAGGTGGTGTATGGAGATTTGCATGCCATAAACTCAGCAAAAGTGGCTGCAAAATTCTAGTAGCTAACTTAGGAAGAAAAACAAGTTCTCAGTCTCCTACACAATTGTAACCTATTGTACTCTGCAGTAAGTGATGACAGAATGTGTTAGTGGATTATCAGAGGATGGATTCTGGATACATGTGTATGATATTTCTCACTGTCCCCACAGTAAATACAATAGCAAGACTCATGGGACCTATTTCTTGTAACACCTCTCAGTACAAGCCAAAACATTACATAGAAGTGACAAATTGTACCACTTCAAGAGGGCCATCAAGCTGGGTGTGGTCATGTATACCTGTAATCCCAGATGCTGAGGCAGGAGGATTCCAAGATCAAAGTTAGCCTGAGCCTACACATACCAAGATCTTATCTGAAACAAAAACAAAAAAGGTGCCAAGAAGATGCAGACCAAATATATAGCCTGTAGTCAGAAGTATTATTTAAAATGACTGGGTTGTTAAAGAGTCACTGTTGTACATTATAATGTCCAACTTAGGTTTTCTGTATTTTCAGATAATAATGATGTATTAGGGAATTTTTTTACCCTAAATGCTTTTATTTGCCACACCCTCGTCAGGATGTATCAAGGCTGACAGAAGTCCTCGAGAGAGTCAAATCCAATTCATAGAAACTAGGACTCCTAGATTTTGATTATGATTGTGAATTTAGTGCTTGTGTGGACATAAATGGTCTTTCCCTAAAAGTCAAGTAAAGAAAGCACCAGATAAAATTATATAAAATTACAAATTAAGAATTTATTTTAAATTTTCATTTTTAGAAATAAAGGTTTAAAAAACAAAGTTGCAAAACCAGTAATTCTGTTGTATCCTAACTGCTTAGATGTATTCTATAAACTCCAAAAAAGTCAAATAATAAAAAAATATATTTTCCAATCTTATAGAAAAGAAAACCACATTAATCATTAAATACTGTTGGATTTTCTTTACTCCTCCCAACTTAAATTCACATATATAAAAACTGATGAAGTCCATTTACATTCTGAATCTCAAATTTTCAACAGCCAAGTAATTATACTTATATGCAAAGTACATATTTCATATTTACTTGCCATAGAAAGAATGGAAATTAATAATTACTGTGATGTTTAAGAAAATGCTGTTGTAAAAATGTTAATTATGTTCTTCCCTCTTTTTAAAGTATATGCAGCTTTTTAGATGTAAATCTTTTGAAGGTTATTTTTGAAGAGATGTGATTAGTTTATTTCAGATTCAGCGAAGAGTAATTTCTCAGTAATCTCCTCAAAACTCCAAGCCAAGAGAGGGTCATTTTCTTTATTTTTCTCCATGTGGTCGGATTCGTTCTTGAGGAAGGCCTGATGCAGTAAGAGGATGCGTTTCACAAACTTCTAACACACGTTCGTAAACTGTCAACTAAAGACACCACCTCTGATGTGGATGGTTTCATTCAATCCATGTTCTACCAACTTTATGTCTTCTAGGTCATCTTTTATAATGCTAATCAAGTGACTAAGGCCTTCCTGTTGTTGTTTCAAATGCTAGAATGAAAGAAAATAGGACATATTATTACTCTATTAAACAGCAAGCTGCTCACAGGAAAGATTTTTAATAGCAATACATATTTAAACATTTGTACTACACATCTTTGGCTGATAACACTTTATGTAACCACAGTAAAAAGGATACAATTCAAAGTATAATAAAACCAAATATTTATGAATAGTATCTTAAATAGAAATGTTTTTGGATAGCTGTTTGCTTGTATCAACCTGTGATAAAGGTGTATTAAAACTCAAGATACTTAAATATTTGAAAACAGTTTAATGTGATACATAAGTTTGTTACGGTAATGGTTAAAGATTATTACAGTTGGTAACATTTTTAGGAGTCCTTCCCACCTGCTATGCTAAGGTATTGTTGTAATAGCTTTACTGATATTGTTTAATTCATTTAAAATCCTTTTGAGCACCTTTTGGGGTACTAGGATCATTTCTACTTTAAAGAAATTGTGCATAAGTAATCTGTCCAAGGTCATAAAGGTCATAAAATAGATGATAAGCCATGATTCAATCCCAAAACAGTGTACCGCTTTTCCTCATTTAAAAAAGGCTAGGGGGGGCTGGGGATTTAGCTCAGCGGCAAAGCGCCTGCCTGGCAAGCGCAAGGTCGTGAGTTCGGTTCCCGGTACCGGAGAAAAACCAAAAAAACAAAAACAAAAAAAAACAAAAACAAAAATAAAAAAGGCTAGGGGTGGGTGGGTGTTGGCTGAATGGTAGACTACTTGCGTAGTATGCACAAACTGGGCTCAAACTCCCAATACCACACACAAAAGATGTTTATATATTAACATATATAAGCTCTTTAGTATGGTCCTAGATTATGTGTTAGAATCTTCTGCCTCAGCTAATTTTATTGCCAAGTACTGCACTTAAATGATGCAATATAAATGAGTGTGTATTGCTACAAGCTTGGAAGTCAAGCTAGTTTTTAGTAATAACTATTCTACTGTATACAATATTGGATTTGTATAACATTTATACCCATCTAAACAAAATTCTCAGGGCCAGGTCAATAGTCATACCTAGTATGTTCCACAAAGTTTACCATCTTGTGGTATACTTCTTTAAAACAGTGATTAGACAGCTTTTATTAAGCCAATCTGTATTTATACTAATGAAAACAAGCTATAAAGTACTTCTCAAGTTTTTTTCATACAAAAATGAACCCTACAAAGGTGATTGGAGGCTTTGACTACCTCAGCCTCCACCCAGGTCCCCTTAGGGCTGAGAGAAATTTTAATAACTCAGTATAGTACATCTGTCATTTATATGTAGGTTGGGAAGGTATGATTCAGGGCAGCTGCTTCCCAATTTAACATACATATAGATCACTTTATAATGTCGATAAAATGCAGGTTAAGTAGATTTGGAATAAGAAGTGAGATTTGAGATTTCTAATGTCCTTCCTATTGCTGCTATTACGTATAGTTCTGGGTGGGGGAATGATGGTAGAAATGATTCACTTCTTAAAACTGTGGTAAAATAGGCAAAACATAAAATTTACTCTCTGAACCACTTTTAAGTTACAGTTCAGGGATGTTAAGTATTTTCACACTGTTGGGCAGAAAGTGCTACTGTCTGTAGAATTCCTCAAACTGAAAGTCTGAACCCAGTAAACAATCCCCATTCCCTTCTCCCCTGCCAATGACCATTCTCATTCTCTTTTAATTAGACTACTTTTGGTACCTGATAGAAGTATAATCATATTTTGTCCTTTTATGACTCGCTTATTTCACTTAGCATAACATATTCAAAGTCTACCTACGTGACAGTGTGTGACAGAATTTCCCTTTTAGGAAATACCCATTGTGTGTATATATATACACAGGATAGATATGTACACATTTGTCCAAAGACCCTTCTTTCAGCTTCCCTGCTCTGACAGCTGGGAAGTGCCACTGCCAGTCATATGGTAACCCTATTTTTATTTCATTTTGTTTGTATGTATGTATTTATTTGGTGGAACTGGAGATTGAACCCAGGGCTTTGGCCCTGGGCTACACCCCCTGAGGCCGTTTTTATTTTTTACATTGGGACAAGCATGTGCCACCATACCCAGCCTACTTTTAAATTTTAAAAGAACCACCTCACTATACAGGTTGCATCATTTTATGTTCCTCAGCAGCTTATGAAAGTTCTAGTTCCTCTACATTCCCACCCAACATTTTATTTTTGGATAATAGCCATCCTGATGAACATGAGGTGGTAAGCTCACACTTTTAAAAAGTACACCTTTGTACAACACTTACCTGCTTGATTTCTCGTAACAGATCTGCATCTATGTAATATCTTTCCTCAGATCTGACTGCTCCAAAGTGGTTCTGCATCCTGATTTGGGACATCAGTTCATTTAGTCGGCCCTAAAAACAAGTCAAAATGTAACTGCTAACAACAGTACCACTTCTAACAAAGAATGTTTTCTTTTCAAAGGATGGCTTCAGAATGTTAACTAAAAATTTCCAGCAGAAGTGGTGGCACACAGGAAGTTTGAGGCAGGAGGACTGCTGTGAGTTCGAGGTCAGCCTTGGCTACATATGGAGTTCAAGACCAGTTTGAACTACACAGCAAAACCCTGTCTCAAAACAACAAAAACAAAACAAAACATTTCCAATGGTCTCTGTATGCATCATTTGAAACAAGAGCACAAGCCAAAAGAATCATGACTAAGAGTTTACTTTAGAAAGGAAGTTTCAACAAATGCTTAATAAACACAGCTTTACAAAATTCTGTTTGAAGACTACTTGCTACTTTTCTGCAGATCTACCTGAATTTTCTAC
Organism: Chinchilla lanigera; assembly: GCF_000276665.1. Taxonomy (NCBI): domain Eukaryota; kingdom Metazoa; phylum Chordata; class Mammalia; order Rodentia; family Chinchillidae; genus Chinchilla; species Chinchilla lanigera. The sequence goes on from NW_004955433.1 coordinate 857,308, forward strand.
CTATATGGTCTTAGAAGTGCTTACCTTGAACTGAGTAGGTGCATTTAGTTCAGACTGAATTGTATCTAGCTGAACCCTCAACTGCTCTTCATCAGCTTGGATGGCATAACCACTCTTCCTTTGAATTTCCTGTTTGATTAGGACCTACACAAAGAAAGGCCATAAATACTAACAGAATCAACTCTTACGCAAGTTATTTTGTTACAATTAAGTTGTTGGAAGAAATCAGCTAGAAACTATACTAACACTATACAGTGGTACCTCAGTTCACAAACTTAATTTGGTCTACAATTTTGGAAAAGATGGTCACATTTGTGTTTGTGTCGGAAAAATGGCTGCAGTTGTGTTTGCCACCCAATGCAGATTGCAAACAAAAATTCTGCCAAACACTTCTGCTTGTAAACCAAATTGTTCACAAACACAAGTGCTTGTGAACCAAGGTACCATTGTAGTAGGGCTTAACATTGTGATTCAAATTATGTTTCCATCCATTTTTTTTTTCTTTTGAGACAGGGACTCACTATGCAGTTGAAGCTGGCCTTGAGTTCACTATGTAGCCCAGGGTGGCCTCAAACTCACAGTGATTCCTCTGCCTCTGCCTCCCGAATGCTGGGATTACAGGCATGTACACCTCTGTACATTTTAGTCAAGGAGAAGTATCACGTAAGTACACTCAACAACTAGAGTAGCAGTATGGAGAAAAGAGTAACAACTATTTTAAACCTATACATAGTTTCATGGCTTAAAAAACTACAAAAAAAGGCAACATTATACTAGTCTTAGATACTTGTAACCTTGAAGAATAATATAAATACGCAAATCTCTAATATTTAAGTTTTTTTGTTGTTGGTTTTTTGTTGTTCTTTTTTGAGGCAGGTCTCAAAATATAAATATATAAATAATAATAATAAATAATATAAAAACACAAATCTCTAATATTTAAGTTTTTTATTGTTTTTTTTTTGTTGTTCCTTTGTGAGACAGGGTCTCACTGTATAGTTCAGGCTGGCCTTGAACTCACTTTGTAGCCCAGGCTGGTCCTGAACTTGCAATGATCCTCCTGCCTCAGCCTCACGAGGGCTGGATTACAGGTGTACATCACCACAGCTGGCTCTAATATTAAGTTTAAATCCGTTTTATTGTACTTTTTCTTCAGATTACAAAAGCAGTCTGTACTGTTTGCTTGGTACTGAGGGCTGAACCCAGCATCTTCACACTGAATTACATCCCAGACTTTCTTTTATTTTGAAACATGGTCTGGCTAAGTTGCTTTCTAATCATTAATATTTTACAAAACATATTATATACATAATTAACACAATAAAATCTCATTAAACCCTTAGAGGTTTAACTTGTTATTTTGAATAGATGCATTTTTTCATACATTAATGACCTCTATTCAATACTTATTGTCTTGATGGGCACAGAACATTTTGTTTTATGAATTGTATACAGAACTCAGCTTGCAGATATAGATCCCCAAGAATGAAACTGCTTGGTTAAATTAAGTATGTACATTTTCATTTGTAACAGAAGCTACTAGACTGCTTTCTGAAAAGATCCTAAAAATTTATAGATTTACAACCACATGAGAGAGTACCTTTACCCTACATTCCTGTCAGTAGTGGTGATGTTTAAAATTTTTCAGTCTCACAAGTTTAAGGGAACTCATATTTATTCTTTAATTTGTTGGGTTTTCTTGTTTTGTCTTTGAGACAGGGTTTCACTATGCAATTTAAGCTGGTCTTGAACTCACTTTGTAGCTCAGGATGACCTCGAACTTGCACCAATCCTCCTGCTTCAGCCTCTTGGGTGCTGGCATTATAGGCATGCACCACCACACCTGGCCCAATTCTTTAATTTGTAATCCCTTGATTCCAAATACTTTGTAGCTGTTCATCTATAAACTGCCCTTACACTTTTCCTGCACTGCAACTGTTTTCCTGTCCAACTATAAAATTTCTTTGTAGAATATGCACATTAAAACTACAGCTAACATCAGTGCTATTTTCACATTTTCCTTTTTCTGAATTCGTGATTGTTGACACATGGCTTCTGGCATCATGCTTTTTACCTGCCTTTTTAGTACTAGGGATTGAACCCAGGGCCTTGTGCATGGTAGGCAAGCATTCTACAACTAGAACTATATCCCAAGTCTATTTTTAATTTTTTTTTTTTTTTTTTTGAGACAAGGTCTCAATAGGTTGCCTGGGCTAGTCTTAAACTGGTAATCTTCCTGCCTCAGCCTCCTGAGTAGCTGGGATTACAGGCTACTCAGTGGCAGCTTCTACATTTTTTGTTGTGTAATTTTTCTTTCTTACTAGGATTGAACTATATTCTCAGTTCTTTTTTGGGAAAAAAAAAAATTGACAGTCTTAGTTGTCCAGGCTGACCCTGAACTTGTGATCCTCTTTCCTTCACTTCCCAAGTAGCTAGAATTACAGGTATGTACCACGATGCCTAGCAAAATTTTCTAATTCTTACATAGTCAATTTTGTTCTATGGTTTCTGCTGTTCTGGTAAAGTGTCTCCCAATCCCTTGATTATACATGCAGTCTCACTAGTTTCTTAGAATTAAATCTCTATTACTTTTTTGCATATAATATACAGTGGTCTAATTTTATTTCTTCTGAATGGAAAGTCAGTTACTCCAGGATAACTTAATGAACTGAAATACCACCTCTGTCATACATATATCCAGATACACTTGTATCTGTTTATAGATTCTCTTATTCTGCTCCAAGGATCTTATGTCCCATCTTATGGCAATATAGCATTCATTTGATCACAAGAGGTTTAAAATACTGAGTCACAAGATTCAATCCCCAGTACCACATTAAAAAACAGAGGTGGGGTAGAGTATAGCTCAGTGGTAGATTTCACACCTGGTATATATAAGGTCCTAGGGTGACTGTCAACACTGCCCCTCCACACCCTCCAAAAAGATACAGAATATTTCCATTACCCAAAAAATTCCCTCTTGTTTCTCTCCTATTCTTGGGCCCTAGAACTAACTTACCTTGCGCATAATGTCATATAGAGGGAATCATGCATTATGGAGCCTTTATATCAAGCTTTTAAAATTTGGCATAATTTGCATCTTTTTTTTCCCTTCAGTACTGGGGATTGAACCCAAGGCCTTTGCACTGAGCTACATTCCCATCCCTTTTGTTTTAATATTTTGAGTCAGGATCACGCTATGTTGTCCCAGGCCAGGCTTAACCTTGTGATCCTCCTGCCTCAGCCTCCTAGAGTGCAGGAATACAGGTGTGTGGCATTGTGCCTGACAATCTGCGTTTTTAAATTAGATGTATCTGGTGCCAGCACTCAGAGGCTGAGGCAGAAAGGTCACAAACTGAAGCCCAGCCTGGGCAACTTAGCAACTTGATGAGATACTGTCTCAAAAAAAGGGAAGGAGGGATTTGCCTAGGGATGTAGTTCAACACAGAAGCCCTGGTTTCACTTCCCCAAACCACCTAAAAGACAGATACATCTATATCTCTGTTCATAGATTTCTTATTTGAGGTGAAAAAACAGCTATAAAGTGGTAGAAGTGCTCTGCAGAACAGTTTGGTAGTTTTCAAAAAAATCAAACATAGTGTTACCATAAACCCAGCAATTCTTATGTTTACACTTAAGAAATGGAAGCATGTGTGGACATATTAATAGCTCTATTTTTCATAATAGCAAAGAACTAGAAACCAAAATGTCCATCAGTTGATAAATATATAAATACAAATGTGGATATTCATAAAATGAAAATCAGCAATAGAAAGGAATAAAAGTACTGTTACATGCTACACTATGGTTGACCTTTGCAAACATTATGCTACAAAGAAGCTGGTATGATTCCATTTATATGAAGTGTTCAAAATAAGCAAATCCATTAACAGAAAGCTATTACCTAGAGCTGGTGGATTTAGAGTAAAATGAAGTAGCTACCAGTAACCAGGGAATTTATTTTTAAGGTGATGAAAATGTTCTAAAATTGATCATGGTCGTAGCTGCAGAAGTCTGAATGTATTACAAACATATGTTGGACTATATCATTTAAATTAGTGAATTATGCAGTACGTTGTATATCAGCAAAGCCGTTAAAAAATGTAAGAAAGTCATCTATACTTTTCCTCAATTGTCAAGAATAATTTGGAATTAGCACCTCATCAACTAGACAAACTTCAGCAAATAAATTATCTGGCCTTGGTATCTTCCTCTAATTTTTTTGGCCTCTTATTTTCTTACTGTTTTATACATCTGTGATAATGGTTTTTTTTTTTTCATTAACTTTGTATAAATATATTGCTCTTTCCCTTCTTTAGACTCAGAAGTCAGTCAACCACTTTGACCATCTCTTTGAAGAAACAGCTTTTTAATTCTAATTTTTTAAATGTCTCATTGATTTTACTTTTATCTATTTTTCTCTTAGTTGGTTTTTTCTGGGTTATCTTGATATTCTTTTTTTAATTTCTTAACTTTTTTTTTCATTTGATTTTTAAAACTGAAGACTTTTTTTTTTTTTTTTTTTGGTTTTTCTCCGGTACCGGGAACCAAACTCACGACCTTGCGGTTGCCAGGCAGGCGCTTTGCCACTGAGCTAAATCCCCAGCCCCAAAACTGAAGACTTTTTAAGCCTATATATTTTTTCTGAATACATCTTTTGCTGTGCCCCATTTGTTCTAAAATGTAGTATTTCTGTTTTCATGATAGTTTATGATTTCAGTTTTGTTGCCATTCTTTTATTTTCCCTCATTAACTTGGAAATTGTTGGTTTTCAACCATTAATGGTCACACTCCCTTTCTTGACACCTAAACTTGTTTTTCTATTGTTTGAAAGTTAGTATCAGTGATCTCATATGTGCCTTTCTTCACAGATCCTTCATTTCTTCACTATTTTCACCTACTCTCTCCCACTAAGATACAAACTTTCAGATATCTTCTCTTCACCCAACCCTGTAAGATCACTCCTTGAACTTGAAGGTTTTACTGAGAAAGTTTTACGCTTTCAGTTTCAGACTATTATTGTTTGACTCTTTTTTTCTATTAAAAGATCTATACTCAACACACATTTCATACATATCTTACAAATGTTTAGGGAAAAAAAATCTGATTACTACCTGTAAGGTTCTATGGGAAAGATCCATGAGTTTCCTCTTATACTGTGCGATTTTGGCCATACTTGTCGTCTGATTCTTTTGTAGCTCACTAATATCTTCAGATATGATCTGTTTTTTAAAAGTTAGGGTAAGTCACGTATGGATGTTACAGTTACTTATCACGTAGACCTATATGTATAGGCAAAGTCTAATTTTGAGATAAGCTTGAAAGTCACTTCTCAAAATACAAACTCCTTTCCTTTAATTCTGCATTTGTATTTCTTCCCTTATTATACATCTAAAAATTAAAAAGTAGCATTCAGAGAATTCTTTGGTGCTCCACAATATTTAGCGATGAGGCAATATACAGTAAAAATAACACATTTAGAAATAAGGATTGTAAGTAATATTATAGAATACAAACAACAACCAGACCTGAATAGAAAAATGTTAACATGATGACAGCTTGGGCTTTACAATTAGCCTTAAACCCACTGTTAGAAATTATAGTACAGTCTAAGGACTACTAATGGCTATGGCATTTTAAATTGTTCTAAAATTGATTCTAGTGGTTGCACAACTCTTTGAGGAAACTAAAAAATTACTGGATCATATATATTTTGTTTGTTTTGTTTTCTTGAGACAGGGTCTTGGTATGTAGCACAGGCTGGGCCTGAACTCACCATCCTACCTCTGCCTCCTAAATACTGAGATTACAACACATGTATGTCATGGTGCCCCACTGGATCATATACTTTTAAGTGGGTGAACTGTATGATATGTGAGTTTTGTCTCAATAAAAATGCATAAAAGAAAAAAGAGGGACATTACATAAATCTCCCAAGAAAATGCAATTCTAGATAAATATGTATCCAACAGAGATTCAAAATACATGAAGAAAAACCGATAAAACTGAAAGGAAAAAAAGACAAACTCAAAACTACAGTTGGAGACTTCAACTCTCCTAACAGTTGAACTGGCTGGCAGAAAAATCAACAATACAGAACTGAACAATACCACCAACCAAGTGAATCTCACTGACCCTAATGGAAACAGAATTTCTCCACCCAAAAATAGAATTTCTTTTCAAAGCCTCCTGGGTTTTAAAACCTTAATAAAGTTAAAAGAAGTGAAGGCCGGGTGTGGTGGTGCACATCTGTAATCCCAGCACTTGGGAGGCTGAGGCAGGAGGATCACTGTGAGTTCGAAGCCAGCGTGGGCTACAAGTTGAGTTCAAGGCCAGCCTGAACTGCATAGTGAAACCTTGTCTCAAAAAGACCCCCCCCCAAAAAAAAAAAGAATTCAACCCACACAACTCTCTAATCATAACAGAATTATACTAGAAATAGGCAACAAAATACAAGGAAAATCTCCAAACACTTGGAGATTAAACATACTTTTAAATAAGCTACTAGTCCAAAAAAAAAAAACCTCAGAAGTGAAAATGATTTCTTTATTCAAAATTAGTGTTTTGACTATCAAAAGTAGAAATATAAAATTATCAAAATTTATGGATTTCAGCTAAATAGGGCTTACAGGGAAATTAATAGCATTAAATGTTTATATTAGAAAAGAAAGGTCTTAAATCAATAAGCTGCTATCTTAAAAAGTAGAAAAATAAACCTAAAGCAAGCAGATTAAAAGAAATGTAAGACCTGAAATTAATGAAATTCAAAACAGGAAAATATACAGAAAAATCAACCAAAAGCTGATTTGAAACCATCAACAAAATTGACAAATACCTAATAAAACTTAGCTTCCTTAGTTTTACTTTGAAGGACTATTAAGAACTTTGGTCATATCCCAGTCACAGTACGGTACATAGTACATTTTAAAAATGATGCTGATAGGTTAAGTGTGGCCTAATATAATATACAACCTGGAAATTATGCACATGAGAAACCATGTTGAAGTTTTTAACTAGAAAAGAGAATTCTAAAGAGTAACTATGATGTTCAGGTATTTGTAGGCTGTCACAAAACAATGCCAGGGAAAATGGGTGTAAACTGTTAAAAAGAGAGATACAAGTTTAATGCAAGAAAAAAAAATTATATTAACAGAGCTGGTAGCCAGTGAAATGGATTCATGAAATGGTAAGGTCTTTATTACTCAGAAGTCTGAATGAAATCAGCATTCACTGCAGGAGAATATGCAGTTGACTTTTAAGCCCCTTTAAGTATTTGACTATAAGAATCTACTCTATAAAATTTCAAGTAGATTTAAGTAAATTTAGGAATTTAAATTTATTTCATCAGTGTAGAGTAATATACCAATGTAATTATGACAATCACAATCTTAATTATAGCCTTCATTTTCATAAGGCCCCACAAATAAAAGCATTCAATAAAGAAAATATGGAGTCACTGGCCAGAGCTGGAAATAAAGAGTCTAATTAAACTGCTAGCCCAGCAAATCTAAATTCACTGTTAATATATGTCAACTCCGATTTATTTACATGATTTGGGGCACTCTATTATAAAAAGGTGGTCTATAAAACTATCACTGTTAACTTCTTCTCCATAAGAAAAAATAGCACACATGGCAAAAAACAAGTAAATGTCTACAATCCCTTTCCTCCTCTCAGGGCTAGACAATGAAATGAACTGCTTACATCTAATCTGGTCTGATGCTGTTTAGTCATCTGATCTTGAACCTTCAGTCTTCGAAGAAGTTCTTTAAAACCCACCATGGGGACAGGAACTAACCTGAAGAAATGGAAGCAGTCAATTTTCAGATAGTAAGCCCATTATCATAAAATACGAGAAGTTAAGATTTTCACATAACATCATGTAATATTACAGCAAACTTCTAAATCCATGACTATGAAATCAACAACATTATAGTACAGAGATTTTATTCAACCTCCCTATTTTACATTCAACCTCCCTATTTTACAAACGAGGAAATATGTTTCATTCAAAAACCTGCATTACTTAAATGCAAATGTAAATAGGAGACTGGCACTCAGATTTCTTCATTCCTGGCTGTTTTTCACCACACTATGCTACTATACCATGGTAGATATATTTTTAAAGAGCAATGAAGACGAAAATTCCCCTCAAGTATAAGAATTACAATTGCCCAAGCGCACATTTGTTTGCTTCCCTCATAGGATGTTAGTTCATGTATAAAACAAAATGAAGATATACTTACTTTTCAGAATCAGGGTTATCCACCTTGGCTTGTTCCCAAATAATAGGATCAACACCTACCACAAAGAAAAAACATATTTTTCCAAAACTACTTTCTGTTTATATTTATATGGGAAAAATGTTCTAAAATATGACCCCAAAACTCAGAAGTGATCATAAAAAATGAGTGTCAAATATCTGTATAAAATTAAAAATTTCTGTTGGATAAAGCTTAAAAAAAATATGGACTGAAAGGAAATACCTATGACCTACAGAACCTCCAGAATAAAGAAAGAGCTCCTATGTGCCGGGAATATAGCTCAGCTGTGCAAGTGCCTGCTTGGCAAGAGCAAGGTCCTGAGTTTGATTCCCGGTACCAAAAAAAAAAAAAAAAAAAAAACAAAAAAAAAACAACCAATGAAAGAGCTCCTATGACTCAAAAAGAAAGATAAATAATTTTACAGAGCATAGGCAAAAGACATAAATAGATAACATAAAAAATACAAACATGGGCCTAATAAACATATGAAAGATGCTCAACTTTACTGGAAATCAGGGAAATGGAAATTAAAATAAATATTTTTGGGCTGGATATGGTGGTGCACACCTGTAGTCCCAGCACCCCCGAAGGCTGAGGTGGAAGGATGCTTAAGTTTGAACCCAGCCTGAGTAACTAAGCCACCTAGACGCTGTCTCAAATTTAAAAGGGCTGGGGATGTAGCATAGTGCAAAGTCCTTGGGTTCAATCTCCAGTACTACAAAAAGTAAAATATAAAAAGGCCATCAGTGGCAAAGGGGAGAGGGGAGAAAGCCTGAAGATACAGCTCAGTGCTACAGCACCTGCTGGCATGTACAAGATGCTGAATTCAATCCTCAGTACTCCCCTCGTGACAAAAAAAGACAAGAACTATTACACCTCCTTGCTATGAATGCAAAGAGTAGAGCTTTCTTTAGTGTCCAATTAGCACTCTGTAGCCCAGGTTGGTCTCGAACTCAAACTCGAACTCGAATTCGCAACAATCCTCCTGCCTGGGCCTCCTAAGTGCTGGGATTACAGGCATGCGCCACTATGCCTGGTTCAGAATCCATCTTAACGAGAATTACATATGCTCACATTTAAAATCACACATAGGCAAGCTGGGTGTGGTTGCACATACCTGTAATCCCAGCACTCAGGAGACTGAGGCAGGATGATCACCAAGAGTTTGGGGCTAACCTGAGCTATATAGTGGGTCTGAGGCCAGCCTGAACTATAGACACCCTGTCTCCAAAATAAATCAAATCAAATCAAATTGCAGATAACGCAGGAACAGAATATAACAAATCAATAGTTCTAGTGAAGGAAAATAAAGAATTATAACAGTCACCCTAGGACACCTAGAATCTTTTACAGTGAGAACACACTCAGGTTTTATTTCAGTACTCAGTTAAAAGTTAAACTAGGGGCTGGGGAGATAGCTCAGTAGCACAAGTGCATGCCTGGCAAGCACAAGTTCAAGTTCGATCCTGATTTTGATCCCTGGTACCGCCAAAAAAAAAAAAAGTTAAACTAGAAAAAAAATTAAAATTTTACAAAAATACCTATGGATAAATAGGCTACAGACTATTTCTTTTAGTTCATCATTTTCCAAAATTTCTAAAACATGTAACTATAGAACTTCAATTATATGAAAAAAAGAATATTGGTATGTACAGTTATTCAGATTCATATTTACCAAATAAGCAAACATGTGATAAGCTCATATTGGTTTTATGAACACTAATAACCAATTACCCTCACAAAAGAGGGGGAATACTTAATTATTTCTAAATTTTTCATTTTCTCAACTCTATGACTGTAGAAACATACCAGCAGGAGGATTCTGTAAAAGTTGCTTGATCTGTGCAGGAGAAAGTTCTGTTCTAGTCATAGAGAGGGTTACGCCAAGTTGCTGCAGTTGTGTTTTTATACTGGCTTGTTCAAAATGGGCATACAGTGTTGTAGCCGGAACTCTTCTTGAAGTACCATTTGGAGAACGCTCAACAACATAAATGACAACTTCTGTCCTGAGGAAAATAACCAATTTATAAAATACTGAGTATATAATGCACAGCACATGATTTTTTAAAATTAAATGTATTGGTACAATTTAAATATATATGATCAAATTCATCGTAAGAGATCTGTACCTGTACATATCTTGATTCCTCTTTTTTTTCCCATCTCCCACCTGTCCCTTCATCCTCTCTTCTCCTCCTTATTTACAAATCTTTGGTTTCCATTTTATCCTTCTTTTCTCATTTTTTTTTTCACAGCATATGATTTTATAAGGGTGCTAATTAAATTCAGAAATGGATTTTTACAAGAGAATTACTTTGTTCCTAAGACTTAGAAAATAAACGGGTACTTCAATGATAAAATAAGGAAGGTAAATAAGATAAAATTTGTATAGTCTCATATAAATATTAGTATTTTTTCCAGAATTGGGAAGTACCTTGGAGATTCTGCTGAAATTTATGGGGTGTTTCTGTGCAATTAAGGCCCAAGAAATAAAATCTGTTTCAGTTATTGTATCTCACTAATCATAATTCCTCTAACCCTGTACGTCCTAAAACAAGTGTCTTGCCACTAAGACTAAAAATTATACATGGGACAATGGATGTAAAGCAACTGTATTTTATGAACATAGATAGGAATCAGTTAATAAAACTGTCCAATAACATCTCTGTGGTACTCATTTTGCACAAAGCCATACGATTCAGATCCTGGACCTGAATGAAATTATTAGCATCTAGTAAAAAATGCAAAGTAATGAAAAACTTTTCAACAAACTTTTCTAATGTTAATTTAAGAAATTAAAAATCTGCTCTGGTAGTTAATTTGTACTTCAGCAACAAAAAACGCTGCTGATCACTCTCTTTGGATCAAAACACAAAGAAATAAACAATACATTTAGTATACTTACTGATCATCTGGCAATGTTTTAATACCCTCTACATTTACAGCAAGGGTCTGGTTTCCTCCCAAAACTTTATGTAACGACTCGACCAACTGCTGTTGCTGGCTTCGAATATCTGTTTCTTTTTTGTTGAAAACTAAAACCACTAACCCATCTTCATCTTTGTTATTAGGCATACAACTATAACCTACAGCCTGTGAAATGACAAATAAATAATATCAAAAATATGTACAGATCTTAAAAATCAAGTGGTTAATATTACTAGCTTAATATCCATTAAAATGAGAAAAAAAATAACAATGGTAATGAACGCAATAGCTCTTCCTACCATTCTGTATCCTAGGAATCACACAATTATGTACAAAGAAAAACTCTATTGCCTAAGAATAACATAAACATATAGTGAAATTAACATTTCACCTCAAGACAGTAATTTAAGAGCTTTCTCCTCTGAAGAATTTCTGTGTTTATTATTGCTGGCTGGGTTTCTGTGAACCACTGAAACAAACAAGTCATTATAAAAATGACTGCCAAGCCAAGGGTGGTGGTGCATACCTATAACCCCAGCATTTGAGAAGCTGAGGCAGGACTGCTCAAGTTCAAGGCCAGCCTATGGTAGATACTGGGACCCTGTCTCAACATCCTACTCCCATACCATAAAAACCATAGAACAAATGTATTTATTTCATCATGTATCTGATCATAGAATCTTTTTTTAAGACTAGGGATCAAACTCAGTCTTACACATGCTAGGGATGTGTTCTGCCACTGAGTTACATTCCCAGCCTTTGATTTGAAGAAACTTAGTTTTAGGTAAATGACTTACAAACACTTTTAAAGGATAATGATACCGTCATGTTAGAAATACTATGGAACAGCTATAGTTTTATGGCTTTTTTTTTTTTTTGAGATAGGGTCGCACTGTGCAATTCAGGCTGGCCTTGAGCTCACTTTGTAGCCCAGGCTGGTCTCGAACTCACAAAGATTCTCCTGCCTTCTGAGTGCTGGGATTATAGGCGTGTGCCACCACACCTGGCATTTTATAGTTTTATGTAGCAGAAAACTTTATAAATCAGGTTAGGTTTTTTATATAATATTAAATATGACAATACCTTGCTGAAAATCAGTCTCTTAGATAAAAGATTTTGGTCCCTTGTTACCACTCATGCAAAACTTTTTAAAAGTATTTAAACTCACCCACGTATATAATATGCATTTTACCATATGTATATTATATACTAACTTCTTTAAAAAGAAAAAATTTAAATTGTATGTAACATGTCTATATATCACTAGACATAAATATTAAAACTTCAATTAATGCATTTAAGATATGTAAGTTCAATGTCCCTAATCTGAAAATTTGAAACCTAAAAGTGCTCCAAAGTCTGAAATTTTCTGAGGATCAAAACATGATGCCACCAAGTGGAAAATACCACACCTTACCGCGTGACAGGATACCGTGAAAATACAAGTGCACTAAAAATCCTGTTTGAAGATGCCTTTTGTTATGTGCAGAAGCTGCATATAATATATACATGAATTCTGTGTTTAGACTCAGGTCCCATCCCCAAGATCTCAGATGTATATGCAAATATTCCAAAATGTAAGAAACTTCTGATCCCAGGCATTTCAGATGAATCACTCAACCTGTACTTTTGCTAGCGATGAGACAGAATGACCATGTTTTGTTGTTTAACCAAATTCCTTTTTTTTTAATAATTTTTATATTTTGAAAAAGTACAGTCATACCATGTTTAAGGCACAAAGTGCTAAAGAACAAAGCAACTGCTTTCTTGATGTAATTTTTAATCTAAACGTCATGTTCTCTCTTATATATACTCCTCAAATGAAGATAGTAATACCTTAAACCGGCAAAAAGGATTTTCTTGTGTGAATTCCACTGGTGGAATATTATTGTTGAAATATCCTTTTCCTGTTCCCCAGAAAGCCTGCAGTTGATTCCATTTTGCTAAAATAGCATCTCTCTCATCTCCCAATAGTGTTGGAGCAGAAAGAGCACTTGCAGTATTTATCAGCTGGTTGGACTGGGTAGGAGCTTGTGTAGGCTGACTGAAGAGACCACCTAATGCTATAAAACAAAACAAAAACAAAACCAAAAAAGCTTAGATTCTAGGTGTGGTAGGCAGAATATTGCCCCCCAAGATGTCCATATCCTAATGTACAGAACCTACACATGTTGTGTACCAAAAGGGACCTTACAGATGTGACTGAAATTAGGCATGCTATGATAAGATTATGCTAGATTATAAGGGTGGGGCTCAATGTAAGCAAAATCACAAGTGTCGTTTACAATGGAAAAGAGCTCAGAGCTAGTGAGATCTGCAGATACTAGGCTGTTGGCTTTAAATATGGAAGAAAGGACCACAAGTCAAAAAAGGTATGGAAGCTCTAGAAGCTGGAAAAAGTAAGGGAACGAATTCTCCCCCAGTGCCTCCAGAAGAAATACAGTCCTGCCAACACCTTGATTTTAACACAGTGAAACTTATTTCTGGATTTATGATCTCTAGAACTATAAAATAATAAATTTCTGTTGCCTTAAGTCACGTGGTAATCTGTTACAGCAGAAGTAAGAAGCTAATATACAGCCAGGCATGGTGGCTAGCACTATGGGAGGCAAGGCAAGAGGACTGAAAGTTTGAGTCCAGCCTGCGGAACTCAGCAAGACCCTGCCTCAAAATAAAAAAAGGGCTGGGGATGTAGCTCAGTGTAAAGACCCTAGGCTCAAGCTCTGAGTACAGCTAAAACAACAACAAGAAAACACAAAGACAAAATAAAAAAGCTACCACCACCACCACCACAATAACAACAAAACAAAACCACTAGAACATACATCAGTATTAAACTCACTTTACTAATGATGCTATCAATACAACTAATACCACCACATTCACACAGCCCCCCCAAAAGAAAAGGAAATACTACATATAGACATGAAAAAGTGAAGTTTGTAAAACTGACAGGTTTTAAAAAAAAAAAAAATGTATACTCGTGTTATATTTCTATTATATCAAGTCTCAGGTTGATGCTACTAGGCCTATTAACTCTGGATGAAACCTGCTTATCGTACTTTTTAACAAAGGGAAAAACAAGTCTAAAAGCTTATGACAAAGGCACCTAGCTAGATATTAACACTATTGTATGTTCTTTGTACTTAATTTTGGTTACCCTTTTTTTTTCTAGCAAATGATACTGGTTTTCTGTTTATAGCAGCAATACAGATTTTCTTAAAATCATTTTTTAATATTTAAGAGTAAACAGAGCTAAAGAAAATTCCCAAGCAATAAAACGGTATGTAGCTAAAGATAAAAAAATCCAAAAAACCATGAAGACCTAAGTTGACCTGAATTTAAGTTCCCTTTCAGCCTTAAAGATTGAAAGTACCAGCAGGTGTGGCGCTCACCTGTAATCCCAGCACTCGGGAGGCTGAGGCAGGTGGATCGTTGTGAGTTCGAGACCAGCCTGGGCTACAAAGTGAGCTCAAGGCTAGCCTGAACTGCATTAGAGAGACCTTGTCTCAAAAAGACAAAAAAAAAAGATTGAAAGTACCTAAGATCCATGAGGCTTCTACAGAAATAGAGGGGATTCCTTTTACCCCCCCGAAGAGTACTAACTCCCAAATGGGCTATACAAAATTTGGAACAAATGGACCAGAAGTCAGACACTTGAATCCCGGTTTACTATAAGCCAGTGGTGGCAAACCTACAACACGCATGCCGCAGGGGGCTGTTTGTAACACCAGAAGCTCTAAAATGCTAGCCATCACTTCTATAAGCATATTGTACCTTCTCAGAACCCTGTACCCTCAAAGAAAATCAACTTCTGCCCAACACACATACTCCTTGAAGAGTCCTTCTGTTTAGATTTCCCAATCCAGTCTCTCTTGATGTTCATACACACACATACTAATTCACTAGGTAATCACGCAACAAATACTAAGTATCCACCAAGTGTCAAGCACAGAGTTAAATAGAAAGGATTTAGTGGCAAAAAGACAAGCTTCTTTGAACAAACTAAGCACATCAAACAAATAATAGCAACTGTGATAAGTTCTTGAGAGAAATGCAAAGGCTACGAGAAGTACTAAAGAAGGGAGCTAATCAAGTCTGAGAGAGGTGTTCAAGAAGAGGCTGTCTCATTACAACTTCAAATCACGCCTCAGGAAGCGGTCAGCTCAACCTTGGGGAAGAGGTAGACAAACAGCATGTGCACAATCTCTGTGAAAAAGGGAACTGGCAAACTGGCAAATGCAATAAAGAGTACTAAAAGATGAGGTAAGAAAAATGCACTGGGGTACTAAATGGCTCCCATTTGCCAAAAACATGACAAGGGGAGCATCAAAAAGAGTAACAAATGTTACTAACTGAAATATAGTTAGTAATGCTCATACAGTCAAATAATAAGTTTTTACAAGTAGAGATTTTAAAAAACTACTGGGTGCAGCACCACGTGTCTGTAATGTCACAATCAGTGATGGTGAGCCTTCTAGAGCTTTGCCATAGCCTCACCACCACTTGTCTAGTTATGTAGGAGGCTGGGGCAGAAGGATTCTAAGTTCAAGGCCAATCTGGGCAACTTAACTAGACTTGTTTTAAAAATTTTAAGCAGTGGAAGCTATGTAGTTCAGTGACTGACTACATTCATAGCATGCTCAAGACCCTAGGTTCAACCCCTAGTACTGCCAAAAAATAAGTTAAAAATTTCGATTCCAATTCCTTGGACACCACAGATCTCATTACAAAAAAATCACCGATTAGAATTTGTCCTGCCTTTCCCATACAAATTGTGTATCAAGAGTGATCAGGTAGGCTTGGGGAATGACGAAAAAGTTTCTGTTACAAACACGTTTCAGTATGGAAGGAAGAAATTAAAAATTACCATTTTGTAATTCCTAGTAAAACGAAAGACTGAGGCAATGATCCTGGAATATAATGCTCAAATAGCACCAGATTCAAAACTTCAGTTTTCCTAACAAAACTACATACAATCACAATTACTCACAGTTAGAAAGAATTATTTCAGGAAACAAAAACACTTCATTTTTACTTTCCTTACTACTTGGAGGATTACAGAAAAGATGAATGACCAGAATATTAGAAATAATTCTAATACTATTATTTTCTTCATTCTACTGGTTAGGCAATCCTTGAAGTCCCTACTTTTTTTTTTTTTTTTTTTTTTTTTTTTCTCCGGTACCAGGAACTGAACTCACGACCTTGCGCTTGCCAGGCAGGCGCTTTGCCACTGAGCTAAATCCCCAGCCCTCTGAGGTGCCTACTTAATAAGCCATTTAGCCAATTGTCAAGTTACCTATGAAAAATGAAACAAAAGTGATTTTAAGGTGTTGCAAAATGTAAAGTAAAATAAAACACTACATAAAAAGTCAGGGCTGGGGATGTAGCTCAGCGGCACAGTGCCTGCCTGGCAAGCATGATGTCCTTGAGTTCAATTCTCAGTACCAAAAAAAAAAAAAGTCAAGGAAGTTGAATTTTTATGTTCCTATCCTGAAGTAAATTAATCCATTAAGGATAACCCTGGCACCCACTGCCAGACCAGCAAGTAGGTAAGCCATCAAAGAGTAACACCAGGCCTGCATCAAAAAGCTTTGGGAGCTAATGTAAAAGGTTTGCACTGGCCAAAGATGGAACCATTTAAACATAAGAATGTCTGCAATGGATTAAGAAATTAACAATGTAAATGCCTGACTTTGACATTAAAAAAAAGTTGCAGCTAGGTGTAGTGGCACACACCTGTAATCCCTGTACTCTAGACAACCAAGGCAGGAAATCCCAAGTTTCAGCCTAGTCTGGCAAACTTAATGACTCAGCGAGACCCTACCTTAAAATTAAGGGTTGGGATATAGCTCAGTGTGAAGGTCCTGGGTTTAATCCCTAGCGCCACTAGTTAACTAACTAAACTAATTAATTCTTTGTATTTCACAATGCAAGGAAACCAATTCTTTATTCTAAAAAGTAGGAAAGAATCAACCAAATACAGTAGTACATTGGTTCATGAATGCTTTTGTTTGCAAACAATCTGGTTCACAAACAGAAGCATTTGACACAATTTTGTTTCTGTTTGCAAACTCCACATTGGGTGACAAATGTGGCCATCTTTTCCAAAATCGTGGAACAAGTTTGTGAACTGAGTAGGACTTTTTCATCATAGATACAGTCCAACAAATAAAGAGGAATCAAAGTGAAATAGCACCATTTTTTTTAACCCTTAATGAATCTAGGTAATGATCACTAATGGACATTATATACCTCTTGATAAAGAATATACTACCAAGTGGCTCATGTCTGTAATCCCACCACTCAGGAGGCTGAGGCAGGAAGACTGCTGTAAGTTGAGGCCAGCCTGGGTTACAAAGTGAGTTCAAGGCCAGCCTTAACTGCATAGTGAGACCCTATCTCAAAAAGACAAAAAACAAACAAACAAGAATACACTACCAATAAAGTAGTCTTCAAAACAAGAAACTGAAATATATCAATATAAATAAACCCCTAAAACTCCTTCAACTCTTAAGAAATACAAAACATAAAAGAATATGTTAAAATATACCACAAGAATGCAATCAGTAAAGTGCTGAGTGGAAACACTCTTAAGTGATATTTTTTCAACAAATTGAAAAATTAAAGAGATAAAAGGGGGACCTACAAGACTATTTACATGAGTGACAAAATTATTATTATTTTGGGGGGTGTACTACAAACCAAACACAGGTCCTTGTGCTTACCAGGCAGGCACTGTGCCACTGAGCTATATCCCTGGCCCTTGAGGATCAGAATTATTAAGAAAAATACGGAAACGATCATAAAAGTCAAGGCTGCATAGGGGCCAGGGATGTACAGCAGCACAGTGCCTGCCTGGCAACCACAAGGCCCTGGCTTCAACTCCTGGTACCGGGAAAAAAAAAAAAAAAAGAAGACTGCCAATTCCTGTTGGGGAACTGAATGCAAGGGGCTCACCAGGGTCCATTCTCCTGAAGTGTTCCCAAGGGTGCTCACCTTATATATAATTCAGTGAGCTGTACTGTGTTACTTTTAACAACAACAAAAATATTTTAATGGAATGATTCTAAACGTAAGGACCATATAATCCTAATCATGCCAACAGCTGCTGTCATATACAAACATAAAAGATAGCTTTTGGAATCCTTTCAAATATACTTATAATCCTTAAAATATAAGGTAACAGTGCACTCAGTAATGTTAGCTATCACTGTTCTATGGGTTTATATTTGAAGACAAAAGCCTCATACTTACTAGACTGTTGCTGCTGCTGCTGTTGCTGCTGCTGTGTATTAAATCCTCCAAATCCCAGTCCAGTTCCCAAACCAGTACCTAAACCAGTACCAGTTCCCGCTGTGGTGCCAAAACCGGTACCGAATCCAAAACCCTTGTTCTGAGTACCACCGAAGAGTCCTTTGAATGGAAAGGTGGAAGGAGTTACGTCAGTTAAAAAAACTTGACCTTTACCAGATTTACTTGTACAAATGACCCAAGACAGCCTCTTACCAGTAGTGCCTGTGTTAGCTGGGGCAGAAAAGCTGAATGCAGAACCTGCAGTTGTAGATGTTGTCCCAAATCCTCCAAACCCACCTAGTTAAAAAGAGGAAAAACAGAAAGGAAGATTATTTTGTGCACATGAAAGCAATTTATTTTTCAAGTCCTTTTCTAAGTAATTGCTACATATAAAGTCAAAATATAATTATCTGACCTTTTTCTACTTTCAATGTAAATTTCTGAAAAACTATACTAACCAAGAGATCAGTATACTGCAAGAAATAAACAACTAAGTATTTTAAAAAGAAATACTGCAATGTAATACACCTTTCAACTTAATATATTTACCAAAATATATTACACCTATTTACATAATTCTGAAATAACAAGGTATGTACATTTAGTTTACAGATTCCAAGTTCAAATGCCTACCAGATTTAGACTAATAAAAGCTATGAGTCAAGTAGGTATTTACTGACAAGTAGAACTGTTTGAAGTCAAGTTTTGTAAAATGGCAGCAATTACTAAATTCTAGCAAATTACTGTTACAGAAAAATGGTAGTTTATACAGTTTATTTCCATTTCCCTCTACAAGAAATAAGAAATCTGGATTTTCTATGTAAAATTTATAGGGGCTTTTTGTTGTTGTTTGTGGGATTTTTTGTTTTGTTTTGTAGTGCTGTGACTGAACCTATGGTCTCACTTATGCTCAGCAGGCCAAGTATTCTACCCATTGAGCAACACTCTTAGCACAAATTTTATAGGTTTTTAAACACTAATTTAACTTATCTTTTGCAACTAATTCAAATGTTTTAAAATAGTGTGCCAAGCATATGTCAGCAGACTGTTGCTACTTTGTAATCTTGACTTTGGTAAATTAATTCGTATCTACATTAGCTTATATTTCTAATTAAGTCTATCTATGTTAAGATAAGTAACCTTTCCAAAGAAACATACCAATACATATGTACGTCTACTCAATCAGAATGTGCTTTCTGAAGGATGATATAAAGAGGAAAACAACAGAAGTAGTGGTAGGGAAGGTGAGCAGGGTTACTGCAGGCCTCAGTACCACAGTGTGGGGACTGACAAATTTCATTTTTTATAAAATCTGGAAACAAAGTTAATCTTCACTACATCTAATAACATATGAATGGAATGGAATGGTAGCCGATCTAAAATCTTTTTTTTTTAACATCTTTGGCTGATTATCAATGTGGAATCAAAAAGACTTTCAAGGCAAATATTTCAACTATTAATGCCAAATTATACTTAGGGTTTTCTGAGTTCTAACTGTAATCTCATATTTCTAGTGACAACACAAATTCATCATTGTAACATAAAAGATGTAAAACAAAAACACAATCACTTGATTGGTCTGATTTGGAAAATTACTCAGAGTAGACTGCATATTGTATATGAAGACCCAAGCACAGTCTGTTAACTTACAGGGTTTATTGTAGTACTGCAAACAAAACATCCTGATAAAAGCCACTGAAAGTATTAAGTACTATTTTTGGTCCCATTACCACAGAATAACAATGATACAATCTAAACTGGCTACACAATAAAAACACTAGTCAGTATCTTTATCACCCACCACAATATCACAAATGCTTTATTAATAATAGTGGGTTTGCATGGATGCAAAATAAGCATTTCTATCAGCCCTGTTGAAATCTAAGTAACGTATAAAAGTAATTAAAAACATCTTTGGATTATTACAACTCAAAATTTAACAGTGATCCCTCCAAATGAACATGAAATCAAGCAAATATCAACAGGTTTATTTATTACTGTTGAATTATGAGCTGGATAGCTTTACTCAGAAGCACAAATTTCCAAGTAAGGTTTTACCCAGTGCCAATTTTAAGCAAATATGGAAAAGTAAACATTCCAAAGGATAATGATATGAACACTTTAAATGTATCTTAATAGTAAAGGGTTGTTTTATCTTTGGAAATTTCAAGTATTTTTCAACTCTCATGCTAATGTAATATTCACACTGGAAAGCGAAGGAACAAAAAGCCTGACTTTCCAAATGAGTTTCAGGAAGTAAATGTTTACCATATGCATATAATTGGCATGGGCATAAGTAGCATAATGTAAAAGAATATGAATGATAAATTCATATACGAGCAGCTGATGAACAAGATTATTCCATGAGGTCACTGTACAGTATATGTAAACCTACTTTAAATTTGGAAAAATATTAATTATAGCTTGCATTTTGCAAAATTTTTAATAAACTTTAAACAATCCATAGATTATTTAATCCTCACAACTCTTTTTCAATGCAAAGCTACCTACACTACCTTTTATAGCAATGTTATCTGAGAAATTAATTGTTCTTTGAGAATTTCCCAGTAAAGAATCCAGTAAAGAGAAATACAGTAAAGAGTTAGAGATTCTATAATTATGTTTTACGGAATGGGTCCCAATCTGGTGAATTCACTACAGAAATACATTATTATCATACAGCTTAAAAAATAAGGCAGATTAATGCTGTTCGTATAAGACTTGTTTCTCTTAGAAACAACAAAGACAATGATATCCTGATGAAAAATGCAGGAAAAAAATGAAGTGACTGCAGGAGTCCAAGAATCCCAGGAAAAGGGGCCTGACTAGTAAGCTTACACTTTGGAAGATATATCTAATAATTTGAAATATACATTATTTACAAAATAAGAATTCGCTTAAACTTATCATTTGGAAGATATCTATTCAGTTAAAGGCAAATTTAATAAGGAAACACTATAACTTGCAGGAACTTCCAAAACTTTTATCTCTTAAGACAATTTTAAAAAATGCTTTTTGACATTAGGAAATAAATTTCCTTCCCTCTCTAGACAAGTCATTGTTCTTTCCCAAACTCCAGGGATCACGAGATATTCTTGGACTCCAGCTCCCAACACTCGTTACACGTACGCCCCACAGTATCTACCTGCACTTGCCAGACTGTTACCAAAATTGAACGGAGTCGCCGAGGTAGTAGAAACACCGAAATTCCCAATATTAAAGTTCACTGCAGGGTTAGCAGTTAATCCGAAACCCCCAAAATTAAACCCACTGGCGGTGGAGTTGGCAGTCTCAAGCCCACCAAATCCTGATAGGCGTGTAGGCGGAGAAACAAAAGTTTTAAAGGGGGGAGGGGGAAGAAGAAAGAAGAGAAAAAGCAAGATAAGGATTAGAAGAATCAACCAAAGGTTTCACAGGAGAAAATAAACTTGACTTCGTTCCAAACAAGAAAGCAGAGGAGGCGGGGACAGAAGGAAGGACCGGGAGGGTGAACCCCACCACCAGGGGCCCTCGGGGCTGGCCCCGACCCGCCGCAGGGCAGCCCCGGGTCCCCAGGCCTGTGCTCGCCGCACCCGCGCGAGCTCCCGCCAGCTCCGGAGGCTGGGGCGGGAGAGTCTCAGCACGGGGAAGGGGGAGCGCCTCCACCCTCTCCGAGTCGACCTCCCAGCAGAGGGCAATCTGCCGCGCGGCAATGGGGCGTCTCTGGGACCAACGAACCCCCAGCTGGATCTCGAATACCCCCGCCGCCCCTCAGAACCCGCTCGGCCGCCGCCCGCCTTCTCCGTGCCCCTAAAGTCTTCTGCGCGGTCGGGAGACCTCCCCCCCCATGCCCACGCCGCAGTCTAAGACTGAGGGACAGACACAAGTCATCTAACCCTTCTGGGGCAAGAACTGGGTACAGAACTCACCCGCGGGTGCTGCGGTGGCTGCAGCGGTGCCCGAGGTACCCGAGGGAGTCCCAAAATTGAAGGCCATGTCGCGGGAGCTGGGGACCGAAGCCTGGGACCGTCGCGACGCGACACTCAGTGCGTTCTTCTTTTCCGTCCGGCAGGGAACCGGCCCGCCCAGCCGCGGAGTTCCGCTCAAAAGGCGAACACGGACCTAGGGTGTGCTGGGTGGAGGGTCGGGCGCGAACACCGGACGCGATCGTTTCCGGCGGGGGTGTGGCTTCGCGGAGGAAGTGCGGTGCTGGGAGGCTCTCGCCTGAAGGAGAAGGTGAGTGGCTGGTGGGCGAGGGAAGGGCGGTCCGGCAGAGTCCCTGGCTTCTGGCTGGAACACTGAGTGAGATGGTAATGCGACTTTCAGACAGATGAGCTCCTTCTTCCCTTCTGGACCTGGGGACAAGCTGACCAGCGACGTGCGGCGGTGTCTGGAGTGCGGGCTGTACTCTGAAGTACGAATCCAGAGCTTGCTGGCGAGAAGCGCCAAGGGAGAGGACGTTGCAGTGGGCGCTGTTGTTCGGTGGTGCTGAGGCCGGAAGGCAGGGCCTCGCTGCTGCTAGCCAAGTACAGCCACTGAGCTGCATCTCTACTCCTTGTTGTTTGCGGACAGACCTTGCTAAATTCCCCCTGGCTGGCCTCTAACTTGCAGTGTGCCTACCTTGGCCCCTGGGTATCTGGGATTACAGATACACACCCGGGGATTTGAGCACTAGTACCCCACACACCACTGGGGAAAGGAGAGCGCCTCGGGAGGCGCACGGCCTTTCCGCTGCGCTACATCCTATCTTTTTTTATTTTTTGCTTTAAGACAGGGTCTCACTAAGTTACTATGTTGCAGAAGCTGGGCTTGGATTTGAGATCCTCCTGCCTCAGCCTGGGATTAGAGGTGTGTGCCACCATACCCAGCTGGACACCAGTTTTCAGAGGAGAGCAGAGAGCCCTCCAAGGAGTCAGATACAGTGGCCTGACCCACAACCTGTTGTTGTAAACCACAACATTACTGGAGCGCAGGCACACCATCTGTGTTTACAGCTGCTTTCAAGCTGCAGACAGCAGAACTGTCTGGTTATGACAGAGAACGTGCTTGCAAAGCGATTACAAATCAGCTAAAGGGCCTTGTGTTCAGTTTGTACAGAAAATCGTAAAGCTGGCGTGTCACTGAGTGGGGTCTGAGGAAGTCCCCCGAATAGAACGCCACGACCACAACTTGCTCGCCAACCTAATAGGTTTGTTGACTTGTTCCAGGAAAAGCATTTTAGGACACAGTGAGAAACAGGCAGATTTAGAGAAAAACAGGGAAGTGGAGCTTCCTGTTAGGAGCTAAAGGAGGCACAACTCTGATGACCAGAACATCCCATTAATAAAAGGACTGGATGAGCTTTTATGGGTTTGCTGGGGTGGGCCAGGCACTGGTATGTTGCCTGTGAATCTAAGTATGGCCTTAGGTTTAAGGGATTTTCTCCCTGTAGAAGCAAGTGCCAGAAAATCCTGGCATTCCCCGCTGCTGTTCCAGTTCGTCTGGCCCTTGCAATAAAAGTAAGGAATAAGGGGCACATTTTATACACTGTGAGCACAGGGGTGACCTTTAATCATGCTGGGTCACTTTGCCTGGAGTAAGAAATGCCTGGCAGATTATTTTAACTCAGTTCTGGGTGTGTTTGTGGAGATGATTGGTATATAGGCCCGCAAACTGAGGGGTGAAGACCCACCCAGGCTGTGGGTGGCAGCAACCAATAGGCTTGTATCCTGGATGGAACAGAGAGGGAGAGAAGGAAGTTTGCCCATTTTCAAGGAGTCTTGGTTATCTTGAGTGGGTGTGTCCTTTGCCTTTCTCACCTTTGGACATTGGTTTCCGGTTTCTTCAGCCTTCCAGTGCAAACTTGTTCTGGTGACCCTGCACCGAGGCTGGTGCTGCATCCTTGACCCCTCATGTTCTGCAGCCTCCGTCCTCCTGGGCTGAGTGCTTATTGGGTCCTCCAGTGTGCAGAGGGCCATTATGGACTTTCCTTCCTCTAATCCTGGGAGCCCACCTAATATATCCCCTTGCATAATTATGTGTTTTCTATTCTGTTCTTGTAGAAAACCCTAACTAAAATGGCAAGACAGAGGAAAAATTGAGATGTCTCCATCTTTACTGAGACTCAGTGATTAAGGCTTGAGGATCTATGTCCTCCCTTCAGTGAGGGCATCTGTCCTGTTCCAAAGCCAAAACTATTTTCTTACAGCAAAAGTTTATCAACCTTAGAGCTGGGGATACAGCTCAGTGGTGCAGCGCCTACCTGGGAAGCTCAAGGTCCTAAGTTTGATTCCTGGTACCAAAAGAAAAAAAAAAAAGTTTTATCAATCTGGCCTAATCTCTTGCAGTAGCCTTTGCCTTGCAGTGAGCAGGACTTCCAAGTATGACCTGGGTAGTTCATTCTGGATTGCCTGGAGAATGAGTTAGCTGTGGCTGCAGTTTCCCCCTTCTTTGGGAAAGGCTGCACCCAAACTCAGGTTCTCAAGGGACCAGTACCTTCTCCCCAGCAGCGCAGACTGTGCCATTCTAGGGCGTCTGGCATTCCCAAACAACTGCAAACTTTTGGCACGCCAAAGCCAAACGCTTGCTGCTCAGCAGTGTACATATGCCCCCTTGGACAAGACTGGATCTTCACTCATGTGTGGCCTGTATTAAGGGGGAGTAGTAGGGGCAGAGGTTACCCTACTGAGACAAAGACGCTCTGTCCCCCGCTTACCTGTCCATGGGATGCCAGGAGGATGGAAGGTCTGTACCTCCTTTTTTTCCTAGCAGCTTGACCCTATATAGTTTAAATCTCTCCCATAAAGCCCGTTCCCTAGCCTCTGCTATGTGGCTTCTAGGAATTCACCTGGAAGGGTGGTGTGTGACAGCTGCAGCCCAGAGAAGACCATCTCAGTGCTGCTGGGGATGCAGAAGGAGAGCCACTTAGCACAGAGCTTCCCTCATCCTTGTTGACCACCAATCCATTCTGTACCCTGTGGCCTGAGTGGGGCTTTGTAAACAAACCTGCTGTCTCCCCCACTTTATCCCCCAAACCTAATTAAAACCCTTCAGTAGCTTCCCACTGATCTTAAAATAAGCCAGAATACCAAAATCTTTAATGTGACTTAATGAGACCCATCATGACAAGGCCCTTCTATCTCCCCACCCGCATCTTCATTCGCTCTTCCTTCTCTGGACTCCCACCAAACATGTCAGTCCTTTCTGCATTGTAAGCATTCCCTCCTGCTCCTGGGCACAACTGTGCCCTCTGGCTGAAATGCTTTGCTTTTATCTAACTCCAACTCTTAGTCATGTTCTCAACGAGTATATGAGTTGAGTATCAACTGAGTTGAAAATTTACATTTACCTGTGTGATTATTTGGTTTCTGTTTTCCCCATTGCATTGTAAGGTCTATGTGTCTCTCTCTGGTCACCAGTAGCCTAGTTTGTATTTGTAGTATCTGGAATAAAGTAGGCTCTTGATAATATTAGTTGAACATATTTTTATGTACACTCTGGAAAAGTCAGGCCTTGGTACCAAATACTGCAACTGTATTTATATGAGGTGTCTGGAAAAGGCAAATCTATTCAAACAGCAAGTGGATTAGCCATTGCCAGGGGTCAAGGGTGCAAAACAGGAATGGCTGTAAACTGGCATGGAAGATTTTATTGAGGTGATAAAAATATTGTAAAACAGCACAACTCAGTGAATTTACTAAAGCTCATTTTATTTTTAGTATTTTTATTTTTTGGGTTTTTTTGAGATAGGGTCTCATTATGTAGCTCAGACTGACCTTGAACTCACTATGTAGCCCTGGCTGGCATCAAACTTGCTGCAATCCTCCTGCCACAGCCTCTCGAGTGCTGGGATTACCGGTGTGCACCACCACACCCAGCCTAAAGCTCATTTTAAATGGATATATTTTAGGGTATATAAATGATCTCAATAAAATTAATTTTAAATTAATATAGTTATTACTAGAAATGTGTACTTTATCTTGTTCTAAGTGTGTAAACGTTTTTGAACTTTGTATTCTATACTATTCACCATATATACTTGCTCAATTACTGTTCATGGATATACAATAAGTACTAAAACCTCAGTCTATATATTTTCAGTGCCATGTGACTGTACTTTTTGAGTAAGAAGAAGCAGGTATATAAGGTGCATCCCTAGTGACACAAGCTAGCTGCAATTAGATTTAGGGTTTCTAGGAAGGACATATGGTAGGAAACAAGTGTCCTTGATACATAAGGATATTTGTAATTTGAGCTAAGAATTTTGCAACTGGATTCATGTGATTTCAGGAGTAAGGTACAATGGCAGGAGAGGGAAGGTTTTAAAAGTAATCTGAACTTTTGGATTAATAACTTTAATACAGATGTCCCCAGAGTCAGAAGCCTCACAACCTGTTCAGCAGCTTTCTGTCCTTGTGAGCCCTCTGTGTCTTAGTTATGTGTCAGTCCCCAGAGGCAGACCTGCTCTGAAGGCTAAAGATGTTAGTGCAGGATTGGGATGAAGCAGCAGCGAGGGGTGGGGCAAACGACAAGGAACACAGAACGCCTAGCAGAGCAGTTCCCTGAGTGGCTGTGGACTTAGAGCCTTTAGAATAAGCGGAGCGTGGGCTGGGGATTTAGCTCAGCGGCAAGGTCCTGAGTTTGATTCCCGGTCCCGGAAAAACCCAAAGAGGAAAAAAATATATATATATAGAATAAGTCGGAGAACTGTTCCTGTGGGGACTGGACCGCTGCTGAGCTGATGGCTGCCCCTGTGGGTTAGCAGTACCCTGGTGTCACTGACTCTCCTATACTCCTGAGGGGCTTCCAGGACTCTGAAGAAAGCCCAGTGGAAAAGGCCAGGTCTGGGACCTCCTGAGTAGGACTCGCCCTCATTCGCACCTGAGCGGAAATCAGAGGTGACCCGGGCTGTGTTACTCAAGGCTGTGTCTGTTGAGCATTTTTCAAATGAGACTCTATAGACAAATGGACACCACTCTCGGTGTACTTTTATATAAAGTTTTCTTTATTAGTGAAACATTTCATTGCATTAAGGGTAGAAGAGTCACACGAAAGGAATCAACTGTACAAGCAGCATGAAGAGCACTCTGGTCAGTGTTCTCTTTCACAGGCACAAGCAGTTCACTCCAGTAATCGTGCCTAGAGGGCCAAGGATGAGGATCACCTTTTGCAGAACTCATCTCTTAAGCAATTTAAATTAAAAACTGGCCTCCCTTAAGTAAAAACCCCAATAGGGGTCAGTCATGTAGTGCTTGTCCTACTTTGACCATTAGTGATCTTCCTAGAACAAAAAAGCCTGGAGCTAAAAGTGGCAAAGCCTATGTCCTGTCCTGTGCTCGAGTCCCAGTTTCCTCTGGCTGCCATTCTGTGATTGCTGACAATCTTGACAATCATAGCTTGTTGTTGGAACAGCTGGCTATTCTGAACCTGAACCTGAAACCAAACAAGTGAATTTATTCTTCTTAACCAATTTGGAATTCTCACTGCAGTGTATAGGCTTGCCACAGACTTTCCAGAAGGAAAATAACAGATGTGGTATTCTTGCCTTTATGGGACTCAGTCTAAATGTGTTCATGATTAACTGGTGTCACTTAAAGCAGGGGTGGCGAACCTGTGGCACACGTGCTGCAGCTGGCTGTTTGTATCATTGAAAGCTCTGAAAGATTTGTCATCACTGACGTAAGAGTATTTAAAAATCTCCTCCTCACAGATGATTACATCTGAAAATAGGACTGAGCCAATGCACAATCTCTGCCTGGCTTTTCCATTATCTTGATGTGGACCAGTAAATGCATAAGAAATAAGATATACCAATTATCAAGTTAAA
Organism: Chinchilla lanigera; assembly: GCF_000276665.1. Classification (NCBI taxonomy): domain Eukaryota; kingdom Metazoa; phylum Chordata; class Mammalia; order Rodentia; family Chinchillidae; genus Chinchilla; species Chinchilla lanigera. The sequence goes on from NW_004955433.1 coordinate 885,583, forward strand.
TGCAGATTGCAGATAAACCCTAGCCTAGGTATTTGGAATTACTGAAGGTCAATAATTAAAATCTATTTAATTTAAAATTTTTAATTAACTTTTAATTAAAAACTTAATTTAGACATTTTAGCATATCTAAAAAGTTAGCATATCTAAAAAGTTAGCATATCTAAAAAATTGGTATATCTAAAACATTTTCATCTTGATTTATAGAAAAGTTGAGAGTTTAATGCATTGCCCTTCAAAAAGGGCAACATAACACCTTGCTTTGGTATAGGAAAACTGGGCATGTAAATTAAAGTGATTTATTACCTCTGTACAAGGATGAGGAGCTATGTAAAGACATCCATAATTGGTTGTGGTTTTTTTTTTTTCTTCACTGAAAACCAGTTGTTTTTTTAAATCTCTTGGGCTGTTTGAGTTGGGAAATTTTGTAAGCTCTTTTTTGCCAGGTAACTATACACTTTTCAGTTAAAATCAGTGTGGAACTTCGAGAATCAAAGGCTATGCCCTTAACATTGCTGAATTCTGAACTCTGTGACATCACCGTGGTTTCCTATTCTTTTGCCTTTGGTTACAGTGCTTGAAGTACTTTCTTTGCAGTACTGTAAACACCATTCTGTCAGGAAAGTGACTGTCACAGGAAGTGTAGGACACATTTTTCTCAGTGACAGTGAACCACAAAACGCTGGAAAGAATTGTATCAGGAAAGATCATAAGACAGTTTCAAAATTACCAAGAAGATTGCTTCAGAAGAAACGTCTGTCTGCTCTAGACTTCCTGAAATATGTGTGTAACTTGGGTTATGAATGAATGGATTTCCAATAGTCATTAATTTTACAAATACCCACTCAATCGTACTGTATTAATACAAATCATATTTGGCAGGGGTGACTGGGGGAATATCACTGATTACATTCTCCCAGAAAATCTGACATACCAAAATAATTTTAACTAAAAAATAATAATTACCTACAAATGTTATAACTAGTATTTAGTTCTACTCTTTATGAAATGTCTGTACTTACCCTCCCCAACAGTATTTACACATTCTCTTAGTTCACAAAAATACAACTTAAAAACCCTGCAGTGCTTATGTCTACTCATGGATATCATCTCAGTCCCTTCCCTGCTTGATTCCTTCCCAGTATAAAAGTCAGAAGACCAAGTTATTTTCCTGGAGGAATTATGAATTGAAGATTAGCATGAAATGCAGTATGTAATATTTTAAAAGAAGAAACTGGATGCATTTGAATCCTGTATCAGATAAGTTTACCGTTTTACCCTGGGTTCCAAACTGTTACCTTCTGTTTAGGGAGAGGAATGAGGAATAGAACATAAAGTGGAATAGAACATATGTACTTGGAGCGCAAAATGTGGTGAATGAAGCATACTGACTAAGGTTAGACAACAAGCATTAACAAGTGATGCAGGGACACATGGATAGCAAGGTTACAGACTTCCATAGCCACCAGACCCCAGCCCCCCAAAAATTACTATACAAGAGTTTATTAAATACGTGCTAGACACATGAAAAACCAATCTCAGAAGCCACACAATTTTATGAAGCACAGTGGCCCGCCACGTCCGCCTGCCTTTACTGTCTGGCCAGAACACTCCTCTCATCACCTGCCGGCTCTGTCTTCTTCCCCCCTCTTAACACCTGCAGAGCCTGTGAGGATGTGGGCCCCCGCCACGGTGCAGGTTGGGACAGCTCACACACTGCTTCGCTGAGTGAGGGCGATGGTTAAGTTCTTATGAGGGGTTCTCTTTCATCTGCTGTTCCCTGAAACACAGAAGAGAGGGGCAGGGAAGTTAGGTCTTGTCAGAAACTACTCCCCAGCTGTGAAAAGGGGAGTGGGTGTGGAGGAAGGCAGAGAGGGGAGCCGGAAGGAAGGAGGTTCACCCGCTCCCCTCTCCTCTCAGCCTGCTGCTGCTTACTCTTTCTTTAAGATCCAGACCTACCGGGCTGGGGATTTAGCTCAGCAGTACAGCGCCTGGCAAGCACAAGGTCTGGCAAGCACAAGGTCGTGAGTTTGATTCCCAGTACCGGAGAAAAACCAAAAGAAAAAAAAAGATCCAGACCTAACCTCAAGGAGGCCTTCTCTGGGCATTCCCACCCAGTGCCAAGCAGAGCCCTCCTCTATGTTGGTCCAAACTTTAAATTTGTTATACTCGATTAAATTTGCCTCCTTCTGGATTTGAAACCTACTAAGAAGAGTACCTCAGAGGTCACAGGTATCAATAATGTTTGCTGATAGCTGAAGATGGCTAACTGTAGGAGTGGTAATTAACATTTCCAGGAGGTTTCATTTGTACTTAGTTTTTTGTATGTTTTGCAGTACAGGGTATTGAACCTAGGGCTTCTGCACTGAGCTACATCCCCAGCCCTTTTTTTCTTTTTTCTTTTGAGACAAAGTCTCATTAAGTCACCAAGTTGCCCCTGGTGAGCTCAAAGTTACATTCCTTCTGCCTCAGCCTTCCAGAGAGATTTACAGATGTGTGCACCCACACCAGCTTCACTGGTACTTATGAAAACCTCAGTGGCTGCACAAATTGAGACTGGAAGAGCCACAGGTAGAAATGGTAAAACAGTTTGCTTCACGGCTAAGTCAGGTTAGAGACTAGACAGGTTAGAAGGCATCATGGAAGAAGGTAGGATACACCAAGCTGATGCTATTCCTATCGTTTCAACCTAGTTCATTTCCTCCTTCACATTTGCTCAGACACTCAGTTTGGAGGGGCAGGAAGTTAAAAAAAAAAATGTTTGCTGTAAGGAGGGGAGCTGCTGAGCATGTTGGGAGGGTTTCTAGGGAAAAGGCATTTAAAGATCTTCAGAGTCCTGGCCACACTAAGAGACCAGCCTAACTGTTCATTCCTTCAGGAATGTCACTGCCCCCATGCTACCGTCTCCTGTTCTGCAATGCTGCCTCAAGCACAAGATCTTCTGATTCCTTCGGAACAGGTTTCTGGGTGCCTTGCTCTGTAATATTGGAGCTATTTTATCATACTTAGTAACTACATTTATTGAGCTCATACTGTACATTAACACTAGGCCAGACCTTTTATGTTTTCTATACCACCTAATCCTCACCAGAAACTCACAAGGGAGCCCTTATTACTCCATTTTATAGAGAAACTAAGGTACAGCTTATAGGGTCACATAGCTGTGCAGTGTCAGAACTCATTTGAACCCAGGTGGTTTGACAGCAAAGCCCCAGGTAGTTTGTTGTTACAAACTTCTTCCTCTTCTTTCAGGTTATTGTTCTTAAAGATATTAAAAGGTAACTCCCACAGGATACATCCAGGGATTCCATACCCACCAAGAAAACCTGAAGTGCTGACAGGCACCATTCTATCGCCCTGCCTTCCTTGACACACACAGTTCTTGCTTACCATTTGATACAGCAGTGATAGAACCATGAAGTCACTGTGTCCCCATAAAATCCCAGAATCCATCCTAAAGAACCACCAGACAGTCCTTTAAAGAAGTAGCTGAGGAATCCCTCTGGTAAAGGCATGTAGGAAGAGAGATGTTCCTCCTGCCCGTACTCACCTCATCCATAGATCCCTGTCCTCGGCATGCAAGCCAGGTAAAAATCAAACCGAAGAGCACGCCCAGCGCCATGATGATGTAGGGAATATTGGTGACAATCAGAGTAGTGTTAATCACAGACTTAAGTCGACTTGCAGTGTCTTTATCAATGAGAACACTCTACAGGAGCAAGAACACAGTGACTAAGTACCCAGCATGTAACGGTTTTTTATGTCTTTCAAATCATCAAACAATTTGGTTATGCCTCTTGTGAGCAGGCTAGATGTACTAAAAGCCCATTTATAAATTAAATAGGGAATCTGTCATCTTTTCTTTGTTTGTTTGTTTTTTTTTGTTTGTTTGTTTGTTTGTTTGTTTTTTCTCTGGTACCGGGAACCGAACTCACGACCTTGCGCTTGCCAGGCAGGCGCTTTTGCCGCTGAGCTAAATCCCCAGCTCTGTCATCTTTTCTACTGAAGATAGGTAATACTCAACACAGATTGGAAAAGAGGAAAAGCGTATTCAGAAATGCTGAGATAATCTCATTTGTCTCAAAATAAAATCTAGCTCAGCATTACTTTGTTCCGGAAGTTTCCTCCGACTGCCTTAGACTGATGGAAGGCCCGTTCACTAAGCCTCCACCTCACTCTCTAGACACACACACTCCTCACTATCCTGGCACTGTGCATCAAGACTATCTGATTACTCGCTTGTCTCCCAGTGACTTCGAGGTCCTTAGATGCAAAATACCTCAGTCACCTCCACACGGGGTATAGCACCAAGCATTCAATATGCACTCAATTAATACTTGTTGATTACATGAATTAATGAAACACTCACAAAGATGCTAAGTGGAAAGGATCATTTCTCTCTTGGTCCTGTCTATAGTCACCATAACCAGAAAGTGGTTAAATTGTGGGTTAACCAGAATTCCAAAGAGGGTTTAAGGAACTGTACTAGAATAACACTTTGCAGAATGCAGGGCAGAAGTACTATCACCTAGTGTCATGAGTGAGGTATCTGAAGAGCTTAATTCCATCAAAATTATGGGCAACAATTCTGGGTTAATTTAAGCTTAATTTGCATCAGAATGAGTTCAGGGGATCAGGTTCTGGGGTAGTTCTTTCAGTAACCTGCTTGTGACCCTTGGGTCAGTTTCCTCCTCCATAAAAAGTTGTTGGGACAGTAGTCTCCATGGTCACTTCCAGGTCTTACATTTTTTTAGACAAGAGAATAATCAAGCTCATTGGAGGAAGCAGGATAAATATGAGGTTCACTCCTTCCTGGATTCAATCTAGCCTTTAACAAAAAACAAAAGCAAAAGTTGGGGGAAGAGAGAACTTCAAGAATTCCACTATGAATTTAAGCTTGCAGAAAAGTTCTGCATTTTCAAAAGTTCTATTTTCATGCTCTTCCCCACAAACAATAACATGGGTGGTCCTGGAGCAATCCCAGTAAACATTGCCTGAATATTCCTCTGGTTGGCAAATACTGCCTGAGTTTTTCCTTTGAAACAATAGAGCCTCATCATAAAATTGTAATCACAAATCCTTCAAAAGTATATAAATGTGGCCACCAATATAATGCTAAATGCAGAGGAAAAAATACATAAAACTGCCATCTGTGGTATGATTTCAACTATGTAATTTGAACCTAAAAGAATTCCAGGAACCAACAAGCATCTGAGGACAGCTGTACTTGTTCCTCAGAGATACAATTTACTTTATCAGTGATTTACTTTGTAAATACCATACTTACCTTTTGTTTTTATTTCCCTAGAGTTCTATAAAAGGCACAAGTTTTATAAAACAAAAAACATTAAATATTTTTAAAAGTTGTTATTGGAAAAAATTTTACAACACACTAAAGTAAAAAAATAATTAAGTTGGCTTTAGATTACACGAATAGTGACTTTTAATATTTTCTTGCTAATCTGTTACTAAATTTTCTACAAATAACAAGTACTTTTAGAAAACAAAAAAATAAAAACTTTTTAAAACATTGTTGCTAATAACAGAGGTCTGCTAGTTGAGAATTTATTGAAGGAGAAAAACTTGCACTTTTCTCCCTTCAAATCTGGGCAGAAGGGCCAGGGAAATAGCTCAGCGGCACAGCACCTGCCTGGCAAGTGTGAGTTCCTGGGTTCAATTCCAGTTATCAAAAGAACAAAAAACAAAAAACTGGGCAGAGGAGAGGAGGAAAATGGGGAAATACAACTACAGTGACTCGTATGTAATTTAGAACAGAACTTATCACAGTCATCTTAAACTGGACGGGTGTCAAAGAAAGAAACAAAGCCAGGCTGAGCTGGGCATCTGGCTGAGCTGGCTCTGCCCTGCTTGTGCAGACACTGACGTGCTTCTCTTCACAGTGCCACGCTTCTCACATAACCAGCTCCCTGGAAGGGAGTTTTATCCAACTGATGTTCTTGAGAAGGAAAGTGTCTTGCATTTCTCAAAATCAACTCCCAGACATAGGAGGTTCGTGTAATCATTAAGGGAATTTCTGAGGACGAACAGTGCTGAAGAAATCATCTTCTACCCTTCTTCCTATCTTACAAAGCACACAGCTGCAACAATAGACACCACAATGGAAGCGTTGCTGGTCTGAACAGATACAACACCCTTGTGGCTCCCTCGCATCCAGGACTTACCTCATTGAGATACATCACTGGGAAAACCATGGTTCTAATGTCTCCTGTTTCGCTACAAAGACAAAGGGTTACATGACTTTAGAGACAGCCTCATCATGCTGGCATGCTCACTTGGAGAGACACATTTAGATGAAAACTCCAATACATTACTTTATTCAATTACCTGGAATTTCAGCAGCCTTCTTGGTTCTCTTTGTAAACACATATAAGTCAGAAGTTAGATTCCAGTGTGTCAGCCCAAGTCCAAGGGCTGCATGTATATATAGTGTTTTATCAAAACAAAACTTTGAAAGGCAAACCCATCAAGTGGGTAGTAAGCCCATCTGTTTACTAGATCTGGCAAACCCATCAAGTGGGTAGTAA
>NW_004955433.1:892224-962932 GCF_000276665.1 Chinchilla lanigera
GGCAAACCCATCAAGTGGGTAGTAAGCCCATCTGTTTACTAGATCTGGCAAACCCATCAAGTGGGTAGTAAACCCATCTGTTTACTAGAACAATCACAGGAAGACACACCCAGCGAAACTGCTTCTGCCACTGCTCAGGAAGTTTGTCACTTGGCCACTTAAGGACTGTCTTCCAACAAGAGCCAGCTTAGTCCTTGCCACCTCTGTGCTGGGTGCTTTGGGGACATCATTTTATTCAATTTTTACACCAGTCATATGCAGTAAGTGTTATTTTGTCCCATGTTTACAGATTACAACTCAGAGAGGTCAGGTAGTTTGGCCAGGATCACAACTGAGTAGTGGATCTAGGGTTATAATTTCATTTTGGTTCCAAGGTTCCACTTACATACTAAATTATACTGCCTCAGAAATACATACCTGAGTCATAGAATGCTTTTTTTTTTCTTTCCGAGTCTTTTTGAGACAAGGTTTTACCATGCAATTCAGGCTGGCCTTGAACTCACTTTGTAGCCTAGACTGGCCTCGAACTCGCAGCAATCCTCCTACCTCAGCCTCCCAAGTGCGAGTATTACAGGCATGTGCCATGACACCCGCCAGAGAATGCTCCTTGTAAACCATATCTCCTTCTCAGAACTATGACATGTGTGATTAAATCTGATGAAAGGGGCTGGGGATTTAGCTCAGCAGCACAGCACTGCAGCACAGCACTGCCTGGTAAGTGCAAGGTCATGAGTTCAATTCCTGGTACCGGAGGAAAACCAAAAAAATAAAAAAATAAAAAAATCTGATGAATTCAACAGGGGAAGCAACTCAAGATTGGTAGACAGTATTGTTATGGTAGATCTAAAATATCCCCCAAAAGTCTCGAGTTCAGAGGCAGGGCTTTTGGAAGGTGATTGGATTGGGGGTGCTGTGCTCGCCAGTGAATTAAGGTACTATTAGGACTGGGGGTGCAGTTGCAGAAGGCGGGTTCCTGGAGGCGGCCTTCAGAGGGTAGAGCTGTCTCTCTGGCTCTTCCTGCGCTCTCTCTATCCTGGACGCCATGGGTTAAGCAGTTTTCCGCTCTCATCCCATAGGCAATCTAGGCCTTGAAGTCAGCCTACCATGGGATGAGCCCTCTAAAAATGAGAGGCAAAATAAACCTCTTACCCTTTAAGTTGGGGGTGTCAGGTATTCTTTTCCAGGGACCGAAAAGCTGACTGACAGTATGTATAGGCTCCATCCCATTTTTTCACTCATATCTTTTCATATCCCCCAAAATTCCACTGAAAAGGAGCTTGGGAAGTTGCACTAAGGAGTGGTCTATAAGTGGAGTATGGGAGGCAGAGGCTGGACTCCAGGACAGCGCTGGCCTCAGCTGGGAGCAAGCGGGTAGAAGGAGTGCAACCACAGGTGTGGGTGAGGGAAACACCCAGGGCAGTGGACAAAGGCAGATCTGTGCACACAGCCTTAAGAGTTGTGTGGGTCCCACCAAGTTACTCAAGCTCTCTCTGCCTTGGTTTCCTCATCTGTGAAATGAGGATAATACAAAGCTCTAAGTTAATGCCTGTAATGTGCTCAGAGCAATGCCTGATGCAAGGAAGGTACCTAGTAAGTGTTTGATTAAATAAAATCAGCAAATCCCAAGACCAAGATACCATGAAAACATGATTAAGCCTCACCCCTGAAGGGTTGCAGTGAGCAGTTAGAAGTAGACTATCTTCCTCCTTACATCAACCCCACCAGAAAGTCACGTAGCAAAACCAGTCTCTGTAGAAAGAAGCAAAACTTACATAAAGTCTTCTAACTTTTGGACATAAATGTTGATTTGGAACCTCTTTGCTGCTCTTAGGATAATTCCAGTCAACTGCAAAACAGAAACGAAAAGAACATGTCAAGATTAAAACACAAAACACCATTTCTGTGGAACAGGGTGGCCATTACGTGTCTGACAGGCAGAGAGGTACAAGGGAAAACCGATCCCCAGAACAGAATGAGAAGTTGACCAGTACAGTAAGATGAATGTGGGCCCTTGGGGTGTTCTGTTAAAATGCAGGTTCTGATTCAGCAGGTGCCTGGGGGCGTGTCAAGCCTGGGCATCTCTAACAAGTGCCCACTTTGCACAGAAAGCCCAAGAGGACTCCAGCCTCAGGAGGAAAGCCCAGCAGGGCTGGACATGCAGGCAGTTGTCCAGAAATCAGGAGGGTGCGGTTCCTATCAGGAATGGTATCCAAGCCTAGGGTCACCAAATACAGCCCAGGAAAAGTGGTTGCTGCAGTTGTCTTCCCAAGCACCCCCTATGCTCCGAGGTGTAGGTGCGCTTACCCCAAGGTGACAGGCTGACTGACCGACTGACTGACCTCTGATTTCTCCTTGTACGTGCAATGAGTGTGGCCAAACAGGAAATGACCAGATACAGGGCTAAGTGAAAGTGTTTGCTTTCTTTATTGTCCCATGGCGTTCAAAGTCCCCAAGATGAAGATATCTGACCTGTAACTTAGCTTCTGCAGTGACAGACCCTCACAGGGGGAAGTGATATTCCTGCCATTTTAACGTAGTTATACTTGTTCTCCATGAATTAAGGCCTGGTGTGTATGTATTCTATACTTTCTACATTTGTAATATCACATAATCAATTCTTAATTCCTCATTCTTAGTGAAAAGAGGTTTGCTACAAGTGACTGAAACTAATATACATACTTAAATCGCAGCCAAAATATTCCTGGCAGTGGGTAAACAGAGTGTAATCTTCATTCTCCCTGACCTGTGTCCCAGTGAGAGAAAGGCATCTCTGTTCAGGATCACAGCTGGCCGCAGAAGACTGAGCAGGGGGTGGGGGGTAGCGCTCCAATCTCGGGTGTTTCCAATGACTGAGTGTTCACTGTTGCTTTTTGTTTGTTAGTTTAAAGCAGGTTTGCTGGTGTTTCTGCATATTAGAGCCACAGAATTCAGGTTTCTAATTCAGGCTGCAAGACTGCCTCAACTTGCACTGGGTACTTCTGCCCCACTTGACTATATACATGTAAAGAAGACAGTGTTTGTTAAGTGCTCAAGGATAAACTAGTGTATACTACAAATACCGAGTAAAGCATGCACCTGTTTTCCAGGAAGAAGTGTGTACTCACGGGATTAATGTCCACAAAAGTTTCGTGATCCTCCTTATTTGGATGCAAGCCTTGTATGGCAGAAATAAATCTCTCATCTGCTTGGTAAAAGTGTGGGAAAGACATAATAATGGGCACACCTGCATTTGGAGGGAAATAGAAATTAATGATGCTGTTTTTAAAATCTGGGACAAGTATAAAATTCCTGACCATAAACTTAGTTCTGAAGGGGAGTAAAACACCTTAGCTAAGTAAATATGGGGAGATGGGCAGCTAAAATAGCTTTCTAGGCCTCCCGCTTCAAGATTTATGCTTTATTTTCTGCCATCTCATGTACCCACATTATTTTATTGACATTATATATTGAAGTCCTGACTATTTCTTCTTCAAAAAACATTTCCTGAAACTATTAAGTCTGCATTCTTTATATACATTAATGCTCCAGCAGCCCTAAGAAATGAGAATTTTTATCATTTTGCATTGGAAGAAGCTGAAGTTCACAACAGTTACATAATTTGCCCAGAGACAAGTAACTGTCAGGTTAGGGCAGCAGCTAATCAAATGAAGCCGGCCCACCTCCAAGCACTCATTTCAGTTACAATTTTCACAGCACCTGCCTGGCAAGCGCAAGGTCGTGAGTTTGATTCCCGGTACCAGAAAAAAAACAGAACAAACAATCAATTACAATTTTCTACTTGTTTTTGTTTGTTTGTTTGTTTGTTTTGAGACAGGGTCTCGCTATGCAGTTCAGGCTGGCCTTGAGCTTGCTTTGTAGCCCAGGCTGGTGTTGAACTCGCAACAATCCTCCTGCCTCAGCCTCCCGAGTACTGGGACTACAGGCGTGCGCCACCACGTCCAGCTTATAATTCTCTACTTGTTAATGGAATTATTTTCCCTCTTAACCAAAGGTAGACCTTGTTCTGGATATGCTGACACCAGAACTTTTAAAAGTTTCCCTGACTGTGCTGTATGCTTAGCCACTAACCAAATGAAGTTCTGCTCACATGAAGACTTGGGGGTTTTCCCCCTTTTCTATTCACTTTAAAAGCCAAATAGGAAAACATTATTAAAAAGCAATCTATTCTAGATCTGAATATTGAAAATAAGAGAATAACCCAATCAGAGCTAACAGGGAAATGTATTTTTGGAGAAATTAGCCTATGGCAAGTAATTTCAACCTGCTCTCACACCACCAGCCCCAGCCCACAGTGCACACCTTCTCTCACAGGGCACCTTCTGCTCTTTACTGCTGAAGTTACACAAAACCATAGTTTCCCTTTCTGTAACTGACAGTGGCTTTTAGTATTTAAATATCTATTGAGGGTTTGCTAAGAGCCAGACACTGTCTCAGTTATGCTACATACATTATCTCTAGCCCTCCTACAACCTTCCAAAGTTACAATTGCCCCCATTTTGTTGATGGGAAGACTGCCACATGGAACCCTCCGTAATCAATGTGTCCAGTTGGATAACAAACAGAATGGGCCAGGGTGCTGGAGATTTAGCTCAGCAGCACAGCGCCTGCCTGGCAAGCGCAAGGTCGTGAGTTTGATTCCCAGTACCGGAAAAAAAAAACAGAATGGGCCGGACTCAAACCTCAAGCTGCCTGACTCCAGAGCGCTCTCTCTCACTTTCTAAAATGTTCCCTGGAGAACTGGAAACAATTGAGGATAACCCTCAAATTTTCAGCCCAAATTTGGGTATTCATAAGAAGAAAGAGGAAACAGACTTCAGCCAGAAGTCCAAGTGTTAGAAAGTACAATCTTTCTGTTGGCTCTGAGGTCAACTTCTGAAGGAAGAAGAATATTGCCAAAATGGAAGAAAAATGTATCTACATTCACCCTTAACTAATAGAGACCACTGTGAAGCAGCCCTGATCAGGACTTAAATTAACCAACTGGCTTTTTATGTTTACTTGTGGCTCTGTCCAAAGCCTAATCCACTTGTCTGGAAGTGGACGATGGACTCATAGTAAGAGAACCTCTCTGAGTCACTAATCCCTACTAAAACCTGTAATGGCAAATGAAGCCAGAAAGCCTCAAATATCTAAGACAAGATCACAGCCAAGGACACCTGTATCCATCTCAACTGGATACAGACTATAGCCTCAGGCATTTCACTCCTGGGTGGATTAACTTAATCTTTATTAGGATTAATTTAATACCTTACATAGAGAAATCCTTTTTTTTTGTTTTGTTTTGTTTTGTTTGTTTTTGTTTTTGTTTTTCTCCGGTACCGGGAACCGAACTCACGACCTTGCGCTTGCCAGGCAGGCGCTTTTGCCGCTGAGCTAAAGCCCCAGCCCCCGAGAAATCCTTGAGTAATTCCTCCCTTCTTGAGTATTTCCCTCCCTTCTTCTGATAACCAAATAAATATAGGCCACCCAGAGAAGGTGTTGGTCTTAGCCTGAGAGAATCTCAAATTCTGTGAAAGGGCTTTAATCCTCCTGGAACCTGAAATCATTTCACTTGCCTCTTTTTATTTACCCTCACCGTACACCTGTTCAGGAGATTGTGAACCTGACAGGCCCCAATACTGATGGATACTATTAACTCGATACTTAACCTAGATGGAGAGGGAGAGGAGGCCCCATTCACTGTTAACCTTCACCTCCAGGAGAGGAGCACCCATGTGCCCAGTCTCCAGACACCTAGACACCATCTTCTCAGCAATCACTGGGAACATTTGTTAAACATATAGATTCTGAGGACCTGGGGCATACATTTTTAATAGTTCTCCAGATAATGCTGATATCGGGCCAGGTTTGGGGGGGTGCTGCCTTGTCAGACCAAAATAAAGAGGTTTGTTGACCTCAGACTTATCCTGCAAGGAGATTTTATTGTTTTGTTTTGTTTTTTGTTTTTTTTTTTTAGGGCAGGTGAGACAGCATGTCACTCTGTAGTTCAGGCTGGCCTTGAACTTGCAGCGTCCCAAGTACTGGGATTATAGGCGTGCACCACTATGCCCAGCTCTGAAAGGAGATTTTTAAAGCCAATTGCATTTACTTTATTCAGGAGAGAGGGGTTACAAAAAGGGAAGTTTCTCCAGGGAAACTTTAGGGAGGAATTACACCCTAAAAAGGGAACCAGTACAAATATGAAAAGACTGAGTCCTAGTGAAGATTTTTTGAGAAGCAGTGGTTACATAAAAGTTATTCCCTCCCAGAGCCTTGGTTTCCACAGTTATAAAACAAAGACACTGCACATCAATCTAGTAGGCTATCATGAACAATCCTGCAGCATATGACTAGTAAAACTAGTCTTCAGAGAGACACCATTGTCAGCAGTCTCGCTAATAATTCTGCCTCACTGATGAGGAGCAGAAAGCTCAGACATTAAAAAATGCTGGGAAATTTGTGGTCAGGATTTAAAACTAACTCTGCTTCAAAAAACTGAGAATCTCTGCCAGGATAGGTACTTTCTTAAAACCGAGTTGTCTAGTGTCTCTTTCAGCACTGTTTGGAACCTACCTCAGCTAATGCTTTACATGTCTTAAGAGCAGCACAATACATATGAGCCATTATTACAGGTAAGCCTCCGAAACTACTGCTCAGGAAAAAATGCCACAAGGCATTCTAAAAATTGAGCGTCACAGAAAACCAGTAATTTTTTTAATCATTCCATAGCCAGTAACAAAGCATACTCTGAGAGGTCAGAATTGTCCTTCCTAGTGGCTGCACCCTGTCCTTCCTGCACTCCAGGCCTTCACACCCTGTGCAGCCCTTGCCACAGCCCCTCTCTGGTTCTCACCGTTCTTGCAGATGCTGACGTTTAGCACTCCAGAACCCAGGCAGTTGCCTTCTGGGAGACAGAAGCCAGCATTTTCCGTGGTATTGGCTAATATTTCTGCAGGCACCTTATACCGAAAGGCGGGCAGCCCCTCTACACTCTCATAGTCACTGAAAGTTATATACACAGACCTGTTGGGATGTGAGAAGAAAAAGTCAGTATGCACTGCAGGCAGCAGGGCCCGCCTGAGTCCCTAAGCAACAGGTGTCAGGCACAACGCAGCTAGAGACTTGCAGGGTTTAAGTGGAAAATGAGGATGCAAAAAAATGCTTGGGACGAGCTCCACCAACCCAGTGTGTGACAAAGCAGATGATCTGTAGTGAGATATTTCAGAGGTGGCAACTATGCTAACAAGAACAAGGCCAAGAGAAAACAATGTGTGTTGGAAAATTAAGACAGTAATGTGTAAGTCAGATGTAGTGGTGTACACCTTTAACACTAGCTACTTAGGAGGGTGAGGCAAGATGATGGCTTGGGCCTGGGAGTTTGAGGCTCGCTTGGATAACACAGACCCTAGCAATCAGTTAATTAGGACCCAAGTGTTACCTTAAAATTCCTTTAAGAGTTCATCTACAATTCTAAATGCTGATTTATACAGACTAAATAAATCTACTAACACTAATAACAAGAGCAGTTATCACCAATTATATATATGTTTGGCACTGGTCTGACGATTTTGTAAATACTGACATTTGGAATAGAGATACTGCATTTAAAAATGAGTAAATGAAAAGAGTCCTGTCAGCCAGCATAGACTCAGGCCATGGTGGGGAGCAGAGGCAGGGAGCAGAGAGACAAGGGCAGGCACGAGGCTCAGCCCAGTAGAGTCTTGAAGACCTGAAAAGAGAGAGCCCCATTGGGCAGATTTCGGACTGGGATATCCACATCCTGCACCACACATTTTAGGCAGTGATGGGCACATACATAAGGATCCAATGAGACATCACCAGTGATGCCACAGCCCTCTCCGCTGTGTCAGTGCAGTCTGTCATGTTCACACGTGCTCACGCGTTTCTCAGAACACGTCCCTGTTAAATGACACACGACTATACTGTGATACCCCCGTCCCCAAATAAAAGGTTTCTACGTTTTCCCCAGTTTGTTTCTGTTTGGGGTCAATATTCTCCTGCGTTTGGTCCTTCCTGAGTTTCAGGTGCAGTTCCACATTTTTAACACTGTCCCCTTACATTTGCATAGCACTGGACAGAGAGTGCACTTTCCTGTACCTGGCTTCGTGGGTCTTCCAACTCTTCGCTGAAGAGGGAGGGGGAAGAGGAACGGCTTCCTTGGCTTCACTTCCCCTCCCTTCCTCTTTGCGTCTTTCTGTTTCTGTGTCTCTGTCTGTCCGTCTGTCTCTCACCATCTTTCTCTGTCTCTGTCTCCGGCTCTCTCTTTCTCTCTCTCAGAAGTATTGGGAATTGAACCCATGGTCCCCTACTTTTAAGATACCCCCCCCCAGCCCTTTTTATTTTTCATTCTGAGACAGGGTCTCACTAGGTTTCCAGGCTGGACTCCTCCCAAGCAGCTGGGACTACCAGTGTGCGCCACACGAAGGGCTGTCTGGTGTGTGAAGCGAGTGTGGATGTGTCTCTCACAGGGCTGTGACTGATGAGGGAGTCGCCTTCCACTGTACATTGTCCCCATAACATTTATTAAGGAAGTACCTGAGCCAAACAGAAAATACTACAACAAATACAACTGACACTTGCTGTATAATGCTCTTGGCTCCATCCTCCTCTGCTGCCGTGAGGAAACTGCTCTTGGAATGTGGGGTTTCTCATCCCAAAGCAGCCTTTATACCCTCACTGCTGTGTGTGTTCACTAGCAATATGTGTCATTATTTGTGATTTTAAAATACTAAACAATGTACCATATTCTCAATCGGTGATTTACGTCTTCAACATATTTTGAAGTTTTATTAAAGTACAAAGCTCTTGTTCTCTTAAGTCTTATATAATATTCCATCACATGACTACATCATATTTACTTTCTCCCCTCTTCTTTCTCTCTGTATCTATCTCCCTTTTATTCGGGCTGGCCTAGAAGCCCAGGCTGACATAGAACTTGAGCCCAAAGGCACACTAACACTGAGCTAAGTCCCAAACCTTTTCTATTTTTTAGAGACAGGGTCTCACTAAGTTGTCCCAAATGGCCTCGAACTTGCGATCCTCCTGTCTCAGCCTCCCGAGTAGCTGCAATTACAGTCATGTACCACCACACCTGCCTACATTCTCCTATTTTTATACAAGCATAAGCTGATTCTGGTTTTTCACTATGATAAACCAAGGTACATGTCTGTCTGTGTCTCCTTGAGTATACACAGAGGCGTTCCTATCCAGGAACCTACCTTGAAGAGAACTGTACAATCACAAGCTTGCACCTCTATAGCTCCACTGAACTTCCCCAGGTGTCTCCAGAGCCCGTCTACCAGACAGCGTGCTGCTTCTGTGCCAGATCTTTATCACCTGCCCCGCCCTCTGAGTGCTCCTGCTCCACACTATCCACTGCCGCTTTCCTCCTCACCTCCCCGCAGGTATTTCACTCCCGCAGGGAGTGAAAAGGCCTAAGTGGGACCCAGTAGTGGGGATGGGGTGGGGGGACTAATGCTACTTCTGAGGGGAGCCACACTGCCTGGTGGGGAGGAGATCTGGCGTCACCAGTGTCTGGCATGCTGCTGGGTAGGCAGTGTGACTGTGAGAGATGGGAGCCCTGGTGGGGGCATAATGACACTCAGCAGGGTCTAGGGCGACGACGTCCCTCTGCCGCCTCCCAGGAGGGGCAGGAAGACAGGGCTGCAGCCTGGGCCCCCTGGTCCACGCAGAGTGAGGTGAGGGCGGGAGAGGGGCCCCTCTTGTGGGAGACTTCGCACGGTCACCACAGGAGGGCGGCAAGGTCACCGGCAAGGGGGTGACAGCTAAGCCAGTGTCATGCGCTCTGGAACATGGGAAGTCACATTCACCCCTCTTGTAGGGCAGGGCTCAGAGGCCTGGAAGACGCCGACTCAGAGCTGAGCCTTGACGAGCGCATCACGCCAACGCTGCACCAGTGCTTGGTACCCTGCATTGTGGCCTCATAACAAACCCAATGATAGGTAACTGTTTCCCCTTTTGTCATACAAATGCTAAGGATGAGGCACCCAGGGGTTACAATGTTGTCCATGGTCACACAGCTGTTAGGTGGTAAGGCTGAGCCAAACCAGCACAGTGAGCCTGGGGCCGGGGCCGGGGCCGGGACCACCGCACACACCACCCTGGGCGCCTTGGTGTCCGTCACTGCTCTGTGGAATCGCTCATGACCTCCACAGTCTGGGGGTCTTGTGATCGTGGGAAGAATGCATTCTATGGTTCCTACCTGCAGAAGTCAGATGGGAAGACATAAAGAACTTCATCTTCGGTTACTAGTGGGTGAAAAGAATCTCCGTCCGTCCCATTAATCATGTTGCATTTGTCTGTTGCCCACCAGTCAAGTGACCTACAGTTGATAAATGCAAGGAAACGTAAAGATCGAGTTGGACTTTAGGTACCTCACATAGTGCGAGGACTTCTGGGGTGTGACTGGAGCTGGCCACCCATGGCATCCTATTCCTAATAGGCATGAGTGCAAGGGATTGTCCGGGGGGAGAAAAAGGAGGTCCCTGGCCCCAAATGAATTTTTTTAACAATACTGAGGATTGTACATCCCCATCCCCAGCCCCTCCTCACACAAACACACCTTTGTTAGGGTGTTTTTTTAAGACAGGGTCTTGCCAAGCTGCCTGGGCTGGGCTTGCACTTATGATCCTCTGGCCTCTGCCTCCCAGTGTGCTGAGATTAACGGTGTGCACTAATACATCTAGCTCCAAATCAATATTGATAAAGGTTAACAGGCCAGAATCTCTACTTTCTTCCTCCAAAAATCATGTCCTACCTAGAGGTCTATAAATATTGACTGACTTAATGCAATAGCCCAATTTAGCAATAATACCCTCCTTGTCCGTCGCCAGGCCACAGACAGGCGTGCTGGTGGACACATCCAGCCCTTTATGTGCACAAGGACTGTTAACTCAGTCTACACTCTGGACAGCTCCTCTTCCAGAAATAACCGAGGACTTTTCTTGGAAAACAAGGAGATTCAATATACTGAATGGACTTCATGCTCACTAAAAGCACAGAGGAGACAGCAGGTCTTTAAAAATTGGTCTTTAAGATGATGGGACATTGAATGGACTGAATATTGATGTCACTGTTCTCGTGCTGAGCCCTAACCCACAAGGTGGCAGTAGCGA
Organism: Chinchilla lanigera; assembly: GCF_000276665.1. NCBI lineage: Eukaryota > Metazoa > Chordata > Mammalia > Rodentia > Chinchillidae > Chinchilla > Chinchilla lanigera. The sequence continues at coordinate 903,360 of NW_004955433.1, forward strand.
GCGTGCACTGCGGGAGGTGACAGAGAGATCAGCGTCCTCCCAGGAGAGCCCGCGCCCGCACCTGCGCCCTGCCACCGCGTGAAGGAGCAGGGGGTAGACAGCGCCTGTGAACCTTGGGCACCAGACCCGCCAGTGCCTGCACTGTAGATCCCCCACATCCAGAACCATTAGGAATGAATTTATTTTTTATAAATTTATTTTTTTATTTTCTATGATAATTTGTTGTAGGAGTTTGAAAGGACTAAAACAGTACAAAATGCCAGAGTAAGGAAAAGTCAGGCAATAAAGAGTAATTCTCCAAGTTTTTTTTGTTTTTTGTTTTTTTTTTATTGCACTGCAGACTGAACTAAGTGCTAATTTAGTGACTGAACAAGACCCTACCACGAAATAAAAACTAAATCCTGGCGTGATGGCACACACCCACAGTCCCAGCCCTCAGCCAGTCTGGGCTGCATAGAGAGTTTAAGCATAGCCTGAACTACAGAGCAAGCTAGTGAATAAAAGTAAATAAAAACAGCTGGAACGTAGCTCAGTACGAAGGCCCTAGGTTCAATCCCTACTACTGGGGAAAATGGTTAAAAATAATGAGAAATTAAAAAAGGAGGAGGAAAACGAAGAGGAAAGAATGAGACAAGATGAAGATACCAAAATGGAAAAGTTAAGAAATCTTGGAAAGAAAAAGTATAGGGATGAAACTCTACATTGTACATAGTTCAAAACAGAACTGATGACTTGGAGGAGAATGGTAAGGAATTTACATAAACATAAGCTTACAAAAATTAAAGATCAAAGGATCAAGATTCAGAGACTGGCCTGAGAGGCTCCAATAAAAGTTTCAGAGGAACACAGGGAAGAGGGTGAAGGGAGACTGCAGTGAGTACGGAGGAGCAGTACCTGAGGCGGAAACTGCTGAAAGGTTTCAGAAAGACGCGAGCGCATGGATTGAAAGTATGTCCAGGAGCCACAGGGGCTAAGTAAATTCAAGACTGGATTCGTTGTTGTCACAGTACAAGATCAAGGGAGAAGATAAAAGTCAATGGAGTCATTTCATCGTAGCTTTGAATTGTCAACTTAGAATTTGGTAACCGGCTAAAATCACTCAAAACTGAGAAATATTACAATCCTGGAGGTGCGGGGAGGTGACCCCATCCTCATGCAAGAGCTGGGCTGGGCTTGGGCGTTCTGTGGGGGGGCTGGCCCTGCCCACAACAGGTCTTGCCCAGGGATGCCACAGCGCTCTCCACAGGGGCACCAACAGGTAAGCTTTAGCAAGAAAAGCAAACCCAGGAGGAAGATGCGAGAAGAATATTCTTTTAACTAATAAAATATAGGGTTGGGGATGTCACTGTATAGAGCAATTGGCTGGCACAGCAAGGCCCTGGGTTCAATCCCAAGCGTACCCACACACACACACACACACTAAGTGGGTGTGGTGGCACAGACTACAATCCCAGTCCTAGGGAGGCTGAGGCAGGAGGACTGTGAGTTTGAGGGCAACTGGACTACATAGTTAAATCCTGACTGGGCAGTTTAGACCCTGTCTCAAAATTTAAATAAGTGAACGAATGAATGAATGAATAAAAAAGAAAGAGTGGGGATGTAACTCAGTGCAAAGGCCCTAGGTTCAATCCCTAGTACCACAAAAACAAATAAATACCTAAATTTAAAAATTAAAAATAAGTAAGGGCCTGCCTGGCAAGCACAAGGTTCTGAGTTTGATTCCCAGTTGTTTTTTTTTTTAAAGAAAGAATCAACAAAAATAAATAAAATATGTTGGTAAATTTAGTTACCATAAAAATAATGAATTTTAGGGTACCAGGAGCTAGAGGAAGTAGGGAAGGGGAAGTAAAAAGAATTAAGATGTATTATGTGCATGTACCAACTCCCCACAATGATGTAATCATTATGGACTACAAATGTGTACTAATAAAAATTAAAATTAAAAACGTAATTGCAAAACTAATGAATTTTTAGCTTATATTTAGCTCCTTAAGAATGTAAAACATGTTGTAAACAACAATAAAGATATATACATATGGGTGTTAAACAGGGTGTGGTGTCCCACGCCTGTAATCCCAGCACTCAGGAGGCTGAGGCAGGAGGATCACTGTGAGTTCAAGGCCAGCCTGAACTGCACAGCAAGACTCTGTATCAAAAATAAATAGTTATTGTCTTGTTTAGAAGGAGACAAAAGAATAAATAGTTTTAGATTTTGTTGGAAAAAATTGTTAAATACAAATCATAAAAAACTAAGGGTGAAAAAGAATGTAGAAATAATTCTAAGTATATCAAATAATATATTATTGTATCACAAATATACACACAATTACAATATGTACTTTAAATGATCAAGCTCTCCTATTAAAAAAATTAGAAAATAAGAGAGTGGGCATAAAACAAATTCTAGCTACCTCCTGTTTCCAAGGAAGTTTCCCCCAGCCCAGGACCCCAGTCCTATAGATGCTTTCCAGGATCTTACATATTTGAGTGTGTATGTAATATGCATGTGTATGTGTGTACATGTAAATGTTTATGTACATGTATGTATATGCTTATTTAGTTTTTTTTTCTTTGAGACAGAGTATTGCTGTACAGTCCAGGTATGCATCACCACACCCCACTCTATATGTGTGCTTTTTAAAATTTAAATAACTTTACTTTAAAATAGTTTTAGATATACAGAAAATTTCTGGTAGTATTACGGAGAATTCTTCTATATTCTGCCCCCAAGTTCTCCTATTATTAGATGCACTTGTCACAACTGATGAGGAAACGCAGACACATTATTATTGGCCAAAGACCACACTTTCCTCCCATTTCCTTACTTTTTTCCTGACACGCTTTTCTGTTCTAGGACCCAGCCAGGACACCACATGACACTTGGTCATCGGGCCCCCTTGGGCTCCTCTGGGCTGTCACACTTTATCACACTTCCCTTTAAGCTTGATGGCGTTGGCAGTGTTGAGGGGCAAGGCCAGGCTTTGTTGTTATTCTTGTTCTGTCTGGGGTTTTTTGCAGTACCAGGAATTAAACTCAGGGTCTTGCAGATGCTAGATAAGCACTCTACCACTGAGCTACTTTTCCAGTTCTTTTGTTTTTATTTTGAAGCAGGGTCTCAGTTGCCAAGGCTGGCCTCAAACTTGAGATCCTCCTGTCTCAGCCTCCAGAACAGCTGTGAGGATAGGTATGTGCCATCAGACCCAGCATAACCAGGTATTTTTATTTTATTTATTTACTTATTTATTTTTTTGGTACTGGGAATCAAACTCATGACCTCAGGCTTGCCAGGCAAGCACTTACGCTGCTGAGCTATATAAACGGAGTTTTTTGGGGTTTTTTTTTTTTTTTTTTTTGTCTTTTTGAGACAGGGTCTTGCTATGCAGTTCAGGTTGGCCTTGAGCTCACTTTGTAGCCTAGGCTGGTCTCCAACTCACAACCACCCTCTTGCCTCAGCCTCCTAAGTGCTGGGATTATAGGCGTGTGCCACCATACCCGGCTAACCAGGTATTTTTAAAAAGACCTCTCACCTAGGATTTGCCTGGCATTTTCCTCACGGCTGGGTGGCGCAGGCTGTACAGAGCTGAGGTAACCACGTCACGTGCATCAGTCCTCTGGCTGGTTGGGAAAAATAAAATGAAAAAAGCCTCTCTCCAAGAATTAGCAATTACCAGTTAAGGTAATTGGCAAGACACTGAACTAACTTTCAAAAAACAACCATTGTAAAGCATGCCCAAACGTGCAGGTCAATAAACATGCCACACAGGTGGCAAGGAAGGAGCGGACTTGCTGCATGCGTGGAAACTGGTGCTGTGGTGCTGAGGTGCTGCACATGACATGGTTACCTCTCTACAATGAATGTATTTATTATACATTACAAATATACTAATAAAAATATATAAACAGATTAAAAATGCAGTTGATGTTTTTCATTGCATTGCCCAAAGTTTCTTCTACAAAAGATGCACATGATGAATTTCACCCAGAATTTGAAGCCAAGAGGCAGTCTCTTTTTCTTGAAGTAATTTAGCCAATGCAATCCAAAAATCACACTGTATCCCTTTGCCTGGGTAGCTGGGAAGCCCAGAGGTAAACTCTCCAGGAGCAGAACGCCTGTCCTGGCTCTGAAGAGTTGGCCTCCCTTCCCCTCAAAGGTTTCTTGTTTTTCTGACTTTGCTTTATTGCAAGCTGCCCCTGCTCCTTTTTGGAAGTAGTTGGTGAAGTTGGATAAAAGAAATAAAAGATAGTAGAAAGGAGACAAGGAAATCATAAGTAAAAATCATACTTTTCAAAAGACTGGAAATTCCAGAACCCAGGCAAAGTGACCCACAGTGGTTGATCCCCTCCAGCATTCCTCTGATTAATTTACACTCCATCTTTCCAGACCCACCACACCCAAACTGTTCAGCAATACTAAAAGCCCACAAATTGGTTTAGTTGAGAAAGTAAGGAACAGAAGCCTGGTTCTAAGGTAAAGGAACAGGATGAGAGAATCCAGAGCATGTTTAGAGGGTACTTCCGGAAGATGGTGGAGCAATAAGCAGCGAGTCAGCCTCTCCAAGACTCAGAGTCCAGACGCTGGAAAATAACAACTGAGAGGAGAAAAGGAGGAGGAAGGTGGATCCCTGGGGCCCACGAAGGATGCAATGCGAAAATTGGAGCCTAGAGAGAAATTGAAGAGACAGAACAGAATACACAAAAAGGAAGGGCTAATCTATACTTTCTCCTGACTCTTGGCATGTGGCGTGAGAAAGGAAGATTGAATCTACACAAACACAAGGAAAGCAGGGACTCCAGAGGCTTCAGAGAGAAGTGCACCAATGGAACGGAGCCATTGTGCACTGTAAGAGCAGTGAGTGACTCCAGTCCAAGTGCCTGCCATCTCTTGAGAAAGCGCTTGATCAGATGCCATTCTGGGAATGGACCAACTGAACCTAGACTCAGAGCAGCCAGGGCTGGCTTCATCTCAGGTCTCCCAGTGTTAAACTCCCAGTGACTGGTGATGCACATCCACGGGAGATGCCCAGGGTCAGGGAGCCATGGTTAGGCTGGCAAGGGAACCCAGATTGCTCTAAGCTAAATGACTCAGGCCACACCCTCATGACCAGAGACCAGGTTTAGCCTGAATTTCACTGGGTTTGAAGGTCCCAGAAGCAATATCCCACCCTAACCCTAGTTCCAGCTTGCTGGTGATTATCCAGCACAGATCTGGGTTCTGACCAGCCCCTCTGTCTACCAGGGAGAGCAGGGACACGAAACCATATGCCTGAGGAAATAACCACAAGCTCAGAACCACAGAGAAATGTGTGCTTTTTTTGCTTTTGGTTTTCTTGTTTTCATTTGGGCATTTTTTGTTTTGTTTAGCTTTTTCATTATTTTTATTTTTGTCTTTTTCTTTTTTGGTACCAGGAATCAAACTCAGGGCTCATGCTTGTCAAGCAGGCACTGTACCACTGAGCCACATCCCTGGCTGTTTTTGTTTTTTGTGTGAGGACTGTTTTTAATTGTTTTGTTTTGTTTTTTTTTTTTTTTTCTTTTTCCTTCCTTCCTGTCTTCACCAATTTCTTGGGGCTTGAGGAATCTCTCTTTGTCCTTCAACCTTGTTCTAATCTCTTCTTTTATTTCTTTTTTTTCTCTTCCCCCTTTAAAATTTTTTTCTCTTTATTACTTCTCTTGTATTTTTCCTCTCTATATAATTTCTTTCTTTTTTTTCCCTCTTATCCTTTTATCTTCTATTTCTTGCCAGTTTTTTGTCCTATCTTTACCTAATTCTATTGACACAAGTTTAAATATTGCATGATATTTTTCATATGAAAAACTCGATAGATAGACAGATACACAGATACATAGATATAGGGTATGAAACAAGACAGATAAGAAGAAAAAGACAAAAAAAAGGTATTGTAACTCACCACAGACAATCTGCCAAAATATACACACCAGGAAAAGAAAAACTCGTATAAATATTTTAATACTAAATTTATTGAGACATGATGAGATTAATACAAGTTACCTTTGGCTTCTACAATTACAAGAGGTGCTCAGAATGGTGGCCTTTAGCTTCCAGATGTTTATTAGTATGGTGAACTGCTGAAGTGTGTACACATTTGTTTGGTGGACTCTGTGTATGGTAATTAGCTTTATAAGGTCTTATAAATAAATGAATCTGATGCTGGAAAATTAAAAGGGGACTGGAGGGAAGGAGGGAAAGAATTAAAATGTGTTACATACATGCACTGAATCCCTACAGTTCCTATAATCATTATGTACTACAAACATGTTAAAAAAAAAAAAGTTAAAAAAAAAATTTTTAAAAAGCTCCCATATTTGTGGAGTGAGCTACTTGCCCTCCAGGGGACGAGTCACTCACTCTCTGGTCTCCACCACTCCAAGAGAAGCACAAACATTCCCTGTTCTGAGCTAGGAGGTAAGGATGTACCAAGCTGGCTGGGGAAGTAGGCATGAGTGTTAACTATAAAATCCCAGCACACATGTGCAGAACAGCTCCCAAAGCCCTGCACATAGACTTCTCGTGAGAACCCGATCAGGTTTTGATAGGGAGGCCTAGCTTGAACCTCAGCATAAGAAGTGGGTGATACCAAAGGGCAGTGGACACTGAGCTCTCTGCTACTGTGCGTCCCTGCAGGGGCTCCCTCACACTGTAGAGCGCACTTCTTTTCCTACCTTTACTTGGCCCAAATTTCCTCTGTACAACCTGTTTCTTTTCCTACCTTTAATAAATGTAAAATCTTGCTACCCTTTGCACTTGTATTGACCAATTCTTTGCTCAGGACAAAAAAAAACCTGGAAACCACCTCTAGAAGAAGAGTCTAGCACCCCAAAGCCCGGTGACACTTCCAGGAAACAATGTGTCTTTCTCTGAGTACCCACACCCCACTTTGGGGTGCATCCTAACATCTCTGCCTAATAAACCCTTCCCATACCTCTTACTTATGTACCCTGAAAATTCTTTTTCTAAAACAGAAGTATGTGAGCCTACAAACTTTTTCTGCAAAAGGATGGGTCAGTTCCTTATTTTAGTCTCAGAGACCAGCTGAAGCACGGTGACGGTTAATAAATTATACTATTAAAATTAAGAATGTTTTTGAAATGCTATAATATTACATTCAAATGTACTTCATCTTTACTAAATGCATTAACAAGTACAACCATGAAATGAAAATGAAGAGATCTGGGCTGGGTGTGGTAGTATGCACCTGTAATCCCAGCACTTAGGAGGCTGAGGCAGAAGGATAACCTTGAGTTCCAGGCCAGCATGAACTATACAGCAAGACCTTGTCTCAACAAAAAAAAGAGCAAGAGAGAGAGAGATTGAAATCCGGAATCTTCCCTCTTTCCCCAAACACATGAGACGTCAAGGGCTTGTAACTACTGCCTGGCCGTCATAAGCCTACAAATCATTCATATTTAATTTGCACAGTGTATTACCCCACTTTGACGGACATGATAATAAAAGAATATTTACACATTTTCATCCAAGAAATATGAAATTTTCTTAATGCATATTAGTTTAAATGAAAAACAAAAAATTATACTGATAAATCACTAGACTTACGTTTTTCCATTCCACTCCACAATCTTTGTAAAGTTAAGGTAACTGTCCTCTCCAGTTAGGAAAACATAATCTCCATCATTAGTCCCATTTTTCTGAAAATGAAAGAATATAATTTAAAGTAACGGTGGTGGTTAATGTTGTCACCTTGTCTAGGTAGGGTGCGTACAGCCCCTTGGTCAAGCACCAGTCTAGGAGTTGTGAAGGTGTTCAGTAGATTTAAATACCTACAATCAGTTAATTTTAAGTTAAGGAAATAACTCTCAAAATGCAGGTGGTACAGCTGGGTGTGATGGGGCATGCCTGTTATTTCACCAATGGGAGGATGAGACAGGAGGATCATGAGTTCCAAAACTGTCTCAGAAAAACAGAAAGAAGAAGAAAAAAAAAAGCAGGTAAGTAGGCCTCATCCAATCAGTTCAAAGGTTTAAAAGCAGGAAGTAAAGCTTCCTGGGGAAGGAATTCTCCACAAGACTGCAACCTTGAGTTTCTGCCTGACCTACAATTTCTGGGAAACAGTACAGGTTCTACGTTCCTTTATAATAAAGTAACAGACACAAACATTGAGTACAGACAACCCTCCTCCAATGACCAAGTTCCAGGGCCAGGGATATAGAGGCACAAGCACCTGCCTGGCAAGTGCAAGGTCCTGAGTTCAATTTCCAGTACCAAAAAAAAAAAAAAAAAAAATCCCACAAAAAATGACCAAGTTCCATCTCAGCGAATAGGTTATTAAATGACTTGGTCATTAAATGAGGAAGTGTATATAGCGTGTACATTACAATACTCAGAACAGAGAAATGGTCACAGGAAACTCCAACCTAATGACTTTGCTTTTGTTTGAATAATTCTTACAGTAGCACTATAATGTATAACAGAACTTAAAACTACAGTGCTGTACTGAACAGTACACTCAGCAAAAATTACAGTACTATATAAACAAGGTTCACTGTACAAAGGACCTTAAGGCTCTATAAGCAAGATGTGCAAAACTGTACAAAAAAAGATGGGTCAGAAGTCCAAGTGGCACTGCGGGCATGGTGGCATAATCCCAGCACTCGGGAGGCTGAGGCAGGAGGCTTCTTGCCAGTTTGAGGCCGGTTTTGAACAGGCATGGTGGCCCGCGTGTGTAATCTCACGACTCGGGAGGCTGAGGCAGGAGGCTTCTTGCGAGTTCGAGTTCGAGACCAGCCTGGGCTACAAAGTGAGTTCAAGTCCAGCCTGAACTGCATAGAGAGTGCTAGGATTGGCAGTGAGTGCTGCACCCGCCCTGGGCGGGAAGCCTGCATACAAAATAGAAGGGAGGGGAAGGGGCCGTCCCCCTTTTGCCCTTGTTGTTTTCACTGTCTTCTGCAGCCCAGAACTGTTGCCCTCTGCCATGTGCCACCCTGCCTTGGAGCCAGCTGAGTATGGACTGAAACCTCCACAAACCATGAGCTAAATAACCTTTCCTCCCTTAATTTTGGGCATCAGGTATTTTGTCTCAGCAACAAGAGAAAAGTAACTGAGACAATCATTAAGCAAAGAACAATTGTATAGCACTCAGCATTAGTTCTAAAATTTTGCATGAATGATCTCTGATAACCCTCCCAATCAAATGAAACAGCACGGTTAGTAGGGGGCTGGGGGGTGGGGCCTGTAGGCAAGGAAAGATTGAAAGGAGTTAAAACCTTACTAGAGAAATTCCCCTGGGAACAGTTTCAAGGACGGGGTATAAAAAGAGAACCAGACATGAAAAGGCACCAAGATAGCACAGATGGCCTTGGAACCCTCCAGAGGGAGAGAGCTGACAGGCAGAGCAGAGAAAGCCAAGGACACAGAGCCAGGAAGCCAAGACAAGCTGCCCTGCGCCCCCCTCCTCTGCCTCAGATGGAATGCGGGGGAGGGGGAGGCTCACTGGGGAACGCTCTTATGCAGTGTGTACTCACACCTTACTCAGCATGTAGCACACACATGCACACAGACACACGCATGGATGGTACTTTGGTTCATGAACTTGGTTCTGCCCCATGATTCTGGTCACAAACCTAACTGCATGAGAACGGAATCAAATTTCCCTCTGAGGTCCACACTGAACCTAATCACTGCATTTGACTCAGCTCTCAACCACAGTCGAGGGAAGAATTTAACTCAGCTCTCCCTCTAGGGTCGCTGTATTGCTAAGAGACAGGCCCATAGCCCCCCTACTAACTCTAAGCCAACTGCGAAGAACCCACTCCTAGCTACCCAGGGGCCCGCAGGAAATGAGGCCCTATCGGGACAAATATAGACAAGTTACACAAGGACGACCAAAAGAAATAATGCAGACAGGGTACCCAGTGTACCTCAAGGACAACCCCAGAAGCCAATCAGGTTTAAATCCAGGCGGGGGAAGGAGGCCAAGGAAGGCCCACGGGCACCCACCTTTCTGGAGCTCCTGTCCCCCCTCCCCCTGTCCTCCTCAGCTTAGCCACCCCACCCCTTCTAGTATGGCCTCTTCCGTCTTAAACGCTGTATCCTCAGTTCCCTGCTGGTGATCAGCTTAGGACCCCAGTGGGCAGCCTGGACGGGCCGTGGTGACAGCACCACCCCCGGACCATTGGAAGTCTTCCCCCCCACACACCTTAGAAGTCCTCGAGTTCAAGGACTCCGGCAGGAAAGGGCAGACCGCAGGGTGAAAACTGAGACACAGAGGCCAGAGGCCGGGCTCCGCGGGCACAGAGTGAGCACCAGGGGAAAGCTGGGCTCTGGGGGCTGGAACCTACTTCTAGAAGGAGGTTCCAGTCACAGCTTCACAGGAAACCCAGCACTCCCCAGGGCCCGGAGCCCGTCCCCGAGCGGACTTTCTCAGGGACCCGGCAGGCTGTGGCTCCAGGGCCGGCGCCGCGCGCTCACGCGCTCAGGACCGGCTGCTCTCGGACAGCGTCTCAGCGACCCGCTCCCTTCGCAGGAACAGCTTCTCGGTTCTCTGGAAGGCGGAGACGACTGCAGAGAGCCTACGAGGTTCAGAGCAGGACCCTGGACGGGCAGACCCTGAAAACGACTATTTTAAATTCTTATTTATTCGTTTTTGCGGTACTGGGGATCTAATCCAGCGCTTTCACACTGAGCGACATCTTGGCACTTTTAATTTTTTTTTTTTAAATTCTGAGACAAGGTCTCATTAAGTCACTAAATTGCCCAGACTGGGCTCAGACTTGTGATCCTCCTGCCTCAGCCTCCCAATCACTGGGATTTCAAGTGTACATGACTACCCCCGGCTAACAACTGTAAATTCGAAAATGAGCCTGCAGCGCAGTCTCAGAGTCCGCCTCTAATCTAACACTTCGTTCCTGGAGTTAATTTTGTCTACTACCAATTTCTCAACTACCCATTTTGCTCGGATCTCCCCCTTTCCAAGAGCCCCCATGGTTCTCCAGACAGGGGCTCCTACTGCAGGCGGCGATACCGCCGCCGAGCCCGGACTGCGGGTGCCTGGCGCCCCCTCGCCCGCCCCTCGGTCCGCACCCGTAGCCCGGGCCGCGCTCACCTGGTAGAAGAGGCCGAAGTATGCGGGGATGTCAGGCCTGAAGGCGTGCACCAGCGACAGCAGCGGGTCCTTGTAGCCCCAGAGCAGCTCGTGCGCGGGGCGCGTGGCGAAGAGCTCCAGCTGGTAGGTCCTAAGCACGGCCTCCACGAGGTCCCGGAGCAGGGGGTCCCGCGTCCACGCCATGGCCGTCTGCGGACACAACACGCTGGTTCGTTCCGCGGCGCAGGCGGCGGGCAGAGCTGGGGTCTGGAGCCGAGAGCCGCCCTCCCCAAGCCGCAGGCCGACCTCGGCGCAGGCCTCGGTAGCCAGGAAGGGGTGCCCTTCCGCCCTCCCTCCTAGGAGCCGCCTGGCTGCGGCCCCAGAGGTGGGGTAGCATAGGCGTTTCTGGGCTCTCAGCAAAGTACAGGGCGCGCTATCAGGTGCAGTCCCCCAGTAGGGGAGCCAGAGCCGGCGCGGATCAACAGCCCAGGCTCTGCGGTTCGAAAAGCAAGGCGGAAGTCGATTCATACGTTTTGAGAATTTAAAATACAATCCCGATTTCCCCGAAAATAAGACCTAACCAGAGAACAATCAGCCTTGAAAACTAGAAAGCAAAAATGCCAGCCCTTCGCTGGGCGTGGTGGCCCACACCTGTAATCCCAGCGCTCAGGAGTCTGAGGCAGGAGGAGACCAGCCTGGGCTACAAAGTGAGGTCAAGGCCAACCTGAACTGCATAGAGAGACCCTCTCTCAAAAAGACAAAGAAAAAAAAGGCCAGCCCCAATCAGCCAGGCCTTGTCTCACCTGCCTTACAGAGGAGCTACGGAGCAAAAAAGAACAGTGACTGCGGGTGAGGCAGGGAGAGGCTGATCGGTGTGGGCCTCCTCCATCTCTAGTTTTCAAGGCTGGCTGTTTCTCCTTAGGTCTTATTATTGGGGAAATGCAGAAGATAGAAATCTGAACTAAGACGTGATATGCTGACCCTACTGCTACAGTTTCTAACACAAAAGGGCAAAAAAAAGGTTCTAAATTACAAGCTACTCCCAAAAACCCGTATTTATTCACACAAGTGCTAATCCTTCACACACAAGAAATTATGCAAATTAAAAATTGTATTTTATTGTCACTGGGAAAGGCTTTGATAGATCTCAGGAAAAAACTAAGATGGTCCTTAAAGAAAGGAAAGACAAACATGTATTTTTCTTTTTATGTATGTGTGTGCGTGTGTGTATATATATATGTATATGTATATATAAACATTAATACCTCCTAATGTAAGACCATTAATTGCCTTGCCTTTTTATTTTCCTCTGAATTCCACAAATGATATTAAATTGTATCAAAATGATACTAGGATTGCTACTTACCAATGCAGGAATATTTAATGTTCTAATTAAATCAACTTTAGGGTCTCCGACAGATTGGTTTCGTTCAAAAACATAGGCCTTGTTGCTAACAGCAGATACTGTTGTTCCATTATCTCCAAATTGGATATTGGCTTTGTTTCTGATCTCCCTAAAAGAAAAATGATTTTATTTGAAAATGAAATGTTTCCTTTTTCAGTATCAAAGTTACCTCTTTCAGCACAGCAGTCCCAATATAATAATTATTCCAAGAGACTTCGGGTACCGAGCCTCACAATCTGGGGGTGAAGGCTGCACTGCGAGGGGGAGTGGCCCAGACTATTCTCAGGAAACTGCTGTTCTCCTTCTTTTTCCCCCAACTGCGGATGCATGAAGTGAGGGCACCGTGACCAGGGAAGCAAGGCCACTCTCTCCTGGGCTGTGGTTTGGTCCTGCAATGTTTCCAAAATTTTCAGTTCAATTCATAGATTCCATTTAAATTTCAGTGTTTTTGCCATGGTCACCTTATTTCTAACTTGAATTCGGTTGGAAATTCACTTGGAACGCCGAGGCACAAGGCTGAGCGAGTGAGAAGAGCTCACGCTGGTTTCCCACACCCAGTTCAGGTTGGCTCCTCTAGAGGGGCTGCCAGAGAGCTCTCCGAAAGGGCGTGGAGCAGCACGGTAGGGTCGCTGTGCTTGACACCAAAAATTAAGTATTTCAAAGAGCTGGTGGAAAGGGTCCTCAGGGTTCCAACTCAAAGAGAGGGTAAATGCCCATCACCCTCGTCTGCTCACGACAGACTGCGCATATGCACTGAAGCATCACACTGTGACCCACAAACACGTATAATTATCATATCAACTAACAATAAAGTTACATTTTAAAAAAATACTTGGTAACAGCCGGGCACAGGGGGGCAAGCCTGTAATCTCAGCACTGGGGAGGCTGAGGTAAGAGAATCACTGCAAGTTCAAGACCAGTCTGGGCTACAAAGTGAGCTCCAGGCCAGCCTGAACTACACTGCGAGACCCTGTCTCAAAAAGACAAAATAAATAAATAAATAAAAAGTAAATTTTTAAAAAACAATAAAATACTTGGTATCAGGCCTGGTGGAACATGAAGGCGCAGGCTCGCCTTGAGCACAGAATGGGACCGAAGCAGGACAAGGCTGCTCTCCGCGCGTCCACTGAAGTCGAAGTTAGGGCCGCAGTGCTCAACAGGCACAGACACGGCCAAGCCGAGCAAGAGCATGAGCTAGCCGTCCAGCGCCTGTTTCAAGCTCGGCCTGCCTGGCGCTGCGCGGTGCCTGCTGAGCCCCTCATCTGTCTCTCCGACCTCCCCCTCCTCCTGCACGGCAGGGCTCCTCTGACAGGGCAGCCCTCGCCACAGGTGACTCTGGAGACCTGCGTTGTGGCTCACTGGAATCTAGGTATATTCTAAGTGTAAAATACAGACCAGATTTCAAAACCAGTACCGACAGAAGTTATCTCCATACCTCTTTAACACTGATTACATGCTCAATTGATGTTATTTTAGGTATAATTAGTAACATACAATATATTGTTAACATAAATTCCACTAGTTTATTTTAAAAATGCAGTACTAAAAATCATGTCACAGAACGGTTCACGTCCTGTTTGGTTTGGACAGAAGTCCTCTCAGAGTTGGCACCCAAATACCTGGTTAGGAAGGCACCAGACAGCGGCCGCCCGCCCGCCCCTCCCAGACTGCTCCTGGCCACTGCGTCCTCCCCCAGCTTCTCCTCCCCGGCTCTGCCTTGTGCCTTCTGTAAGTCTCTGACACTGTTACGAACTCCTGGTAACATAATTTCAATAGTGCAGGAATTATTGTGCAGGTCCAGACAGAACACAAGTAAGCAAAAGGCAGAAACTTGCATGTTTTAGACTTCTTTAAACGTGCCAAAATCTTTCTAGATTTTACAATAAGAATCAATGAGAAAATAACAAATATTATTTGTTACATCTGTCCAGAACAGGCAAGTCTGTGCATCTTCACGGCACCAAGCACCAAGCTGCGCATGGTGATCGCCCACACCGGTGCTCTTACGGCTCTTTACACACTTTAACCCACTTCATTTCTTTCTGTCCACACAGCAAGTCTGCAGTTCAGACAGAGCATGTACCGCTGCCCTGCTGTCACAGATAGGGACAGGACATACGATGGGAGCTGCATGCGGGGCCATCTCGCCAGCACACAGTTCTCTTCCCTTGGAGTCAGGCAGCCTCTCCTGAAAGGTGCCCAGCAAATGCCACATCTAAGTAATTACGAGCAAGAAAATGTCACAGTCTTTCCTGTTCACGAGACACACACAAGAACGCTGTCAGGGTGGGCGGCATCTGCAGTGCACTTGGGCTGTGTACATCCACACCCTTGTCCTCCGGTGATGGTGCCGGTCTCCTTTCCCTCAGGCACACCCAACTCCTGTGGCCTCGGAATCCTCAGCCCCAAAGTCTTCAGGCAAACTCTGGACAGCTGGGCTCCCTGCACGGTGCACGCTGGGGTGCTGATGCAGAGACTCCTGAGAAGGGGCTCTCTGGAGTCCTGCGTCTCTTCCAAGCAGCTCCCTTTGATTCTGCTCACGTCCTTTAGCGCCTTCAAAGAGAGCCCCTTCTCATGTAACCTAGCCAGGAGCTTGTCTTGCTTTTCATCAAAGACCCCTCATCTAGGAATCATGACCCAGTGCTTCCAGAGATGAGGACATGGAGATTGGGGGCCAATTAGGAAGTGTCAGGACCACATTAAAATTGTGGTCACCTGACTTTAGGTCGACACAAGCTCAGAAGTCCAGACATCAACTCTGCCAAGTTCACTGGTCAATATGACAGATGAGTGACGTTACCAGATGTGGTAATGCACACCTGTAATCCTGGAACTCGAGCTTGAGGGACAGCCGGAGCCACACGGTGAGCTCAAGACCAATCTAAACCACATGGCGAGACCTCTCTCAAAATAAACAAAAACAAACATCAGTGACCTTGATAAGGCCTTTTTGTTTTCTTCACCCAAGTCCTACAAACCCAAAAGCCTGAATAACTGCAGACCTACAGCCTGCTTCATTTATATTTGTATGTACTGACTCCAGGGGTGACTTTTAAATGAAATTTTGTCCTCAATGCTTCCCCTATAAGAACCTGATGTCTGAGGGGAAACTGAGCCTGAAAGCACCAGCCACTTTAAATCTTGCAGCTTGACTGAGTTTCTCAATAAATTTCAATAAGACAAAGACAAGGTTTCCCAAACCACAGAAACTGTTTTCCTGCTGGGAGCAGATTGTGCCAGGCATGCACAGAAAACCAAGGTTGGGCGTGGTGGGGCATCCCTGTAATCCCTGCACTGACGAGGCTGAGGCAGGAAGATGCCTAGAGTTCAAGGCCTGCCTGGACTACCTGTTAAGTTCAAGACCAACCTGAACTGCATAAAGAGACCCTGCCTCAAAAAAGAAAGAGAGAGATGGAAACCAAAGAGGATAATTTTAATTACCTGGAAAGTTAACATCTGTGCATTAATTACTCCAAGATGCTGAATAAACTAACACTTATCTTTTAGTCATTTGGGTTCCTTCATTTCTTTAATTCTCTGGTAAGAATTAGTATAAGAAGTAACTGAGGGCTGGGGATATTGCTCAGTGGCAGAGTTCTTTCCTACCTGCACCAGGCCCGGGAAGAAGTAACTGAGCACGCTGGGTAGAAGTTAAGTTCAGACCTGCCAGGTTTTGTGTACAGCCCCAGCTTCTGCAGTATTTGCTCTGGACCAAGAAGTTTCCTGCTTCTGCCCTCAGTTTCTCATCTGTAAAGGAGACACTAGGCTGTCTCCTAGGGCTACATGGATCCTTGTGCATCTGCATTCTATGCTGAAGGTGTGGGCCAGTGACAGCAGTGATCCTCGTAGCCCCAGAGCAGTTCGTGCGTGGGTGCACGGTGGAGAGACTCAGGTCATAGGTCCTGAACTCGGCGTCCACGAGGTCCCGGAGCAGTGGGTCCCGCGTCCACACCATGGAAACAGTCCATGCACTGAACTCTTTCCTCTTTTTAAGTTATTATGTCAGGTATTTTTGTTAGAGAAACAGAAAGAAAATATATGGGAAATGAACTAATGGGGTATGGTCTACAGCCAGATTCCATCACTCTGGGGTTGTCTCTGAGCTGAAAAAGCTTGTAAAGGAGAATTTACATCCTGTGTTTCAGGGGGAAATGGGGCAGAGAAAAGAAAAACGGTTGCGCTCTAAATCCCTTAGGCAAACACAGAGTAAGTCAGAGCTCCTCTGTCTGTAGCTCAGTGACCCTTCCTACTGTACTTCAGGGAGGAATGCTTTGGTTACCTTCAGTATCGGGAGAAAGGAGTAAAAGAAGGCATGGGGCGAGGACTTGGGCCACGTGTCTGAGGGACACAAACACACCTTCGCTCCCTAAGCACTGTGTCCCTGTGGGTCAGGCTGTGCCGGGCACGCCAGTGCCCCACAGGCACCGGAAAGTCAGAGGTCACCACCTTGTGTACTAGTGAGTTGTGGGGGATACTTCTCTTCTCCCTCTCCCTCGCTCTTCCTGACAGAGTCAGGCTATGTTTCCCAGCTGCTCTTGCTCTCACAGTCCTCCTGCCTCAGCTTCCCAAGTGCTGGGGTTATAGGCCTGTGCTGCCATGTCTGGACTGGGAGATCTTTTTCTGTTTTTCTTACTTTTGAGCAGTTCAAGGATTCAGAACAAAACAAAACAACTCTTCCACCTAATGACACTTTCTATTTTAAGAAAATACCTCTTGAGCTACCCATCCAAAAGATATCATCAGAGAAGAGTAAGTCAGACACTGAACAAAGGACAGGCTCTCCCATAATACCAGAAAAATCAATCATGGAGCTTACAGTTTTTTTTATCATTTCTTTGATATTTAAAAAAATTTTATGCACTTTGGCTCAGAGATAAGTAAAGGCTAAGGACAACATTTAAATATTTAAGCATGACTCAATGGCAAGAAAGGTAATTAGAACTTTTAAGAAATTAAATGAAAAAAACAGGACTATAAGAGAATAGACATGACTATCAAATTTTGGTAGAAGCGAGTTTTTCCTTTTTAAACTGAGGCATCATAACTGTACATATTTATGGCGCACAATGTAGTCCCACATGTACGTACGGGGTGTGATAATCCCGTGAAGCTATCTGCCTATCTACAGCCCATGACTGGAATCTGTCACCGTTTCTCCAGGCTGGGGGGCGCTCTCAGCACTCTCCGTTAGATGTTCTGCAACCAGTCAGCTGTCATTTAATATTAGAAGGGATTCTCCCCACCCACCGAGCCCTTATTCCCACTGCCGCTCCTCTCCCCGTCCCCTCCCCACACTTCCCAGCTCCAGTGACCTCTGTTCTACTCTCAGCTTCTATGACACCAACTTCCTCGGGTTCACATGTAAGTGGGATCATGCAGTGTTTGTCCTTCTGTGCCTGATTTGACTTAACATGATGTTCTCAGTAACATCAATGTTGCCACAAATGACAGGATTGCATTTGTTTTCATGGCTCAACAATATTCTAGTGCATGTGCATAATACTTTCCCTTTCCTTCTTCTGTCTCTCTCCCTCCCTGCCCTCTCCCTCCTCCCCTCTACCCTCTCCTTTTCCTCTCTTGTTGCAGTACTGGTGATTGAACATAAGGCCTTCACACTGAGCTATATCCTCAGCTTGTTTGTTTTTTTGTTTTTTTCCGGTACCGGCAATCGAACTCACGACCTTGCGCTTTGCCAGGCAGGCGCTTTGCCGCTGAGCTAAATCCCCAGCCCCTTTTCCCTCCTTTGGATACATACCCAGAAGTGGGACTGCTGGATCATATGGCAGCTCCATTTTTAATTTTTTTAGGAAGCTCCACACTGTTTCCTAAAATAATGGTCCTAATTTACATTCCCACCAACAGTATGTAAAAGAAAGAGTAGGACTTTTAACGTCAAAAATGACAGAAAATTTATGAAAGACTATACTTGACAACATCTAAATCTTAAAAATTAAAAAGGCAAGGCTAGGCATGGCAGTAGACACTTGTAATCCCAGTACTTGGGAGGCTGAGGCAGGAGGACTGCCATGAGTTCGAGGCCAGCCTGAGCTACACAGTCAGTTCAAGGCCAGCCTGAACTACCTGGTGAGACCCTGTCTCGAAAAAACTGGAAAAAAAAAAAAAAAAAATTAAAAGGCAAACACAACTACCCCAGCTGTGACAAATGGTTTGACATATGAAGGTCACAGAGTGGCATGAACACACCAGAGCCCAGTAGGCACACAGGCAAAGGGCAGGGACCAAGAGCAGAAATGGGGGTGGAGGGCACTAGGAGGGCACTCGGCCTGGGTGGTGGTCGGGGTGCACTGAGGACTGACGTGCATGTCCAAGACAGGGGACATTCAGTCAACATTTAGTAGTGATGTATTTACTATTTCATGTCATTATCATCTGCATGAGCACTGAGACAAAACATGGGAAATTCCTACAAAATGAGTATATGTTACATATTTGTACATGTGTACCATATATATACATAGATATATACATAGATATACATAATGATAATCATAAAAGTAAAACTTGCTGGGCACGACAGCACATGCCTATAATCCCAGCACTTGGAAGACTGAGACAGGAGGATTGTAAGTTCAAGCCCAGCCTGAGTAATGTAGCAATTTAGTAAGACTCTGTCTCAAAATAAAATAAAAATTTAATACAAAGGCTAGGGTTACAGCTCAGTTCTAAGGCCTTGGGCTCAATCCCCTATATGGGGTCAGGTGGGGGACTAAAATGCATCGATGGAAAAATGCCTGTGAGAACCACAATATTAGCTTTGGTTATCTTTGAGACCATGAAACCACAGATGATAATAGTTCTCCTTCTTTTACTTTACGGCATTTTTAAGTTTATCTCTTGTGAGAGAGTATGTGTGTTGTGTATCTCTTCTAATATAAAATATAGATTATCCTCTTATACATAACACTATATATGATATTCTATATCATATATAATACGGTTGCCATTTCATAACCCAGTATTACCGAATAGTCTTTAAAATGCACTTAACATACATCCCTGACATCATTTTTTTTCTTGCTATGAAACCTAAAGAAGAAATGAGCAACACGAAAAGCAAAACTGAGACACTCCAAAAGAAGGCATAAAATGGGGTATTATAAAATTAACAAATACTTCACAGTTATTGAAAAAAGCCTTAGGCAATTTTTTTTTTTAAACCTTGAAATTAAACACTCAGAAAAACAGAAAAAGATACCTAAAAAAACAAAAAAGTAAATCTCAGAACAATTGGGATGGCCACAGGAGCCCGTGAACTTGGCCCACATAGGCAGCATGTAGAAAGCACAGGTAGCAAAGGTGCAGTAGCAAATCAGCGTCCCGTTCTGAGACCACTGTGGGTGCTCAGCCCCGGCTCTGCACAACTGGACTGGCCGGTTCCTAACAGCAAGCAGGGCAGCCCTCACCTCTGCCACCAAAGCCACGCCGTGAACCAGGCAGTAGTGATCACTGGGCGATGGCAGATAAGTCAGGGCCTCCTCAGTCTGGGCCTCTGCCCACCCCGCCCCCAACACCCCCACACACCCTCCCCCACCACACCCCACCCCACAGGTGGGAATGGCCACCACCCGCCCTCCTTCCCCTTGCCCCAGGCCCCTCTGCAGCACCTATGCAGGGCAACTGGAATGTCCTGCCTTGTGATCTAAAAATAGCATGACCTGAGTAATGAATGTCAGAAAACAGATCCACTAACTATGGCAAAAGCCAAACACAGAGACTAACAGCCTTCCAGAGAGGTCAGGTGTCTCCCTGAAAAGCCAGGTTTTTCTTTAACCCTGGGTACCACGGTCCCTCGGTCCCTCGGTCCCTCGACCCAGCCAGGAGCTCTGGACAGTCTGCATGGTGTTTGTCTCACCCTGACAAAGCCATCCATCTTGAGAACCTGGTATCTCTGTGAGCCTGTCCTTGGGTATCCCTGACGGAACCCCAGGGGTCCAGCTGAGCTACCTTTGTC
Source organism: Chinchilla lanigera (assembly GCF_000276665.1). NCBI lineage: Eukaryota > Metazoa > Chordata > Mammalia > Rodentia > Chinchillidae > Chinchilla > Chinchilla lanigera. The sequence goes on from NW_004955433.1 coordinate 923,794, forward strand.
ATATGCTGTTTTGTTTTGTTTTGCTTTATTGTTTTGTTATGTTTTGAAACAGGGTCTCACTATGTAGTCCAGACTGCAGTGAACTCTGCTATGCAGGCTGGCCTTGAACTCAGTGATCCTCCTGCCTCAGCCTCCTGAGTGCTGGGATTACATGGTACACCTGGAATGTGGTTTAAAGTGACCTCTCCACTGTGTCCTGTAGATTTAAGCACACTTCAGAACACTTCAGTCCCTCATGGCATGCGTGCTCCTTACTGGATGGTCAGTGATAAAAGAACTGAGTTCCTGCTCCTTGTGTGCCCTCCTCCTTTGGGAAGAAGGGTAGACAGGCAGCCACTGAAAGGTGTGGAGCTGCTGCTGTGAACACACTGGGATGTAAAGAGAAGGGCAGGTGGGGGCGGACGGCCTTGACAGAGGTGGTTGTGCAACACTGGGGTGGTCTCATTGGGGGCTCACAGATAACTGGGGTGCAGTTAGGAGCCACAAGTCACCAGTGGCCCCCAGCATGCTTGGAATGTAAAGTGCTTCTGGGATTTCAGAGACTTAGTGTGAAAAAAGAATGGAAAGTAACCTATGAACAGTCCTGAGTAGCACAACATGTTGAAATAATACTATTTTGGATCTTAGTGCATTAAAAATATTAAAATTAATTTTACCTTTATTTAATTATTTTATTTATTTATGTGGTACTAGGGATTGAACTCCAGGCCTTCTCACTGAGCCCCATCCGCAGCCTGGTTGCTTGTTTACTTTAATTTGAAATATGATTTTGCTAAGTCACTAAACTGTTCAAGCTGGGCTCAAACTTGGGATCCTCCTGCCTCAGGCTCGGAGAGTGCTGAGATTATAGGTCTGCACAGGGCCAGGCCTGACTTTTCTACTTCTTAAAATGTGCCCATTGTAAAAATTTTAGCTTGAGCCTAAGTTGATTATGTTGAGCCTAAGTTGATTATGTTGACTGACACAAGTGAAAATGCGTCATGGAGGAGTGGCCACCTGCCCAACCACCCCCCCAACCCGCCCTGCACCCGGGGCCTCTTCACCTTGTGTGCTGGGGCCCAGGGCCCTCTGTGGTAAAACTCTCCACGCCCTTTCTCAGAGCAGCACTTTAATAAATACGAGAGAGGAGACACCCAGGGCCTCGGAGGAGCCCAGCGTAGGTTGTCCCCTGGGTGAAAGGCCGTGCACTGCACAGCCCTCGTACCTCCTGCAGAATGCCCACCACCCTCTCTAGGTTACTTAGGACCACTTGAGCAACGGAAAAACCTGCAAATCGCTACTGTATTGCTGTAAGGTTCAGGAAAAATGACAACAAAAGTGAGCAATGCGGGCCCAAGAGAAAAGCCATGGGAGCTGTAACCATGAGAAGGGCCATAGGGGTGGACTCACGCAAGCCCTTTGGAGCTCACAATGTGCCACAGATTGCTTCAGATGCTAGACATAAAACTACAGGACATAATGTTAGCCGTGCTAGATTTTAGACTTGCTTTAGTCCCAATGCTCTATATTCCCCACTTTGCTCTTGTTGCTTTGCTATCTTCTGCCTCAGAGCCAGGCAAATATAAACTAAAACCTCCACAAACTATAAGCTAAATAAATCCTTCCTTCCTTAATTTTGGGCGTTAGATATTTTGTCTCAACAACAACAAAAATAATCAAAACAAAATTTAATACCTAAAGAGTAGGATTGTTACTGTGACTGTACCTAACCATGTGGTTCAAGAGCCTTTAAAAATAACTCATAAGGGGCTGGGGAAATAGCTCAGTGGCATAAGTGCCTGCCTGGCAAGCACAAGGTTGTGAGTTTGATCCCCGGTACCACAAAAAAAAATAATAATAAATTTAAAAAATAGAGTTTAAAAAGGTTAAAAAATGTAGCCTAAAAAAAAAGCGCTAAAACAACTTCGGCTGTTCTGTTTAAGAGATTTTAGTAAAAACTCAAAAAACGAAAAGGTTGATAAAAATCCTGCCAATAAAAACCAAACTTGAGAGGCTTCTACTAAAAAAAAACCTACATTAGTTGTTAAACTCCAGATGATATGTGTTATGGCTTGACAAAAAGTTTGTGTAAATTTTGCCTGTGTCCAAAAAATTTGCCTAATACTGAGTTGAAAAATGACAAACTGATTAATCTAACAAAAAAAATTTCAAAACAGTCAAATATTAAGACAGTGATGGCTATTGTTGGGGGCTTTTAGCCAAATTTATGTTAAAAAACAAAAATACATGCCCGGGAGGTGGGCCCGGGAAACTGCGCAGCAGGCCGGCCACCACCACGTGGTCCAGAACTATCATGGCACAGAGAAGCAATGACTCAACTGGCCTGCCACATGCCAGCTGGAGTGGCCCACCTGCGGATACGCATGAATCATCCTGACATGGAGAAAACCCTGCGAATACATGCCACACAACGGGTCACTCTTGCCCCTGCCACTGAGAACCAGAAAGGTCCAGAGTCAGCAGAGGAGCTGCTGCTAACTAAGGACTTGGAGAACACAAGAATACAGACTACGCCCAAAGACTCAGAGGTCTAGTTGACTGGGGTCATGAGAGCCATTCGGAAGCCGGAAACCAGGAGGACCTTGAGCAAAACCTGGGGAGACCCCCTCGAAGTCATTCTTCCCCTGACAGTACAGGCTGCGGTGGGGGAGCGCAGGGAGCTCCGGAGAGGTCTGCACTGAAATTCCTGCTGCCTGTGCTGACAGTTGGGGAGAGGACACTAACTGGTTGTGGGGTCCTAACCCAATGGGAGACTGGAGAGAAAAATCTACAAAAAATGGCTTTCACACCAGATGGCTCACTTGAGATGTTAGTAAGAATTGCCTCCTCAGTATTCTATACCCGTGACAAGGAGAAGGCTAAGGAAAGAAAACAAAGAGACTGAGAAAAAGCAGCTGCTTTTGCTGAAGCATTAAGAGAAACACACCCTAAGTCTGATTCTTGGGGCCCCAAGAAGAACTCGACAACTACATTCATCTGCTACCACTGTTAAAAGCCAGGCTACCTCAAGAGGAACTGCCCTGAGAGGCCCCTTGGGCCATGCCCTGAATGCAAAGGTGACCACTGGAGATGGGTCTGCCCTCTAAAGCAGAGGCCCCAGAGCTCAGACCCATCCTACCAGTGAGCCCAACAGGAATGAGGGGTCCCGGGGCATACTCTGCCTTCTCCCTCTGGCCAGACTGTCATCTCCATGGAGGAGCCCTGGGTAATAATGACTACTGAGGAAAAAGGAAACAGCCTGTTGCTAGACACAGGTGCAAGTCTCTCGGTCCTTCTTTTCAGTTCTGGCCTTCCTTCCAGCTGTCACACCTCAATGAAAGGAATCACTGGTAAGGAGGTAATACGCTATTTTTCACAACCTTAGGCTGTAACTACTTGTTAGATCTTTCTTGCATATCTCTGTCTTCCTGAGAAACCACTTTGAAGATACCACCATGTATTACAGCAGCCACTGATATTTTCCTAGTAATCTGTCCATAACTCTGTAATGTTTATATTGTTCCTACACTATTTTGTAAATGGATGTATGTTTATTATTATGTGTTTCCTACAGCAATCATTGAGAATAGTTAATGATTATTCAATTGGTCACTCATGTATAGCTCTATTTATTTTCTTTAGAAGCCACTTTGAAGATACCAAAGTATAGTACAACAACTATTGATAATCTCCTACCCTTTTGTCTGTAACTCACTATTATTTGTCTATTTGTTTTCCTGAGAAACTATCTTGTAGATAACAATATGTAAAACAACAACCATTGATAATTTCTTACCACTTTGTCTGTAATTTGGTAAGCCCCTCTATTGCTGTTATCCTTCTTTTACTCTTTAAAATAAAAGAAAATTAAAAAAAAAAAAGCCCAACAAAATAATTTAAAATGTTGTAAGTTTGGCCAAAAAAAAAAACAACTCCAAAAAAACTATAAATTACAAAGATAAAGCTAAAAAAATCTCCACTACTAAAAAACAAAACAAAACAAAAAAAGATGCCCCAAGGGCATCACAAAAAATAGCAAGTCTCTACCCTTTATAGCCTCAAAACTACAAAGACAAAAAAACTTTGCTTTAAAAAAAAAAAAAAAGCCACAAAACACCATGTTTCAAAATGGCGGCAGCGGCCACAAGGGGTTCCAAAATGGCAGCAACATAAAAAATTTGTTCCTCAAAATTAAATTCAGATTGCCTAGCAATTCAGGCACTCAACCCCTATGGCCAAAAAAAAAAAAAAAAAAAAAGCTTGGCTACTACTCCAGATAACAATAAACCTTAACATCATCCACATAGCCCAGGCTTTAAAAACAAGAAATACAGCAGTTCTAAAGTGAAAAAAACTTCCACTCAGATTTCAAAAGGCCTGAGCAGCCTAACAGTGTGCCTCTAAAAAGACAATGTATAAAGCTGTGAGTGGGAAGCAATCTGTGGGCCTGTGATTATTTAATTATTGGTGAGTTACAAACTACACAACAGGAGCGGAACTTCTCCAGACATGGTCAGTCCACACCTGGTGAATGTGGACACAGACTCCATTAAACAGGCCAAATGCATATTGAAATACAGTTCTCACTGGAAACATTCATGATTTAGGGAGTAATATGTAGGCTTCGTTACTGATACATTAAGCTGTAGCAGCAGATCTGATAACTGGTAGTTTTAAGGTGTTCATGGTTTTTTGTTTTGTTTTGAAACAGGGTCTCACTATAGCTCAGGATGGCTTTGAACTCACTGTAGCCCAGGCTGGTCTTGAACTCATGGCGATCCTCCTGCTTCAGCCTCCCAAGCACTGGGATTACAAATGTGCGCCACCACTACTGCCCAACAATTTTAAGGTATTTTTGAACATTAATAACATTCCAGAGAGCTAGAAGGAAATACACACTGCCTGTGCCACCCAGCAGTGGGGTCGCAGGTACCGCTGGGGCTTCTGTGGTGTAACGCACACCTCACGCTGAGGAAAAGACCACACACAAGTCTACAGAGAAGGAAGGGTAACGCTCCCCGTGCAAGTCACAGACCACCCTGGAGTTTAGCCAGCAAGCCCCAGGGATCTGTAGATCCCAGGACGAGAAGCTCTGTAAGATGCTCCTGGACTCTGCCCGGAGGGACTGCCAGAGGCCCCCATACAACGGGGAGGGTGACAGGCTTAGTTATACTCCTAGGATTGAGTCCAGACCACAGCAAGAGCTCACCAACACACACAGTGACCCAGGAGACATTTCAGCAGAAGAACAGTTTGCTCTGGGTTATAAACACAGTTCGTGTCTTTCATTGTTTGGATATGTTGTTTTTTGGAGATGGGAATCTCACTAAGTTGTCCAAACTGGCCTCAATGTCCTGGGCTCAGGCAGTCCTCCTACCTCACCCTCTGGAGTAGCTGGGGCTGTACCCAGGGCCTTCTCATGGAGTCACAACCTCAGCCTTTTTTTTTTTTAAGTGATTGTTATTTTTTAAATTTTCACACAGTTACTGGAATGCTGGGACTGTGTCTCATGGTGACAGAAAACGAAACCATAGGGAGAAGGGTAGGGTGCAAGCAAATCCCTTTGAAAGATATAAAGGCGGGAAGTACAGGGTATGCAGAAGTCACTGTAATATGATGTCATGAACTGTTTTGGAAAATACCTAGAAGAGGAACGGCTGGGTCCAATGCAGGTTTTTAGTTTTCTGACAAGTCTCTGCTGATTTCCATAGCAGTTGTACCAGTTCACTCTGCCACCAACAACGAAGGTTACTTTTCCATGGCAGCCACTGCAGCATTTGTTATTACTTAATTTCTTGAAAACAGTCATTCTTTCTGGAGTGAGATGGAATCTCAATATTGTTTTAATTTGCATTTCTCAAATGGCCAGTGATGTACATTTTTTCTCTGTGTTTCTGCATCTGAGAAGTGTTCTGTTCACTTCAGATGCCCCTTTGCTGAGTGGGTCTTTAAATTTGTGGAATGTAAGTATTTTGAGTTCTTTATATAGTCTAGATCAATGGTGGTGAACCTATGGATGTGTTATTTATTTTTCTTTCACTGTACAGTGAAGCCTTGTCTCAAAAAGGTCCCCCCCAAAAACCAGGACCCAGTAAGGACTCATGTACTCTCAGCTACTGAATAGCTGAGGTGGGAAGGAGGCTGACTTGAGTCTAGGAGTTTGATACAGCATAGCGAGACCCTGTCTGAGTTGTCTAAAGCTTAGGCATCTTATCTGCCACCCCAACTAATTACAAGGAGACTGCAGCTGCAGGAACCTCACTCCTGCTGTAAAGGCCTTCCTAGAGAAAACACAGTTCTCCTAAATTAACATAATTTACTACTTGAAAAAGTCCTGCCCAGATTCCCACGGTTTTCTTGAGTATCCTCTTCCTTTGTTTGAAAACCAAATAAATATGGGCTGCCCACAGCAGTCTTTGGCTAACTCCGAGAATACTAGAACTGTAAGGGAGTTAGTCCCTCCTGGTTCCCTAAAATCATTACCATTGTCTGCATTTATTTAAGCCTTTGAAGTCCACTTGCTTGGGAGACTGCAGACCTGATCAGCCTGCAATAACTTAGGGTTATTTAACCTGGTTTTTGATATTTTGGCACCCAACGTGGCTTGAACCCAGGACCCTACCAAGGTTTAATATTTGGATTGTGATTTTTTTTTTCCTTTTTTTTTATTTTATTTTATACCTGTGAGTAAGTCTACGTAGAGTGGAAAGTGTGGGAGATGGAGAAGGCCTTCACAGGACGATGTGTCAAGTATTATGACTGGATGTTCATACGACATAAAAAATGGGTTAAGATACTTAAATAAAAATCTCTTAGGGTGGAGAGATTGTTGTACAGGCCTCCAACTGATGAATAAAAAAGCAGCTGCCTGGAGTAACATTAACCAGTTTTTGTTCATTAATAAGGAGCCCCAATGATCTCCATAGCCTTCTGGGAGTTACCTCAATTAATACTGTTCAAAATATATTACTGTGATATGTTTACGTTCATCACTGTCAGAAGGTTAAATTTTCAAAAATTAAGACAACAAGGTTTTCTGATTAAAAGATGCTATTGGTACCAAACTAAATTTAAAAAAAATAAAATAAAATAATGACAATTTGTTATTACTAATTTCATGTTGTATTAAATGTATTCATGCCCTCAAAATATACAGTATTTTAAAATACAAAGCTGAAATTGTTCATATAATGTTAGACATCTGCCTTTCTCTTGTGTTCTAGATATTTGTAATAAGAGGTTCATGTCAGGTCAACATGAGGTCATCACTCTAATGATAATTTTTTAATAAGAACTTATGTGATGTATATGCTCTGTATATGCCACTACATTTGGAGATGATTAGACGTTAAACAGCCCAATGTTATAAATTTCCTCAACGACATCCTACTGAAAGAAAACAAATTAAATAAAAGCTTCTTATGTATTACATAGGGGTGACTGACTAAAAGAGCTAATGTATTCCAACATTTAAATATGATTAAATGTGTTTAAAATGTGTTTAAATGTTTAAATGTTACACATTTAATTGTGTTTCATAAATTTCATCATGTCTATTATGTTACAATACTATGCATGGCTTTTGATTTTGAATTTTCTTTGTAAAATGATATAACTGTTGTCTGTTAACATTCTGCAGGGATTCAACTACTAAACACTCATGACTGGTAAGAAATAACAATTCTCTGGCAATATTTTACATTTCAAGGTGCTTAATACTCAGATAAAATTTTAGTAATTAAGTTCACTGCTCTCATATTACAATGTAATGTCATTAATCTTCTCTGCTGGTTGTTTAAGAACTGAGGTTTAGAGACCAAAAATTAAGATGAATTGGGCTAAGAAGACACCAATATTTTGCCCAAAGCCCTCCAAGGTCAAATAAGACCCAGGATATAAGAGAACCTCTGCTGCAACATCACGCAACTCAGTTGAGTCCTGATCTTCTGATCAAGGAGATGATGGGACCACAGAAAAAAGTGACTGTATGGTGTATAGTGTGCCTAAAGAGAGTCACCAGGAGAAAAAAGTCTCCCAAGCTTTCACAAAAAACAACTTGTTCAAGCAATGGCTGTGACTCATCCAGACGGCTAACACTGACGAACGTACTGAGAGACACTGTACATGTTTCCAAGGTAAATCCTGAGGGGATTTAACTGACCTTGCAAAAAATTAACTTTAATTAATATAGCTCTCACTTTAACTTGGTCATAAACAACCAATAAAAAAGTATAACTACAAGATATTAGATAGATAAATAAGGTGTTCCAATACAGTTAGTGACATGGGGACAACGGTATGTTTATATATTATCAGGTCATAAAACATCATTGTGGATGCCATCCTGAAACATGGGGCTATGGAGAGAAGAGATCTTCAAACCCACGGCAAAGTCCGCTGCCAACAGACCTGTCATGGATTCTACAAAGGACTAATTATATTAACATGCTTGTGTCTTCTACTTCTGTTCTGACAATGCTCATCATATTTCAACTGCTACATTTACAAAAACAAAAAGGGTGAGTTGTTGGAGACCACTACAAAGTGGCTCCAAGCAGGATTTAATATTAACCAATTGACTTTCCATGTTTACTTGTGAGTTGTCTAGAGCTTAGGCACCTTGTCTGCCACCCCAACTAATTACAAGGAAACTGCAGCTGCAGGAACCTCACTCCTGCTGTAAAGGCCTTCCTAGAGAAAACACAGTTCTCCTAAATTAACATAATTTACTACTTGAAAAAGTCCTGCCCAGATTCCCACGGTTTTCTTGAGTATCCTCTTCCTTTGTTTGAAAACCAAATAAATATGGGCTGCCCACAGCAGTCTTTGGCTAACTCCAAGAATACTAAAACTGTAAGGGAGTTAGTTAGTCCCTCCTGGTTCCCTAAAATCATTACCATTATCTGCATTTATTTAAGTCTTTGAAGTCCACTTGCTTGGGAGATTGCAGGCCCAATCAGCCTGCAATAACTTAAGGTTATTTAACCTGGTTTTCGATACCTACTAAAGAATAAAGGAGAATCAGTAGTATTAAATAATAGTAAGGGAAAAAAACAACTAGGAAAAGGATAAATAATAGGTAGTACAGATTGAACTAGAGGAAAAGAAAATCAAAAATACTAAGGGAACAAGTTAAAGGATAGCAAGAAGAGAGGAGAAAAGCAGGACTTGTTCAAACAAATAAAACTAAGTAATATTTTAAAAAGGGGAGAACAAGAGAATGGGTGATAAAATTCCAAACTCCACTAAAAGTAAAAGTCAAAGACAAACTAGTAGGGGAGCAAAGAAAAAAAATGGGTTAAACAAAGGGAGAAGAAAACAGAGAGAAGCTCCTAGTATTTGCAGGGAGGGTTTCCTTCAGAGCCTGCAGTCTTTAATCTCACAAAGTCACATTCTTCTCTGCCCCTCTTTACAGTCTGGGGGCTTGTGTGGACGTTTCTTAGTTTAAGGAGACCCCTCTCCCTAATCCTGTTTGTGGCAATTGTCCAAGCTGGAGCCTAGAAAATGTGTGGGGCACTGGGTTCTGAGGTGGCTGCTATGGATTCCTGCTGATGGGGGCCAGCATGAGGTACCTGATGTTTTCTCTGGTAATCAGGGGAAGCAGCTCCAGGCACCAGGTGGAGGCTCGTGTCACCTTGGCATGCCCAGAGGAGACCCAGGTGTGTCCAGGATTAGTGTTGGGGAGATTCCAGCAGGCCTGGCAAGGGTATAGGGCACCCTCAGATATCCCAAGCACAGGGCGAGTCGTCAGACCTTCAGCCCTTGAGCCCAACATGCTGGGTAGGGACTCTGCCTGGGTTCTGTCAGAGACCTCACTGTGCTCAGGGTGGGGCGGTTCAGGTGGCGCTGCATGGGTGCTCCCACAGGTCAAGGCTCCAGGCAGAGACCCAAGTGAGACTAGCACTCCCGGTGGAAACCCAGGCTGCCCAGGACTGACGACAGACAGAGTCTCCAGCTAGTTTATGAGGGGTGCAGGGCCATGGGAGCTGGGCATGGACTCGGGACACCGGGTCGCTGAGTACAGACTCAAACCAGACCAGCATCAGCACAGCGTGCCAGGTGAATGTCCCAGTTAGCATGGGAAAAGGCGAGGCACGCAGAGGTAACTCTGGAGGCCCTGGGTGCAGTACTGATGGCTCCAGACACAGGCTGCTGTCTACCCTCGAGTGACGCTCCAAAACCCCTGCCTGTGGCCGGGGTACCAGTGACTCTCAGGTGAACAGTTCACTTGGCCTTGCCCTCGGAGGCCAAGGCCAGGTGGGGGTGCGGGGAGCCGCCCCTCCCCTGAACTCTACCTCTGGTGTGTGCCTGGCCACAGCCTGCTCATTATTTCAAGAGTGAGACTGGACTCCAGCCTCAACAAGCAGCTAGAAGCACTGGGCCAGGGACTGTCCTGCAGGAAGGAGCCCACTGCCTGCTCCCTCTCCCCACAGACGCACGTTTTCACTGGGGGAGAGGCTTTAAGCAGGGGGAGGGACAGGGAGGTCAGTGACAGGGAAAATGCTCTGGCCTAAGGTCCCCAGGGGCTCCCTCTGCTCACCTCTTTAACGTCACCTAGAAGCCAGGTGTGGTGGCACAGGCCTATAAGCCCAGCACTCAAGGCTGAAGCAGGACCATCACCTAGAGTTCAAGGCCAGCCTGGGCTACACAGGGGTTCCTTGTCTCAAAAAACCATAAACAAAAATGTGTTCAGAGTACATCACCTCCTTTCCACCATCAGAGGCCAGCCCAAGCCTCTTCGCTGGCCTCTGGCTCCCAGCAAAACCGGGTTAGACAGAGCAGACCAAAAGTGAATTCCACGAACTTAAACTAAAACTATGTAAAGGAGGGAATGAGGGGCCCTAGAGTCACTAGGGAGTGTCAAGGGGTGACCTTAAAGGCCGCGTGGGGAGCGGCTTCTCAGGGTTTCATAAACACGTCCTCGAGCCGCAGTGGCTGCCTCTCCGCGCTGAGCCGGGCACACCTCGCCCGCGCACACCGGGCTGGTGTGCACAGCAGGCCGGCAGGCGCACCGACTCACCTGTAGGTGTAGGGCCCCACCTCCTCCAGCACAGGGCGCTCCCCGCGGAGGACCTCCTCCGGATTGGTGACGTTGAAGAAGTAGAACTGGGTGTACACCGGCAGAGGGGGCTTCTCCCAGGAGCGGAAGACCTCAGTCCCGTTCCGCAGCACCACGCGCTAGGAGGGAAACGAGAAAGACTTACATAGACGCAGGCGCGGGGGGACGCCAGCTGCCCGGCTCTCGGGCTTCTCTCCCGGACCGACTCCAGGCTGTGAGGCAGGACTGCCCTCCCGCCCGGCACACGTCTTCAGCGAGGGCTCGCTGCAGGAATAATGGCAAACATCGCTCCTGGGGCGGGGGGCGTGGCGCTGCCAAAACTCAACGCCTGACCGACTCGGTTATGTTCAAAGACCCCACGGAAGCCAGGCAGAGGGGCCCATGCCTGGAATCCCAGCCCTCTGGAAAGCCGAGGCTGGCAGATCTCAAGTTCAGGCTCATACTGGCAACTTAGTCACCCGTCTCAGAGTAACAAATTAAAAGGAATGGGAATGTAGCTCAGTGCAAAGGCTCTGCGCTTAACCCCCAGCACCACAATAAGAGGAAGGAGGAAGAAGAGGGAAAGTATGCAGATGTACACCAACAGATCATTTGAAGACAGGAAGATGGTCACTTACAGGCCAAGATGGAGACCTTAGGAGATTTTAATTAGCTTTATTTGCCACAAAATAGAACAAGTATTCATCCCAATGTGCTGAGCAGAGGAGGTTGGGTTTTTTCGTTTTTTGTGGTGTTATTTATCTGAGACAGGGTCCGGCTATGTAGTGCAGCCTGGCCTTGAACTCACTATGTAGCTCAGACTTCAAACTCAGGGCAATCCTGCCTCAGCCTCCCAAGTGCTAGGATTACAGGCATGTGCTGTCACGCTCTGCTTAGAGGTTGGTTTACTAAAGAAAGCGGAACAAAAAGTGGATTGATCATTTCAAAGTCACCCTCCTTGTGAGCAGAGACAGGATACAGAACAGGAAAATAACTGCTTAATATCAGTTTACTTTCAGGTATCCTTCCTTCCTTCCTTTTCTCTCTCCCTTTTCCTTTCTCACCTTTCCCCTTTCCTGTTCCCTTTTTTGGTAAAGATTAAAGCAGAGTTGAGCTAGGCACAGCAGATGCGCACACATCTGCAGTGGGGTTACTTGGGGGACAGGCAGGATTGCACACCTGACACCAGTCTAGACAATTAATGAGGCCTGTCTCAGAAGTGGGGTGGGGTGGGGATGTAGCTCAGCACTCCCACGGTTCAGTTCCCAGAACTTCAGAGAGGCAGAGACCAAGAGAGACCAAAAGCAACGAGGCACAGTGGTGCCTGCCTAATTGGTGAGCTCAAGGCTGAGCTAGATCACATAGTGAGATCCTAGCCCCAAAACTATCCCCTACTGCCCCCTGCCCACCAAAAATAAGTGGATGGAACCTCATTAAAAGCAGGTGGCAGGAACTGGAAACTGACCTGCCTCTTTGGGAAATCTGGCTCCCTGTCATTTCTCAGGTCAGATAATTTATGTTTGATGAAGCGTGACTATGAGGACACTGTTTTGATTTTTAGCCTGGCCTCTTGGGGCCTTGTGCAAGAGCTTAGTCCGAAACAAAGGCCTCCTATAATTTTTATTTCACGTTGTCAACACCTGATCTCAGACTGCACTTCCAGAACTTTGAGATAATAGATCTACCCTTTTGTTTGCTAACACCTCCCTCTGGCCCGGCCTCACCCTCCGCCTTGGGCGTGGCCAAGGGCAGACTTTCGGTGTTGGGTGGCAAAGTGCCAGTAATGCTGTTGCCTAGGTGCCCAAGGCCTCTGTCAGCATCCCAGAGCCTCCACCTCCGCTGGGGCAGCCTCTGTCCCAAGGGGATGTGTGCCCAGCCTGGGGCCGCCTGGAGGCCTGCAGGACCCTGCAGAAGGCACTCTCCCAACAGGCTGCATCCGCGTGAGAGACTACAGATGGCTTGACCTTGGCCGACTGGAGCACAGCAGCTGTGGCAAGATGGACTGTTGTAGGCTGGGAACCAAAACTATCTTGGGCTCTATCTTAGGCCCTTCAACAGCCATGTACTTCAGCTGTTGTGTCTGGCCTGTCTCATGACTTTACCTGATTTTTTTCTTTCAGTACTAGCAAATGAACCCAGGGCCTCTGCCCTTTTTAAAAATCTTGACACAGGGTCATGCTAAGTTGCCCAGGCTAGTCTTGAATTTGGAATCTTCCAGCTTCAGCCCCTCAAGAGTGCTGGGATTACAGCTGTACGCCCCATACCCGCTTGTGTGTGGGGGCAGGGTTTGTGCGATGTTGGACAGAGCCTGAGCTTCGGGGCAGCCCCGCAGCTCCACGCTCATCCCCGTTCTGTGAAAACTGCGTGGACCCCTCAGGACGCATCACAAAGCCTATCAACCTCCACCAAGTCTGAAGCTAACAGCCCTCCTGGGGACACCTGAGACCTATAGAGAACACCCGCCTCCCGGTGCTCTCTCGGCTTAACTGGGCAGTGTGTTGATTGTTCTGCAACTGGAAAAGTCCACATAGCATTTTCCACTGTGGAGCTTGTCACTCAGGACAGCTTGAATCAGGTGTTCGCAGGGCATGATAGCTCACATTTGGCTCAGAATAACCTGCTGCAGGGTTGTGACATCAGCACCAGTCCGGCTGAGCCATTCAAGCTCAGTCTGCAGTCAGCATACAACACACAGGCCCTGCCTCCCAACCCTGCACACCTGGTGTGAAGCAGAGGGCACCAGTGTAAGCCACTGAAAGTCAGGAGCTGTTTGTTAGCCAGTACTGAAGCAAAAGCCTGACAAACACAAGGCCCAAAGTTAGTAAGCAGAATCCTAATACCCAGTAGTTCTAACATTCTGGAATCTGCCAATGAGAAAAAAACTTTGCATTTTCACAGTAGAAATTGTTGCAAGCGTAAAAAAGAGAAAGACACAGATCAAAGACAAACCCAAAACATGAACAGTGACCAACTCTGAGTGTTGGGAAATTTATTTATTTATTTGCTATAGTACTCTTTTTTATTTTTTGTTTTGAGACAGGCTGTCACAGTGTAGGCCAGGCTGGCCTTGAGCTCACGATCTTCCTGCTTCAGCCTCCCAAACAGTTAAGATTATAAGTGTGCCATTAGTGTTAGGAACTTGGATTACTGTTTTTTCTCCCTGATGGGATTTGTACTTTCTAACTTTTAAAATAATGAGTAAAAAAACTAATATTGAGAAAAGCTTTTGAGAGAAAATCAGGAGAGGAAAATGGGACTACTTAAGTGCCTGCCTGGCAAGTGCAAGGCCCTGAGTTCAATTTCTGGTACCAAAACAAGAAAAAAGAAAATGGGACTACAACACATCAATCAGACTGCAAGTGAGGCAGTAAAAACCAGATAGGAAAGCGCCCTCCACCCCCAGGATGCCCGCCACTCCTCTGCTCGGAGAGCACGCTGGAAGCCACCTGCTAAAATGTGCATGACAGCATACGTAGACAGAAAGGAGAGGCTGGGGAAGGGTAACAAACTCTCCTCTTTATTCACACATGTGAGAAAGAAGGGTGCAGAGTCCCCTAAAGGCGGGAAATGTGGGAAAATTAAGGCGGCCCAAGTAAACTTTTGTCTTCTCCTACTTAGGCAAGAGAAAGGCATGGAACGCCCTAAGGGCAGCAAGTGTGGAAAATATAGACTGGAGACAAAAGGGGTCCTTTCTCTGCTTTCCAGCAACCTGGCCCCCTCTCTCTGGGCCAACTTTCTTGTCTTGCAAGAAACTCTGTTTTCTCTAAGACTAAAAACTTTGTTTACAAGTGGCCTCAAGCAAAGGACACTGGGCAGACCAGGTGAAATCTCAGGCCCCCAAGAGCATGGAAATCTGGTTACAGCAGGATGTCAAGCTTGAGTAGCTGAGACCAACTGAACAGCAGTGTTGCAAGAAACTACTTCTAAAGAGAAAACACCCAAGAACCTCTGCAGGACAGTAAAGGTGACTGTGCAGTAAATGACTGTGAACAACTAGAGGAGTGGAGTGGACCCTCCAGCCAGCTGCCCCAGAGCTGGGGCTTCAGCTGTGGTGTGTGTCAGCTCACCAGTCAGACTTCTGACCAGACTACATTGTTGAAATATTCTTGGTCTTTACAACATCAGTGGTAACTGAATGAGCTGAGGTCAGCTTGATGAAACGGAAGGATTTTTAAAGACACACTGTGAAACCCTTGGCTTCCTCCACGATGGTGCCCAGGGCTCTATCCGGCAAATCTCCTCCCCACACACTGAGCGCTCCTGGCCCAGGGCAAGAGGCTTCATCCAATATTTCATCTAGTTAAGACTTCAGTGATCACTTATCTTATGTCCTAAACAGAAGCCTCAGGTATCCCGAGACAAAAAACAGATTTATACTAAGAATACAAGAAAGTGTCAGGGCCGGAGCAGCCCTCAGGGCTGACGAGATGTACTCAGACGCCCTGAAAGGAGAAAGCCTTTCTCTGCATAAGTCTGAGCAGAGCCTCAGAGCTGTGTTCCTCCTCTCTCCCATCCCACTTCTGTAGGGAACATGTTAATGAAGTAGGCCACACACACTGTACTTACACCCCTTACACGGTGGAGTCTAAGAACAGCTGAGCAACGTAAAGGTAAATTACCTACAACTAGTGTGTGGAGGCCTAATGTGTAAATAAGCATCACTTTGTCTTCTTCAGGATTCTGAGGACCCATGGACATTTAAAAAGTCATTTGATTGCATTAAAATAAGGATCTCTTTCTTGTCCGCGAATCTGCACAAAAGGTCAGGGCAGTGATTTCCCATCTCCCGTTAACTGCTTGGATAACCCTGAACTGGGAGCTCCGCTCCTTCCTCTGGACCCCACAACACATGACATTGGAACTGCTCCAGGAAAAGAGCTCAGTGTAAACACATTTTAGAACTGATGCCCAGAATGAGTTATTATGTAGCACAAACATAAAGTAATAAAGTCTTTGTAAAACCCTGACTTATGGAGGGAGCACCAAGATGTCAGTGGTAAACAGCAGAAAAAGAGGCTCTCTAAGGGTCACCATCCGGATGCTGGAATATAGCGATGGGAAGAAGACAAGAAGCCGGGAAGGGTCCCATGGCCCCAGGAAGGATCTGAAGTGTGAACTGAAGCCCATGGAGAGAGCCAAGAGACAAGCTTCAATGAAGAAGAAGGTTGCCAGTGGCTCCTTCTGCCTGAGACGGGACTCACTGTGCAAGGAGTGGTCGAACCTGTTGACACACAGTGACTGCTGGCAAACCAGAGGCCTCCACAGGGAGAAGCAGCACCGAAGGGGAGCAGTGTACTTCATGGACTGCACTAACTGGCAGTGGTGAGTGCTAAGGGCTCAGTCGTCCCACATGACAGAGCTATTGGCCTGGAGCCACCTTGGAGAGGGGCCGTCTGATCTCAGAACTCACAGCAGCTACTGGCTCCCTCTAGCCGTGCCCAGCTGGGCTCAGGCCCACAGAAGGTACACTGATGGATGCAGGCTGAATGAGTCTGGTCCCAGCCAAAAGGTGCTGGGTCACTGAGATTATCCCGTCCCACCAAAAAGCTATTGCTGGCTTGTGGGATAAATCAACACGGATGTGGACTCTGTTTCCATACACTGTCTAACACTGATAAACCTGGAAGTGGACTTCTTTTTTCTTTTTTCTTTTTTCTTTTTCCTCTCTTGTGTGCTTTTTGTTGTGGTGGTGGTTTTGTTGTTTTTTGTTTTCTCCTTGTTGTTTTTTGTTTTCTCTTTTGTTGTTTTTGTGTTTTTCTCCTTCATTTGCTTGATCTTGTTTTTATATGAATGTGAAAGTGGTTTCTAGCCACTTTGTGGTTCTTTCCCGTTCTTCTTTTTATCTCTTCCTTCTCTCTTTCCCTCCAGTCTTCTGCACTCGTTTCCCAAAGTTAGCGTGATCCTCCTTTGTCCTCCTCTTTGGCCTTACTTCTAATCTCTTCCTCTTCTTCCACCTATTTTCTCCCTGCCTCCTTTCTGTTTTTGTACCAGGAATTGAACTCAGGGCCTCCTGCTTGCCAGGCAGGTGCTGTGCCACTGAACTACATCCCTAGCCCCTCCCTAACCCATTTTAAGTTTTAATCCCTGAGGGCAAAATTGACATATTAAGGACTTATATACTGCATATAATTTTTTGGTTTGTTTTACATTTTTTTTATATAACCACAAATCTAGTTGATACAATTAAAGGTGGTAAATTAATGGCTAGCTCAACTTGTCATTTTCTAGACTGTGTTTGATGCTATTGTCATTGGTACCATTATAGCCAAAAGTGACATAACTATTCGAAACACCTGTTCTTCCTGGTATCCAGGACTGAGACTGACTGAAGGACACAGAAAATACTGTGACAGTGTGAAAGAAACAGGGGCTGGGCCACAGATAGAAACTTTTCCTCCCCAACAAACTGAAGGGGAAGATCTTGCAACAGACTCAAAACCCAAGTCACACCTAGAAGACACTTGGAAGAAGTAGTCATTTCCTAAGGGGTCTAAATACTAGCAATAAAGCTACTCACCATAGGCAATTTACAAGCATCAACCCAGGAATTAAACTAGAAGAAAAGAAAATCAGTTAACACTTAAACAAGATGCAACCTCAGACATCCAACTGACCAAAGGGAAACCCAGGGGGCAATGAGGTGGGACAATCTGAAAGCCACCCACCTGACCTCTCTGAAGTGGTACCAACAAAGAACTGAATGAGGCTCTAGAAAAAAATCAAATCAGAAATAATTTCTCAGATAACTGGAGAGATGGTGTCCACAATGAAAACCATGCTGAGCGATTCTAGAGCAGATACAGAAAAAAAAAAAAATAGGAGCTTAAGAAAATTATGGAAGCCATGAATAATAGCATAGGAAAGAAATAGAATGCATAAGGCAGATTTAAGCAGATATCCAGGAGAATAAAATTTCCACTGAAAATATTCACCAATTAAGGCAATGTGAGGACAGGATCTCAGATATAGAAGACAGGCTTGTGGTTAGTAATCATAAAATGAATGATTTCTTAAAAATAGCAAGAGACTATGAGGAATCAATACAGCAGCTGCTAGATGAGGCAAAAAAGAATAATTTAAGATGAATTGGACTCTATGAAAAAGTAGGAGAGAACACAAACAATGTAAAAAACTGTTCACAGACACCATGGCAAAAAACTTCCCTGGCAGAGAAAAAGAATTTGACATACAGTTAAGTGAAACATATAGAAATCCAATTAGACACAATCAAAAAAAAATCACAGCCAGGCATATCATAGTCAAGATTCTGGAAATTGGGGGCTGGGGATTTAGCTCAGCGGCACAGTGCCTGCCTGGCAAGGGCAAGATAGTGAGTTCAATTCCTGGTACCGGAAAAAAACAAAACAAAACAAAAGATTCTGGAAATTGAACATAAGAACAGAATCTTAAAAGCTGTTAGGGAAAAGACACAAGCCACCATCACAGCTGACTTCTAAGCACAAACCCTTAAGTCAAGGAGAGCTTGAAGTATTTGAAGTACTAAAGAAAAACAACTTTCAACCCAGACTGATATACTCCACAAAACTATCTTTGAGAACTGAGGGAGAAATAAGATACTTCCATAACAAAAAACATCTGAGGAAATTGATGACCACTAAACCAGCATTCCAAAATGTCTTGAAGGACATTCTAGAAAGAGATAACAAGGACTACAACTCCATCAACCCCAACAGAAGGAATCCACCAGGGAAGGCAAACAATTAAAAAGAGGAAGGGGAAAAAAAGAGGGGGAGCCAACAATAGGAAAATAATATGACAAGGATAAGTCAATACATACCAATTTTAACTATCAATATTAATGGTCTCAATTTACCAATCAAAAGAGACTGGCAGAATGGATCAAGAAGCAAGATCTCACAATACGCTGCATACAAGAAACATTTAATTCAAAAAGAAATTCATAGACTGAAAGTCAAAGGATAGAAAATAATACTCCATGCAATAAGAACCCAGAAAAAAGGAGGGGTAGCAATTCTATTTGCAGACAAAGTGAATTTTAAGCCAAGACTGATTAAGACAGATAAGGTCACTATATCCTTGTAAAGGAAACAATAGAAGAGGAAGAGATAACAATCATAAATATATATGCAACAAATACCAGTGCACCCAATTATATAAAACAAATATTAATGGGCATAGAAAATCAAATAGGCACTAATACAGTTTTATTGGGGGATCTCAATACCCCACTGTCACAAAAAGATCAACTAGATGAAACATTAGAACTGAGCCAAACTTTTGAACAAATGGACCTAGTAGATGTCTACAAAGTGTTCCACCCCATAACATCAGAATACACATTCTTCTCAGCTGCACACAGGATATTCTCCAAAACAGACCACATACTAGCTCACAGAACATGTTTAAGTAAATGCAAAGGAACTGAAATTATCCCATGCATATTATCAGACTATAGTACAATGAAATTGGAAATTAATGGCACAAAAAACCACAAGAACTTCATAAACACATGGAAATTAAACAGCACCCTCCTGAACAACCAATGGATCACAGATGAAATTAAAAGAAGAAATTAGACCATTTCTACAATTAAATGATAATGACAATACTATATACTGGAACTTATGGGACACAATGAAAGCTGTCATAAGAGAAATTTATAGCAGTGAATACCCATATTAGTACAAATAAAGAACCTCAAATTTCTAGAAGAGAGCAGGCTAAGCCAAAAGTTCATACAGGGGAGGAAATTATAAAGATCAGAGTCCTGAGTTTGATTCTGGTACAAAAAAAAAAAGAGATCAGAGCAGAAATAAACACATTAGAGACTAAAAACAAAAATACAAAGAACCAATGAACTGAAGAGTTGGTTTCTTGAAAGATTAAATATAATCGACAACCTTTATCCAATCTTATGCAAAAAAGGAAAGAAAAGATTCAAATCCATGCAATTAGCAATAAAAAGGGTAAAATCACAACAGACCCTGCAGAAATCCGGAAGATCATCTATACCTACTTTAAACACTTATATTCTAATAAGATGGAAAATCCAGGAGAAAAGGACAGATTCCTAGATACGTATAAATTACCAAAGGTGAATCAAGAAGGTATAAGAATCCTAAATAAACCAATATCAATCAATGAAATCAAAGATGTAATTAAAAACCTACCAACAGCTGGGCATAGTGGTACACACCTGTAATCCCAGCACTCAGGAGGCTGACACAGGAGGATCATTGCAAGTTCAAGGCCAGTCTGTGCTACAAAGTGAGTTCAAGACCAGCCCGAACTGTATAGTGAGACCTTGTCTCAAAAACAAAAACAAAAACAAAAAAAACTCACACACAAGAAAAACCCAACCAACAAAGAAAAACCCAGGCCCTGAATTCTGTAAGAAATTTAGAAGACCTAACACTACTACTTCTCAAACTGTTTAATGAAATTGAAAGGGAAGTAACACTCCCAAATTCATTTCTGGAAACAAGTATTACCCTGATATCAAAACAGGAGAAGGACCCAACTAAAAAGGCAGCCAGGTGTGGTGGTGCACGCCTGTAATCCCAGCACTTCGGAGGCTGAGGCAGGAGGATCAATGCAAGTTCAAGAACAGCCTGCGCAACAAAGTAAGCTCAAGGCCAGCCTGAACTGTGTAGTGAGACCCTGTCTCAAAAAGACAAAAAAAAAAGAATTATTATAGGCCAATCTCTCTAATGAACATTGATGGAAAAAGCCTAAAAGTAATGGCAAACAGAATGCAGCAAATCATCAGAAAGATTATATACCATGACCAAGTGGGATTCATCCCAGAGATGCAAAAAATAGTTCAACATATGTAAATCAATAAATGTAATTCACCATATTAACAGAGCCAAGAACAAAAATCATACGATCATCTCAACAGATGTAGAAAAAGCTTTTCCCAAGGTCCAGCACCCATTTATGATTAAAAAAAAAAAACCTACAAAAAATTGAAATAGATGGTCTTTATCTCAACCTGATCAAAGCCATCTATGACAAACCAACAGCCAACATCACACTAAATGGACAAAAACTGAAAGCTTTCTCTCTAAAATCAGAAACAAGACAAGGATATCCACTGTCTGCATTCTTATTCAGAATAGGCCTGGAAAGTTTAGCCAGAACTATCAGACAAGAGAAAGAAATAAAAGGAATAATGATGGGAAAGGAAAAAGTTAAACTATCATTATTTGCAGATGAAATCATACTTTACATAGAAGACCCCAAAAACTCCACTAAAAAACCTGCTAGGTTTAATAAACAAATTCAGTAGTGTAGCTGGATACAAAGTTGGCACTCAAAAATCAATAGCATTCCTGTATGTAAGTAACAGACTCACTGAGAGAGAAATTACGTAAACAACATCTTTCACAATAGCATTAAAAAATGAAATACCTAGGAATCAATGTAATGAAGGAAGTGAAAGACCTCTACACTGAAATCTACAGTAATCTGGAACAGGAGCTCAAAGAGGATATTAGAAAATGGAAAGACATCCCTTGTTCTTAGGGAGAAAGAACCATTGTAGTGAAAATAATAAAATGTGGAGGAGAGGAGGGCTTGAAGGGAGGGGAGGTAAATGGGGGAAACAAGTCACATCATGTGAGGTACAAATTCTCTATGACAAATGTGATCATTATGTGTATCTGAAATGCACCAATAAAGTCTAACAGAAAAAAAATGACCACACTTCCACAACTGTGACACAGAATTAATGCAATCCTAATCAAAAGCCCTCACAGAATTAGAGAAAATAATCCTAAAATTCATTTGGAACCAGAAGAGACCTAGAATAGCACAGGCAATTCTGGGCAACAAAGGCAAGGTAGGGGCATCACAGCCCCTAATTTGAAATTATACTATAAAACTACAGGGTAAAACTCTGCGTGGTACTGGCAAGAAAACAGACCTGAAGACCAACGGAGCAGATCAGAGGGTGCAGAAGCAACACCAGACACACTCAGCCACCTTATCTTCGACAAAGGGGCCGAACACATTCACTGGAAGAAAGGTCGCCTCTTTAATAAATGGTGCTGGAAAAACTGGCTCTCCACATGCCAAAGATTAAAATTGGACCCATATCTTTCACCATGCACTAAACTAAATTCAAAATGGATCAAAGATCTAAATATGAAAACAGAAACACTAAGTCTGCTGGAAGACAGAATAGGTAAAGCTCTTAAGGACACTGACGTAGGCAAAGACTTTGAATAAAACCCTGATCATACAGGAACTATCACAAAGAATCAACAACTGGGATCTCATCTTATTAAAAAGCTTTTGCACAGCAAGAGAAAACAATGGAGTGAAGAGACAACCCACTGTGTAGGAAAAATGTTTGTCAGCTGTTCCTCAGATAAAGGATTACTATCCAGAACATATCAGACCTCACAAATTTAAAGAGCCAATTCAAAAATGGGCATCTGAGATAAATACACACTTCTCAAATGAAGATATACAAACAGCAAATAAATATATCAAAAAATGTTCAACATCTCTGGTCATTTGAGAGACGCAAATTAAAACAACACTGAGATTCCATCTCACCCTAGAAAGAATGGCTATCATCAAGAAATCAACCAATAACAAATGCTGGGAGGGCTGTGGGGAGAAAGGAACCCTCCTCCACTGTTGCTGGGAGTGTAGACTGGTGCAACCACTGTGGAAATCAGTGTGGAGATTTCTTTAAAAACAAGGATTGGAGGTCCCACTCAACCCAGCTATTCCCCTTCTAGGTATCTTCCCAGAAGAATTAAAAACATACCACAGCGATATGTGTGCACCCAAGATTATAGCAGCTGTTTGTAACAGCTAGATCTTGTAAACAACCCAAATGCCCATCAGCCAAGGAATGGATAAAAAGATATCTTTTTATACAAGAGTACTATTCAGCCATAAAGAAAGATAAACTGGAGACTTTTATAGGTAAATGGATACAACTTGAAACCATACCCATAAGTGAAATAAACCAGTTGCACATGTGTAAACATCATATTGTCTCCCTAGTGTGAGAAGCTGAAAGAATAAATAAGATCCTGGGGCTGGGGATTTAGCTCAGCGGCAAAGCGCCTGCCTCGCAAGCGCAAGGTCGTGAGTTCAGTTCCCGGTACCGGAGAAAAACCAAAAAAAAAAAAAAAAAAAAAAGAATAAATAAGATCCAAACTGTACAATAGATATTGTAAAATGAGAAGAAACTTCAAAAGGAAAGAGGCCAGGCATTTAGCTCAGTAGTGTAGTGCCTGCCTGGCAAGTGCAAGGTCCTGAGTTTGACTCCTGGTACCCGCCTCAAAAAACAAAATGGAAAGAGAAACTGGGATAGGGGAATGGAGAAAATGAAAAGCAAAAAGCAAAAATATATATATATATTTTAATATTAAGCACTTAATTAAAATATATTAAATTATATGATTATAATTAAAATATATTAAATTAAAATTAAAATATTAAGTACTTAAAATTTTAAAACTTAATATTAAAAAAGGTACTTAAACTAGCTATACTATTAATTTCTCTTCATTCACTGAAAAGAGGTCTGTGCTAATATTGTTTGGACAATTAAATGCCAATATCTTGTACTCTGAGTAATTTAAAGATAACAATATGCAACATATTAACCTCCTATTATCTTATTTTGAAATTTTGGGGGTTTTTCTCTTAAAAAAACCTGTACTAATAAAAAAAAACAAACCTGGACTTACTAGGAATCTAGTAAGTCCCAAAGCAGATGAGTTGAGCGATCTGAACGGCAAAGGAAAACGCACCTGTTTGACGTGTCAGTGCATTAGGGTGACTGCTGGCTTCTCATAGCAGAAGATGTTCATCAATAAAAAAGAGTAGTTTTTGTTGTTTTCGTTAAAACTCTCTAGACCTTGGATGTGTAGGCAAAGGCATGCACCAGAGAAATATTTGTCCAGTCATCTAAGTGTAACACTAGACAACTTACACAGGGGCTTCTGCAGACTTTTCTCACAGATTATGGAGAAATGAGCTTGGTCACTGTGTCATGCAACACATCGAGGCCTGAATTAACCACACTCAGTGGCCTTAAATGCCACTGCAGCTGGTCTCTCTCTCCTGAATGAAGAAGTAAAATGAGGCAACCCATCCTCCAAAATCTGACAGCCACTAGACATTCTAACAGCAGCACAAGGGGGTACTTGTGCAATTGTAAAAGCTGAATGTTGTGTGTGCATTCCTGATCCTTCTGCTAATATCTTGATGGCTGTCCAAGATATTAAATGACAGGTTAATGCCCTGTCGAATTCTGAATTCCCTGGACTCTTTCCTTATCCTCTTTATGAAAAGCTATTACTGGCTTCTCCTGGTGGGAACCTTTGTTGACTGTATTCATAATTATCCTGTTGATCTTATTATTTGGCCCATGCATACTTAATTATTACTTTGGCCTTGTCTCCCCAGACTTAAAGCTACACCCCTACCCAAGACAAGAGCCCCTGGCACCTACTGAGGGCCTTTAGGTAGCCCCTCTGAGTATCTCTGACGCCAATCACAGCTACAACCTCTTCAGCTGGAAGCAGCCAGAACGGTCTTTGCCCCTTTCCCCCTCATGGCATTTTGGGGTACTTCTTCAGAGGGGGGAGTATTATAGATAGGTAAGTCAGGTAGGAACAGTGTAGGCAGTCAGACAGGGCTGGGCCTTCGAGGGAGTCAGTGCAGAAGATGAAAACACATCAGAACAGTGGCTGGAGACATATCTGGAGATGGGAGTCACAATGGCCAGATTTACATACTTCCTTAAGGGATAAATGGGAGTTTGAGGTTAGTAGTACCACCCTTTTGGTTTTTTGTTTATATTTTGTTGTTGTTGTTGTTGTTGTTATTGCTGTTTGAGACAGGGCTCCCCCTGTAGTCCAGCCTTGCCTTGAACTCACTATGTAGCCCAGGCTGGCCTCAAACTGGCAGTAATCCTCCTGCCTCAGCCTCCCAAGTGATGGGACTACAGGTGTGCGCCGTAACACCTGGAAGTCTTTTGAGATTTCCCATATCTCATTAGGGATGGACCATCCTCTCCCACCAACCTCTCCCAGGACTAAGGCTGAGACCAAGAATACAAGTACAGATTACGGACCAAGGTTAGTGATGTCATTCATATGCCCTTGCTACGACTGGGTCAATATTACCTAAGCATGTTTATGTGGAATCCTATTGAGTGATCATAATTTTGTACACATCTCTTGTTCTGTTCTATTCAACTGCCCCTATAAAGTGGACACACAGCAACCCACTTTCCAGGTCCTCTCTTGCCTTAAGAGTTGTCTCTCAATAATTTAATTTTCTTTTCTTTTTTTTTTTTTTTTTGCTTTTTTTCCGGTACCAGGTACCAGGAATCAAACTCACAGCAAGTGCTGTGCCGCTGAGCTAAATCCCCAGCCCCAATAATTTAATTTTCTGCTCTTAGCCTCCATCACCCCTCAGAGCTCATTTGATTTTGCGGGACATGAACTTGGTACATGGGACATCCAGTCGGTTGGAGTTATACTTCCCCTATATCATTGGAGGTCCTGTAAGAACTGGGTTGAGGAAGGGGCTCTCAAGAACAGTTTTTATCTTGTCATTTCTTGTTCCATTAAGGAGTCAAGGCTGTCGGGAGGCTGAGGCAGGAGAATCACTGATTTCAAGGCCAGCCTGGCTCCATAGTGAGTTCAAGGCTAGCCTGAACTACACAGTGAGACCTTATTTTCAAAAAATGAAACAAAACAAAAACAACAAAAGGAGTCAAGCCCACTGTATGATAATTTCTACAGTGCAGTCAAAGCAGGCAAGACAAATTAAGGGGTGAGCTAGGTCTGAGGGCACCTCCCAATTCTCTCGGAGCTCACAATTCTAGGGGCCTTTTAACAAAAACATGACGCATCTAGTCCTTTCATTCATGAAAATTCTCCACACATTGTGATTGGTCAGGAAAAATCAGAGCCCATCCTGAACAGGAAGAAGAAAACTCAGTGAAATCCAGGGGGTGATTGCAGCCTCACAGCCAGAGCAAAAGCCATGATGAACTGAGCCTCATTTCCGCCCCTTTCCCTCCCCAGGGTCCATCAGAAACTTATTTTTAAACTGGGAACTGAACTCAGGAGCTCACGCTAATAACATTTTATAGAGCCTAACGTTCACTCTAAAAAATAAAATAATTATTTCTTCTGCTTACAAAAGTACAAAAAATGCAGAAAAACAGAAAAAATGGGAAACCTCAGTCCTGCCCCACAGCTATTAGACATCTGGTGCAGAGGCTGACATTTTTTTTGTTGAGCCAGGGACTCACTGGAGTTCAGCCTGGCCTCGAATTCATGACAGTCTTCCTGCCTCAGCCTTCTGAGTGCTGGGAGCGCAGGCATGTACCTCCATGCCTGTCGGTGATACAGTACTTAGACATTTTGAGGGTGACTTAGACATTAAAATCTTGACTGTATCTCTGTTCCATCACTGCAAGGTTTTCACATCTGCAGTTCATCCGCTGCTCCGACACAGAACATTCGACATCATCCGCCTTTTTCAGGTAACAGAACGGATCATTCAGCGTGTTGCTTATTTCCATTTATTCTTCATAATTTCACTGACTGCTTTCTCTCTGGAGCGCTGGGATCACAGGCATGCGCTACCACGCCCAGCTATAATTTTTAACTTGGCCTTTTCAACTTTCTGGTTAATTCCAGTAGCCGCCCTCGCCCCTGCCCGCGACGCTGGGGCTGTAACCCAGGGCCTCCAGCGAGGTAGGTGCTGTCACCAAGCTACACCCCGATTTCCTCGCTGCTTCCGCCTACACTGGACAGCTCAGGGCTGGAGGGGAAGCCAGGACTGACGCCTCCTCTCTCGGGCTAACACCTGCTCAGCTGTCCCTATTTCAGCCACTCCTCGTGGGGTGAATGATTCTTCTCCCTTCAGCCCCTGCCCTGCGGTGCAACCCGACCTGAAGATCATAATTACCGGGCACCTTGCAGGGGCCCTGAAAAGCCTGTCGGGGCGCTGCCTCCCCAGCCTCGGCGCCGCCTCGGGGAAGTGCCCGCAGCAGCGGGCCGCGCTCGAAGCGTCGGTGGAAGAGAAACCAAGCCTGATTCTCGGGCAGGGGCCGCGGGAACGACTCCTGCGGGGGAAGGGCTGCTGCAGTGCGAGATGGTGCCTGGTGCTATCCCCCGGAAGCCCAAGTGTCAGGAGAAAGCGCTGGTCTCTCTCAGGGAGGGGTTAACAAGGCTGACAGAACAGATGCAGCAGATAGGGAAGCCAGGTGCACGGGAGAAGCCGGATCTCAGCGGTCAGAACCCCCCCAGGAGCCCTGTGCTGACAAGCTCACAGGTGTGGAGAATTTTAGGAGAAAGGACTTCAGAGCGCCGTTGAAGAAAATCACTTTGCTTAAAAACAAAAAAGGATGTGTGGTGGTGCATACCTGTAATGCTAGGAGGCTGATTGACAAGTTTGAGGACATCCTGAACAACTTAGTGAGGCCTTGTCTCAAAATAAAAAGGACTGGGGATGTAACTCAGTGGTTGAAGGCCCCTGGGTCAAGCCCAGTACCAGCAGGAAAAAAGGAAGGAAAGAAAGAGGCCCAAGAGCCCAGCTGTCGAGAGTGAGCAGATGGTAGGTGCTCAGGCCCTTGGGCAGCCGGCCTGGAGGTGGGGAGATGTCCAGGCGAGGTCCACAGACCCATTCGCAGAGAAGGGGAGGTGAGCCCAGCTCTCAACAGTCTGAGCAGGACTTGTCCCAGCAACTTTCCGGGTACAGAGGAGCATTTAGCAGACTTGACTCCTTAAGTAAACAAAGCAGAAGCAAACACTGTTCACAACGACAAAGCCCTTGACAGATGGCCAGGGCCCCAGCGTCACACGCTGAGGCTGCCTCCACCAAGCCCTAGCTCCTCTGTGCAGCTCTCTCCTCCTCGGCCCCTCCTTAGCTGAGTCAAGACATCCAGGTTCCTCCAGCCCCCTTTATTCTGTGCAGATCTCCCCTTTAACTGAGGGGTCTTCCCTGCACCTTTAGCACATTTCTTTTCCTCCTCCCACAGCTAGACACTGGTCAAGGACCGGCCGTAATGTCCAGGACGGATGCTGGGCACCGCCACACACAGCAAGCACACAGGGAGGAGTGGGGGAGAGAGGACAGCTGCAAATACAGCCATCCACATTTCACACACAGCCACTTCTCTATTTTCATCCTGACTTTCAGCTGCGAGGCCAGCTGCAGTGTGCAGCCCCTGGTAGGGCTGTGCTAGAGATTTTATATTCAGTATCTCTGAACCTAACATGGGTCCTACAAGCTAAAGATTCCTGGATTTTGGGTTTGTATCTGAGTCACAGTACCAGAGAATAAGACAACACATTAAAAGATATGGGGAAAGACAGCTCCCATTTCACAAGTACGAAAATACCACACAGGCTTTCCCAAGCCACAAAACAAAATATCCAGTTAAATCTGAACTTCATATAAGCAACAAAGAATTTTTTAGTATATGTATCAAAAATATTGCCAGGCCGGGTGTGGTGGCACATGCCTGTAATCCCAGCACTTGGGAGGCTGAGGCAGGAGGATTGCTGTGACTTCAAGGCCAGCCTGGGCTACAAAGTGAGTTTAAGGTCAGCCTCAACTGCATAGCAAGACCCTGTCTCAAAAAGACCCCCCCAAAAAAAAAAAATATTGTCTGAGCTGTCCTTATTTTTCTTTTAGCTAGGAACTGAACCCAGGACCTTCATACTGGGCTACATCCCCAGCCTTTCAAGACAAAGTCTCACCAAGTTGCCCAGACTAGGCTTGAAATTGCATTCTGCCTCAGCCTCCTGGAGACCTGGGAATTGAGGCATGCACCATCATGCCTGGCAAAAATGCTTTAAACAATTATTTTTAAAGTACATCAGAAAGAGCAGGGGATATAACTCAGTGGCATAAGTGCTTACCTGGCAAGCCTGAGGTCATGAGTTCCATTCCCGGTACAAAAAAAAAAGGTATATCAGAAAGAGATGAAGTAAACATGGCAGGATGTTAACTGATAACCCAAACTGGACAGAAATATTGCATGAGGCATACTTACTCACAATTTGTTATTTACCTGTACTTTATATTTAACACAATGCATGTTTAAAAATTTACATTTAATTTTATTATAGTAAAAGACATTGCCATTAATCCTACTCCCAGTATCCCCCTCACTTTGAACACACATACTCCATCATTTCTGACATGTTCTGATGCAGTTCTGGAGGTCCTCGTTCATAAGTGTCTGTATCTCGCTGTCCTGGCTGCTTCAAGTCCTTACTCTTCAGAGTATGTACCTTTCATGGCCATTTTGATTCGGGCAAGAGCAAAAGTCACACAAGTGCCAGATCCAGTGGAGAAATGCATGAAGGCATACAGAACTATAACGTTTTGTTTGAAATAAATTGTAAACAATCAGGTGATCACAAATCCAGTCAACGTTTAAGAAGTGTGTTACAGTAGAAGACACATTACCATTAATCTCCTGTTATTCCAAATACTCCCCCTTGCTCCAAATACATTTATCCTATTATTCTTGGCAACACGTCTTGTACTGTAATCAGTCCATGTATATATAAATAATTATTCACCGTATCTTTCAGTCACCTCTTGCAGTTTATCTGGCAGCCTTACCCAGAGGAACCATGACACTCAGAGACGCCCTCAGCAGGGCTCTGGACTCCTGGAGTGTCACCCCAACCTCTGGAGGAAAAGAAACTGGCAGGTGGGGAGGTCACGGTCAGCTGGTGCCTGGCGCTTGAGGGCTGACAAAGCAGAACGGGGCCTGTGGTTCCTGGTGGCTGCGCACCAAAGAAATCACCTTAACCTCAAGCCACAAAGCCAGAAACGGAGGCCTAGTTTTGATTTAAGCCTCCAACTTCTGCCTTAGATACCCCAAGTATTTTAGGCACACTCTCAGAGGCCTGCTCTCCAAAGGAGGGACCAAGAAACTAACACACAGTGTCAGGACCCCTGGCTGGACAGTGCCTGGCTCAAAAAGTCACGCCCTGGGCGAGATGCAAGGACCCAGACAGCCCCTGCAACCCTGGGCTGGCTACACTGTCAACCTGGCTTGGAAAAGGGCAATGCCCTGCCTGCAGGCCCTGTGTGCTGCTGATAGCCACCAGAAAAACTTGGTAGTCAGCTGAGTGTTCTTATTCCCACTGGCTGAGAGGTCAGCAGAAGGCCCTGAGATCCATTTCATAGTGTGACCGTGGGTGGTGTTGCCTGGTTTTAGGTAAGCAGGCCAGGACGACTGTTTCAAGCACTGTGCTGTGCCACTGCGCTGAGGAAGATGAGCTTGGTTCTAGGGTTGTGCAGCGAATCTGCAGGGCGGCCCTGAATTAACAATCCAGACCGAGGGGTTGGGGGTTTAGCTCAGCGGCACAGAGCCTGCCTGGCAAGCTCAAGGTCATGAGTTCGATTCCCAGTACCGGAAAAAAAAAACCAACAATCCGGACTGAAGGGCTGGGTGCATGATGCTCAGGCGTAGGGCGCTTGCCTAGTATCTGCAGGGCCCTGGTCTCCATGCCAACTACACACACTCACACACACAGTAATAATAATTATGGAATGAGCCTATTTTAAAACAAAAGTTAATGAAATCTTTAACGAACACAGCCCTCACAGTCAGGAGATTGTACAGTGGTGGTTTTTTGTTTTGTTTTGTTTTTTGGTTTTTTTCCGGTACCGGGAATCGAACTCATGACCTTGTGCTTGCCAGGCAGGCGCTATGCCACTGAGCTAAATCCCCAGCCCCTCATGCAGTGATGGGAAACCTATGGCACATGTGCCACAGCAGGCCGTTTGTACCATGGAAAGCTCTCAAAGGTTCACCTTCCCAGGTGTCGGCAGTGGGTCAGGTAGAGAGGATTAGAGGATTAGCTTTAACCGTTCAGCACTGACCTGACTGGATATGGCCACAGATGCCTCACCTCCAAGTCAAGTGGTTTTTCCGGAAGGTGACACCATGAGAATTGGTGGACCAGCTGGCCTGGTGTAAGCCACTTCCAAATGATAAAAATAAACACTTAGGTGTTGACGGGAACCAGCAATACTTTTAAGGAAATAAATGTTAGGACTTGAGAGTACTGCTGGGTATTTTTCAAGCCAATGGGACACTACTCAACAATTAAACACAACTCAAGCACCCAGGCTGCCCCTGCTACCATTCAAATTCACCCTGCAGGGCCCCAGACCATAAGAGCCTGATGAGCACCTTACACGGTCCCCGACGCTCTAGATCAACGCACCGCACCAAACAACGAAACATTTGCTTTGCTTGAAAAATTGCTCCTGAAAATTAAGCAAACCCAACCCAGACTCTTGTAGTAATTTAAGTAATTTATACTGGTTAGGTTTCTCCCCTGGTACCTGAATATACACTCCATTAACATTCTGCCCTTATTCCTTGACTTTGACTATACTTACTTATTTATTTGTACCAGGCAGGCACTGTGCCACTGAGCTAGATCCCTGGCCTGCTTGACTTTATTTTAACTTAAAGTACTGGCATTCACTAGTTTTTGTCATATTAACTCATTTTGTTTTAATTTTACCTGTCGCAAGCTAGTGAGATGCAGCAGTTCAGATTCAAACGCTATTTTACAGATGAGCTATAAATTATATACAGGACAGGACAGTGGAGTAGCAGGCTCCAAAACCTCCTGCCACAAGCACCCCTAAAGGCTGGCTTCTTTAAAGGCTGCAGAAGATCACTCAGCCTAACGAGACAAAAGGGGTCCAGAGGGAAACAGAAATGTAGGGCCAAAGGGGAAACCGCGGAAGCATGGGTGTAGGGGGTGGGTGGGGCTGAGGAGTGGGTGAGAACCAGATTTTAAGATGAAAATAGATAGAGATACGGCCACAGAAACAACAGCCAGGTTCTGTGTGCAACTTTGGCGATGCATCATCAGTAGTCAGTCTCCCTGGGGAGTCACCTCTTAGAAAGGACTGTGTAATATGTTCTCATGTACATGCATATTTACGTCCATGTCTCCTCTGTTTTCACTACTGATCATCAGAAGTACAGGGTAAACAGAAACTTCCTTCAGACGGACTTGGACATTAGGGAGCTTTAGGGACATGTTGTCAAAGGACACAAAATTTAAGTTGCTCTACTGTGTGTCATAGAGACTAAAGTTAATAGCAATATATTGTATGTACAAGAATAATTGTACTTGGAAATTTCTTCTTTGTTTTTGAAGTAGGGTCTTGCTATGCAGTTTACGTCTTGAACTCCTGG
Organism: Chinchilla lanigera; assembly: GCF_000276665.1. NCBI lineage: Eukaryota > Metazoa > Chordata > Mammalia > Rodentia > Chinchillidae > Chinchilla > Chinchilla lanigera. The sequence continues at coordinate 956,034 of NW_004955433.1, forward strand.
TGATCCTCCTGCCTCAGCCTCCCCAGTGCTGAGATTACAAGCATGTGCCACCACACCTGCCTCTATACGCTGTACTTGCTCTTGGAGAGCACATTTTAGATGTTCTCCTCACACACAATAAGTACATGAGGCAATACATGTATTAAACAGTGGATCTGGTCATTCTACAGTGAGTACATACATAAAACTGTCATGAGTGCCCCAGACATTCCCTTGTCAATTAGAAAAAATTAAGTTTGAAACCGGGGCTTGAGGTCAGGCATGGTGGCGCACACTTGTAATCCCAGCACTTGGGAAGCTGAGGCAGGATTGTTGTGAGTTTGAGACCAGCTTGGGCTACAAAGTGAGCTCAAGGCCAGCCTGAACTGCATAGCGAGACCCAGTTTCAAAAACACAAAAAGAAAAAAAAAAGGAGGTGAAAGGCCACAAGGTTTGATAGTAAGGGTGAGGACAGTAACTTGTTTATTGCTATCTCTACAGCTCCCACCTCTACCTCACAAATGATATACAGTCCATACATATTTTCTAAATAAGCCCTAAAACTGACCAAGTATGTATCTAAAACTGCTTTTAAAAATAGAAAGCAAATAGCCTGGTACCTGCCTATAATCCTAGCTCCTCAGCAGGCTGAGGCCGGAGGATGACAAGTTTGAGGCCAGCCTGAACAACCAAGTGAGACCCTGTCTCAAAAGACACACAGGTAGGGGTGTAGCTCCGTGCTGCCTGGGTTCAATCCCCCGTGCCACATAAAGAAGGATAATGGAAAGCAGAGACAGCCCCTTTAAATGGAAGGAGAACAGAAGGAGGGAAGGCAGGGATGGGGGCCTCTGTACCAAGTCGCCATGAATGGAGTCATCAGGCACACAAACATGTGCTCACAAAAGCAAAAGAAAAAACAGAAAGCAAACGTCAAACATTTTTCCCAGCTGCTTTGAGTAGCTGCCAGCCTTAATTCACAATAGTCCCTTCCTCCGTACACCGCGCGCCCACAGCACAACATGCGACGATGCAGGTCATAAACGTCTCGTCATTGGCCAGCAGCCTGTACTTCACTGCCGAGCTCACTTCCACCCGCTGGTTCTTCTCTAGGAAGCAGGCGAATGTCTAGCGGCACAGATGGCCCCTGCACTGAGGCCAACAGAATGAGATCTCACACTGTGTTAGACAACAAAGCAAAATGGTTCCAACAGTCAAGGACCCCCCTTGTTCCTGTAACGTCAATTTGCAGAATAACGGCACTTGCCAGTAGTAATATCCTCAAGAAGCTCGCCCATCTCAAGGAATGAAGACCTGGAGTAAAATAACTACTGTTCAAGCAGAATGGATTTGGAGGTTCACTCCTTAACCTGGGTGTGTTCCTAGTCTGACTCAGCAGGCTGGGGTAAGGTCTGCACTTCCCCTACCCTGGGCCCTGTCTGGATGCCTTGCCTGCCCGGTCCAGGGCCCCGCTGAGAGCACAGGCCCTGCACTGGCTGCGTCAGCCGGACGAGGTCACTGGAACAAACACACTGCACCCCGCCCGTGCTGTCTCAGGCCCTGCCTCTGAGCACCATGGAGGAGCTGGATCGTTCTCTTAGGGGGAGAATCTTGTAAGGAAATAAATAGCCCCCACTGCCTCTGCTGCCAACTCTCACTGTGGCTGTGCCTGGCCAACTGCAGGACTGTGGGGGACCTGGGCAGAAAAAAACTGAGCGCTGAGCACGCTCAAGAGGGGCCTGCAGCTGCAGCCCTTCAAGGCGAGGCTGGGGAACCCCAGGTGATGAGCAAGCTGGCAGTGAGAAAGCCAAGGGAGGCGAGGGAGACCAGCTCACATTGCTTCTGCCACACTCGTGGGAGGCCTCACTTCCCCTCCCAGCATTGTAAGAGGAAAAAGAAAAAACAGAAACCCTGTTCCTTAAACAGCACAGTCCAAGCCAGGAGAGGCGGCGTACACCTGTGATCCCACCACTCGGGAGGCTGGGGCAGGAGGAACACGGTGCAGTCAAGGCCAGCCCAAACTAAACACCAAGACACTGTCTCAAATCAAAACCAAAAGAGTTTGGTGCCTGAAAGCATGGCATGAGGTGGGTGTGACAGGAGGGCGGGAAGGAAGGCAGCTATTGCGCTTTACTGTGCACACCAGGTATTTTATGGAGGAAGAGGGCTGTCTTTACACCAGAACAGGAGAGGTAAACCAGGCAGAGACAGGGAAAAGTATTAGGACACTGGGCCTGCAGGCAAATCTACCCCTGCCTCTCCACAGGGCTTCAGATAAGTTACTTCTCCAGGCTGTTTCCTTGAAAGTAAATTAACAGATTCAGGGATCTTAACAGTTTGTTTGGGTTTTTGAGACAGGTTCTCACTACGTATTTTAGGCTGGCCTTGAACTCACTGTATGGCCCAGGCTGGCCTCAAATTTACTGTGATCCTCCTGCCTCAACCTCCCAAGTGCTGGGATTATAGGTGTATACCACCATGCCCAACTAAAGTTTTTCTGATTAAGAAAAATCTTACCCGGGCATAGTGGTGCATGCCTGTAATCCCAGCACTCGGGAGGCTGAGGCAGGAGGATCACTGCAAGTTCGAGACCAGCCTGGGCTACAAAGTGAGTTTAAGGCCAGCCTGAACTGCATAGTGAGACCCTGTCTCAAAAAGACAAAAAAAAAGAAAAATCTTAGACTATAATGCTGAGTCTTCTTAGCTCTGAATAGAGGCAGCTCAGGAGACGTGGTGGACATGTAAGCAGCAACCTGGCAAGAATATACTCAGTGACTTTCTTATAGTAAAGAGCAAAGGCAAAGTGGTACTGCTTTGACTTTAAAGAAGGGTGTGGCGGCCCAGCCTATAATTCCACCTAATCAGGAAGCTAAGGCAGGAGGATCCAGAGTTCAGGGTCAGCCTGGGCACCTTAGCAAGACTTTGTCTCAGAGTACAGATATAAAGAGCTAGGGAGGTAGCCCAGCTCTCTGGGTTCAATCACCAGCACAATGATGATGATGATGGCCCTATATATTCCCCAAACGAAGCTGTGTGGCTAAGCTGTCAGACACTCCCTAGGGCTCCACAGCATCGGCCCCAGACCACTGTGGCTCCCAGGAACACGCTGCTCCTCCCCCAGCCCAGGCAAAGGGCAATGTGTTCGTCCTGCTTGTCACAGCTGTGGAACCCAGTGGTGTCCTTGGCCTCAGAAGAGGAGGCAAAGGCGTGACAGCCCCTTCCCCCTCTGGCCCTCTGGCAGGACCGTCTTGCCGACTTAGGCTGCTTCTGTACCCCCACTGCTGTGGGACTTGGAGCTGTCAGCAGGCCGGCGAGGGCGGGGCCGCATCTAACACTCAGCAGTGTGGCTGCTCTGATGCACCCATACCCCAGGACCACAGAAGCAGGAAGCCACTTCATAAGAGAAACCCGAGCCACTAGGTAACTTCATTTCACAAATGCGCAAACAGCAGATTACAACAGCAACAAATGTTTCTGAGGCACCGCCCTGGGCTGGGGGCTTCACAGCAGTATACTTCATTTCATTCCTCCGAAACACCTACGAGGGAGGTATTATTATCCTCATTTTTTTGAAATAAGAAGCCTGAGGTTTTTAAGGGTTAAATAACTTGCTACCAAGTTTTTTTAAGTACTACTTGCTAACTTGGCCTGTTCAGCATAATCCAAGTATTTGTAGGTAACAGAAAAGGAATCTGAGCCTGGTTCTGTAGTTTCTCAGGTCGCTCTTCTTTCCAATAAAACAACCCAAAGTAATCTCAGCACTCTGGGAGGCTGAGGCAGGAGGATCACAAGTTCAAGCCCACCCTGGGCAACTTTGCAACTTAGCAAACCCATGTCAAAACAAAATATAAAAATAGAGCTGGGGATAGAGCTCTTGGGAAGGCCCTGGGTTCAATCCCCAGTACCACAAACCAAAAGGGTCAGGAGTGAGACAACAGGACTGGAGAGTTGCTCCTGGCACAAGGCTTGCCTAACACATTCAGGGCCAGCGCCACAGAAAACAAGAGAGAACGAGGCCCTTGTCATGGGCCTACGGGCAGCAGGCCTTGCGCCGGGCAGACACAACCGGTTGGGATAATAATGAAATGCACGTAAATCCTGCCCTTCTAGGTTCTGGGTGAGGATATGGTCCTCGATGATCTGTCTTCGGGAGCCTCAAAGGCTGGCCAGTGGACGCCTCGCTTAGGCCTTCCCCTCCTCTGGGAAGTGGGTGTGGGCCAGAGGAGGAGGGCTCGGCAGTACTCTGCCCCTTTGGCAAGTGAGGACTCAGCAGGGATTACAGAGCTTGCCTGATACTCGGTCAGCACAGTGAGGACAAGACCGTCTTGGCTCCTTCCAGGACAGCCCCTGGGTCAAAGACAATCACCCTCCAGGCACCCCTGCCCACTGCAGTCCCACAGCAGCCAAACCTGTGCATCCAGGCTTCACTCCTTTTCTCTCTCCTCTCTTTGATGGAGACAGGCTGCAGCACAGGCGATCTTCAAAGAAAAAGACAGGCCCCTGGCAGTGAGTGTGGACTGCACTGCAGCTGTATTTCAGAAGGGAAACCATGACGACCGTCACCCTGTGTCATGGACTCTGGGCCTGACACTGCCCAGCGCTCTACACTCAGCCCCTCTACAGTCTGCACACACAGGCGGGTTTTGTGGGCCCCAGAGCTCGTGTAACTTGAGGGGCCCTTCATAGGGGACAAATTCTGGGGCAGAATTCAGTACAGGGCTTTGGAAGGGCCCTTGCATGAGAAGCACTGCAAGCTCCATGGTAAATGTACAACTGTGCCCGACAGCTGATACCACTTGTCCCCAGTTTTTTTTTTTTGTACCGGGAATTGAACTCAGGACCTTGTGCTTGCCAGGCAGATGCTTGTGCCACTGCTGAGCTATATCCATGGCTGGTCCCCATTTTTACAAGAACTGAGGGGCTGGGGATTTAGCTCAGCAGCACAGTACCTGCCTGGCAAGCCCAAGGTTGTGAGTTTGATTTCCAGTACCGGAAAAAAACAAAACAAAACAAAACAATACAAGAACTGAAATCCAGGCTTTGAGAAGTGACATAATTTGTCCAAAATCAAAAAGCTTGCAAATGGCAAGTCTGGGATCTGAACATAGGGTGTTAGACTAATCTCACATATGTTTCAGTTGTGTGACGGCTAATAAAATAATATTACTATCATTTATTAAGCACCAACTCTATCCCAGGAGAAGTATACCTGTCTCCTTCACTAATTCTTACCACTTTTCTATATACAGCCGTCGTTATTACCTCCAATGTCAGACAGAAAAACGTGAACCAAGAAAGACAGAACCACCAGCTGCTGGTGCCCAGTCACTGCCCGAGGTTTCACCCACACAGTTCCTCCCCCTGGACACCATCCCACACGCCCGAGCCCTCCAGCTCATCCAGGAAAGGGCCCAGTGACGCTCAGTGACTACAGCTGTGTCCACTGAAATTAGCCCCGTCCTTCCCTGGCGGTGCCACCCGGGGCGCGCTCCTGGGCTGGGTGGGCCGTTGTGCAGTGTCCTACTGCCCTTCGAGCCCTCCTCACGGAGAAAACCACTCGAGAAGGCCAATACCACCTCTGGCCTCCGCCAGCTGCCTGTACCCACCCTGAACCATGAAAGACCTAGGGAATCTGGACTGGCCACACTGCGAGGCCCTTCACCCTGCAGGGCTCCCCAAGACAGCCTGTAAAGCCAGGATGAAAATTCACCTCAAACTATCGAACTGCTTGAGTCCAGCAGCTCAAAGCAAGAGGCTAACCTCCTCAAATGACTAGCCAGGGTTTGCATGTGCAGGGTTAAGGGACACGGACGCCCCTCAGGGTGCCTGAGGAGTTCACACAGTGTGCCAGCCTTCCCTTCCCTTGGCACTGTGAACTTAATAAAAATTAAATGGCTTGCTTTTGCACCCAGCTACACCCCCAACCCCTTTTATTTATTTTGAGACAAGGTCTCCCTGTCTCCCTAAGTCACTAAAATGCCCACACTTGACTGACTGGAACTTAGATCCTCCTGCTTCAGCCTCCCAGACGGCTGGCATTACACGTGTTTGCTATCATACCTGGCTCCTGCTATGGCACTCTTTAAGAAATTGCTAGATCCCCAGTAATTGGTTACTTATGGAAACTCTGTGAAAGTAATGTTGCCACCTGGCCAACATGACGCTACAAGGAGTGCGGACTCAAGCTGGGGCAGGTCGGAGCTTTCAGCCTGCAGCAAGTCGAGGGGAGGTTGTGCGTGCGCCAGGACAGGCCCCCACGGAGTTCTCTAAGGGAAAAGGACCCCAACTCTCTCCCGTTCCTCTTTCCCCGGCGTGGTAAAGCGCGGAAAGGGCAAGGAGAGGGACACAGTGAAGTCAGAGGATGGGAAGCCAGGCGCAGGGCCGGCCGCCGCGGGGCGCGAGGAAGCACGCGGGGCGGGGCGGGCGGCGGCGCACAGGCCGCGAAGGGGGCTGAGCGCGGAGGGCGTCGCCGCCGCAGCCCGCGGCCCGGCCGGGGAGGAACGCGCGCAGCGTCGAAAGCTGCGGCTGTCCCCCGTTTGTTTCTCCAGGCGGGAAGAAAACCGGCTGGGCCCGGCCGAGACAAGGCTCTCTGGAGGGGCAGAGACGAAGCCAGCTCCGCGCCTGGTCGCGCGCGCCCCGCCCCGCTGCCCGCGCCCGGGACGGCGGTGGGTGCGGCGCTGCACGCGGGGTTCCGCGGCTGCCGGCGGGGCCCGTAGTGGGAGCGCGCGCTCAGCGCCCCGACCCCAGCTCACCTTCTCCACCGCCCGGTCCACGGCCTTCTGGAAGACCCGGGCCACGAGCAGCGTGACGCTGGTCACCAGCAGCAGCAGGGACAGCGTCCCCGCCGCGTAGAAGCAGCACCTGCCCATGCTGCGCGGCGCCCGGCCGGCTGCGGGAGCGAGAGTGAGGGCGGCGCCCCGGCC
>NW_004955433.1:963597-980451 GCF_000276665.1 Chinchilla lanigera
CCCGGTCGGTGCCGCTGCCCTTCGCTCGCAGCGGCCCGGGACCGCAGGCCAGCCAGCCCCGGGCTCGCCACACCCCCGCCACGCCCGCAGCCCAGGTGCGCTGTTCGTGCCTTCCGGAAACAGTGCAGTGTGGGGGCGCTCGCGGGGGTCCGGGCCGGGAGCTGGGCCTGGGCGGAGGCGCGTGCTTGCAGGGGGCAGGGGCGAGGCCGCGAAGGCGGGGGAGGGCACGCCGGGTGCGCGTCTGCGCTCCGCGCGTTCCTCGGGCCTCGGAGCCGAGTGGCTGCGCCACGTGCCTGGCCTCCCCAGGTAGAACCCTGCCTGGGTCGTCGGTCCGCAGGTCCGCAGTCACGGGTCGGGGCAGCCGGGACTAAAGCAACGATATAAATCCGGAGATGGATTCCAGCAGGCGAAGCAGAGCGTTGTTGAGCTTCGCTGTGTGCACTGCAGGATCTGAGGGGGACGTTTTCTTGGCCACCAAAGTATAGTAGTGCAGTCGTCATCCTCATCCTTACAGATTCAGTCAGATAGAAGGAAAATAGTACGACGAACGCTCCATTGTTGTGTTGTGTACTGAGCACTTAGACCTGGTATGGTTGCTTCTGCACTGAATATTGCCCTTCCCCAGCAATGTAATGTAACAACTATTTACACAGTGTTTGCGTTGTATCCGATACTGTACGTAAACTAGATGTAATGTCGAACCTTTTAGAGATGAGTGCCCAAACTCCACCCAAAACCCACTTATTTATTGATAAGTGCCAGCGCTGCAATTAAACCTGATTACCATAGTGAGGTTTGAGTTTAGAAAAAATAACTCATACATTACTATCTTTCATCTTAAAAGCAAACAGCATGCATGCAGTAGGTCGCCACCACTGGTTCAAAGTATACAGGAGGATGTGTGTGGGTTCTATGCAAAGAAGATGCCATTTTCTGTACTTTGATATCCACCGAGTGGGAGAAGTTCTCCAAGCAGTCTGCTGAGGATTCTGTGGGGCACTGCATTGTCCTCACTTTACACATGAGGAAACCAGGTTTGAAGAATTAACTAAACGGGGCCAGGGCCTTAGTTCAGTGGCGCAGTGCCTGCCTGGCAAGTGCAAGGTCCTGAGTTCAATTCCTTGTTACACCCCCCCCCCCCGTGTCTCCCAAAATTAAATACCTGAACATGTTCAAGGTGGATCTTACCTGGTCCAGAATATAGAACTGGTGGCCTCCAAAGCCCACAGTTTTTCTAGTCTGTGGATTGTTGTCGCTAACGAGAATCTGGGGACAGGAATCAGGAAACTTTGCTGAGTTGCGGTGGGGTGATGGATTGAAAATGGTGACAGTTGCTTTTTCTCTCTTACACTGCAAGGTAGAGTCTGCATCTTCTCTGGAACTTGGACTGCACTTAGTGATTTGTGAAACTGTAGAACTTGGGGATGAGCACAGCCTAGAGCTTCCAAAGTCAGGTCCCAGAGGCTTTGCACCCTCTGTGTGGACCACTGGGGATCCCTGCTCTTCGATTCCCAAGCCACCATCAAGTTCAGCTCCCCTAGGATGGCTGTGCTGGGAAAGCATGGGAGAAACTGCAGGGAGAAGGGTGTCCTCCTGACTCTCAGCTGCCCCCCACCATTTGAGTCATAGGCTCTAAACACTATAGAGCTGATCCCTATGGGGAAGGCAAAAATAAAGGATTCTTGTCCTATGCCTGTAAGTGTTGGTATACTGTTGTATCAGTCAGCTTCCTGTTGCAGGACAAAATACCTGATGCACACAATTTAAAGGAGGCAAGGTCTGTCTCGGCTCATGGTTTTGCAGGGTTCAGTGCATGCTCTGCTGGCTCCAAGGCAGAACCAGCAGGGCAGGAAGCCCTGGCAGAGGAGAGCTGCTTGACCCATGGCACCCGTGAAGCACAGGGAAAGGAAAGGAACCAGAGAAACAAGTAGACCCCCAGTGGCCTGCTTCCTTCACTTGGGCCCCACCTTGGAAGGCCCATCCTGCCATGACCTCATTACCAGGTCAGCCAGTTATGGTGAATCCATTGATGTGGCTGGATTAAATAACTCAGGATCTGGTCACCTCTTAGGCCCCACCCTGAGCATGGCTGCCCTGGGGGTGAAGCCCTCATTACATGAGTCTACTTAAACCCTATGAAGTGTGTTACTTAGTTACAGATGACTGGGACAGGGACTGCAGGCTGGCCAGGGGCCAGGCCATTGGCAGTGACTGTGCCTGTCCCCTCCTGGCTGTACCTAGCTGTGGTTACCAGCAGACCCCAAGAACCAGTGTTGTGTGTGAACAGAACCTGAGGTGCAGCTCTGAAAGGACTACTGCTCAGGCCTGGAGGTGACTGTCCCTGGGTGGCCCCAGCCCTCATGTGTGCAGTCAGCAGGCTGCCATGGCCACAGTGTGTGGCATCTCTCTCTGCCTTAGGTTTCAGCTGTCTAAACAGCTTTGCTTTGCCCCGTGCTCCAAGCTGCTTAACAGGCTGTGCTGCCGTACCAGGCCTTATGTATCCGTATCCCTTCCCTGGGATTGTCTGGGGGTCTGTGGCAATCTGTGTCTTTTCCTTCCCCAACTAGAAGAGAAGGAGCCAAAAGGCTGATGCAGGAGGATTGCAATGAGTTGGACTTCAGCTACATAGCACAGCCCTGTCTCAAAATCACCCTCTGAATTTTTTTAAAATGGCATAAACGTGTGCTTGGCATGGGCCCGTGCTTGCACTGCACTCCCATCTCGCTGCTGACACTTAAACCAGACTTTCTGTTTGCTGCCTCCATTCTGCAAGGCAAACCCCTAGTGACCCGCCCACTGCAGCCCTGGCCTCCGCTCCTGGGCATCTTCCTTGTGCGTTAACGGCCCTTCTTGCCTCTTGTCTGGGCTGTGAGGGCAGGAACACACTGTGGGGTGGAGAGACGGAGCCAGACTTGGTCACCATTGTCTCGGTGCTGGCATTTCTCAACAAGCGAGTCCCCTTGGTGGTCCTCAGTTTACCTCCTGTGGGTCTTGGCCTTGGTTGTGTCCATGGCATCAGGCAGCTGGGAAACTGCTTTCCCTTTAAATCTCTGGCCCACGCAGGACAAAAAACCTCTTTTCGCAGTTCCTCTTAGCCCCGACCAGACTAGCATTTTAAAGTGTACCAAACATTACAACAGAACAATAATGACCTAATTACAGGAAATATGAAAAGGTTAAAAAAAAAAGAGCAAGTGTGCCCATGCGGCAGGCTACACTCCCACAGCGATTCCTGTCTTATCGTGAAGGCCGGCACAGCTCCGGAGCCCTGGCCTGGCCGTCATTCCGCTGAGTTCTGCCTCCTGTGCTGCGTCACAGCTGACGGGGTCCTCAGCGCCCTCTGCTCCTTCCCCCTGGTTTCTGATCTAGAGGCCGTGTTGCCGCCCGCTCTGACACTGGCATTATTAATTGTCGTGGAAGCCCCTCCCCCCAGGGCTCCTCCCTCTACTTCAGGGTGTGGCCATTGGCAACAGATCCCTAGAAAAGGGGTCACTGCGCCACGCGGGGTGGGGAGCCAGGGCCCTGGCAGCGGGCAGGCAAGAGGAATGTCCCTGATGACCTCTCTGCACATAAAGTCAGAAAACTTGACAAGAACCAGTCCACTTAGCATGGTGGGGGCCTGCTGACATGCCACAGGCGGTCAGGACTCGGAACGGAGAAGAACTTTCTTCTTAGGCCTGTCGTACACCGTCGCTCTCTAACTGTCCACAGCTCTGGTGTAGCTGTCTGTGATCTCCTCTTCCTCCACCACCTCCTCCTCCGCCTCCTTCTTTACAGTACTGGAGATGAAACTCAGGGCCTCTCCTTGAGGTGCATCCCCAGCCATTTTTTTTAATTTTACTTTTTTATTTTGAGACAGGATTGCCCAAGCTGGGTTTAATCTTTCAATCCTCCTGCCTCAGCCTCCTAGACTAAGCTACTAGTTTTGAGTATTTTGTTACATTCTGATAAAAAAAAAAAAAAAAAAAAAAAATTTGTTTTTTGGAGTTTTTTGTTTTCTTGTTTGTTTGGTTTTTGAGACAGGGTCTCACTATGTAGTTCAGACTGCCCTTACACTCACTATGTAGCCCAAGCTGGCCTTGAACTCATGGTGATCCTCCTGCCTCAGCCTCCCAAGTACTCAGACTACAGACATATGCACCACCACTCCTGGCTCTATTCTGATTTGTTTTGGTGTATGGGAAAATGGGAAGTCTCCTCTTCTTTGTACCTATAAGGATGTGGACTTCTTTTAAAAACACAAAAGTAGGAAGAGACCGTTTTCCTAGTTCCCTGCTCCCCAGTAGCCTCTTCTAACTAACAGAATATGCGGGTGGGGTGGGGGCTGAGTAGGAGGGGAACAGAAAGGAGAAAAGAAATTGTGACAGCAATGATGACCGTGTCAACATTGTCTGCTGCTTGCCAGGGTGTCTAGCCCGGTGCCAGCCAGGGATGTGGGGCTCTTCAGTGCCTTGTGAAGTGGACGCTCTATCCCTATTTTAGGGATGAGGACATAGGGCTGACTAAGGGTTTCAACATTACACGGCCATGAAGAAGCAAAACAGTCCTGAGACTCGAGTCAGCAGACACTGGTGCGGCACTGCTCGGGATATCTGGCTCAAGCAGATGGTGGCCCCCGGACAGTCTCAGTGACACAGGCACCAGGAGGGGGCTGGGATTCGCTGCGCCTCTGCCTGCCTGGGGCCAATAGGGAGACAGGAGCAGGTTGCCAGGCTGGTGGCTACAAATATCATTTCTAAAACATGTCCTGACCTGAACCTGTTCTCACAGGAAAGTAGCTCGCAGGTACTTTCTAGAAGGAAAGGAGGCCTGGGTTGTGTTTAGTCAGCTGTCCAGCTCAGTGTGGCCAAGCAGGATATTAGGAAAGACCAGGGCTGTCTGACTTCCTGCACATTGTGCAATCAAAAGTGGACCCGTATCACAAGAGTTTACGGTTATTCTTCAATGCTTCGTTCTCCCAGGAGAAGTTGTTTAATGAGAAAGTTATATTTGCACTGTGTGTCTCTCTAGAGATGGGCAGGATGGAGAGTGAAGAGGGCCCACCTGGGGCCGCCCCAAGGAGTGGGAGGAAGTGTTTTGTCAAGGGGGTCAGGGGTCAGGGGAGAGATGTGATAGGGGAAACCGATAGGGGCTGGGGATAGGATATTGGACTATGGAAAGGGTAACATTAAGGCCTGCATCTCGCCAGGAAGATAGCTCAGTGGTACAAGTGCCTACTGGCAAGCGCAAGGTCCGGAGTTTGAGTCCTGGTACCAAAAAAAAAAAAAAAAAACCTGCATCTCATGTCCACACTGGACTTCTGATCACACTCCCTGGGCCTCCTTAGCATTGTTACCCAGAAGCCTCCTGTGTTGATCCAACTTCAAAGAAGATCCCATGTTGGGGACTGGGGACCACAAATTGTAAATTGACATACTGTCTGTCCCAGGTTCTCCTTGCCCTGAGCCCAGGTGTGGAGATGGACGTTGGCTGGTTTCCTTTATTGTGTTAAACTTGCCTATTCAACCTCTACTACTATGCCTACCCGCTCCCCTGCTAGTGAAATGGCAGCTTCCTGGAGATTCAGGCCATTTGTTCCTGCAGAGCAACTGGTGGTCCCGGATCCCTGCTAAGCACCCCTCCGCCTTGTCTCCTGCACTTTCTTTGCTTTCCTGCCATGTGCTGTAACCTGGACAGGAGATTGGAACCCAATGCAGGGGTCTGCGATAACTGGCACTGTGGAAGGGCCCCTTAGAATTGCTAGTTAACTTGCCAGCAACTGTTTTCCTAGAAACATTTCTAGTCCTAAGGCCTGGGATTGTAGCTCAGTGGTAGAACACTTGCCTAGCCTGTGTAAGGTGGGACTTTAAGGTGCCTCATGGGGACTGATGCTCTGTAAGACATCAACAGTTAGAAATGGGAAATTTATATATTTTAAATGCCTAATCGTAACAGGAAAGAGATTAATCCCATTGTGAACTGGCCATAGAGGAAGACACAGCTCAGTAGAACCAGAGAAATGAGGGCCGGGGATAGAGCTCAGTGGCACAGGCGCCTGCCTGGCAAGCACAAGGTCCTGAGTTCAAATGCCGGTACCAAAAAAAAAAAAAGAACCAGAGAAATGAACAGCACAAGGGCTGGTTGGGCAAACACTAGGCCAGCTTGTTGGCTGGCAGTTATCGAAGGAAGGGTTTTGTTCTCCCACAGAGTCATGAAGACAAGAGCCTCTTTTGTTGTTGTTGTTCTTTTTTTTTCAACAGTGAGGATCGAACCCAAGGTGTCACACTGAGCTACATCCCCTGCCCCTTTTTAAAATGTTCTTTTGAAACAAGGTACCATTAAGTTACCCTGGCTGGCCTTGAATTAGCAATCCTCCTGCCTCAGTCTCTCCAGTAGATGTGATTACAGGCTTGCACTGCAGTGGCGGTTGACCCATTTTTTGGATGGTTACATTGTTTACTGTAAGAGACACGAATTTGCAGTTGTTGGCGCTTTTCAGTGAATGCCTGGCAGAAGGTTCCGGCCTCACAAGCAAGGGCTCAGTTTCATTATTCGATGGCACAAAATACAGTTCTGCCTCCAGTCCTTACAAACAGTGCCCTCTCCTGGACATCTGGAGCAACTCTCCTACCTTCTTTTCTCAGTGCCGCTGCTCTGTCCCAGGGAGCCGCTCAGCCCAGTGTCACTGCCAGAGGAGGCTCTGAGTCCTCCAGGTTACAGAAACCCAGACTTTTCTTGTGCTGATTGAAATCCTTTCAGCTTCTCTATTTACTCTGCTAGCAAAAGTTAAATGCCTTGCTATATTGTAGGGGCTATTTTAAATGTAATGAAAATTTTAATCCTATATTTCTAACACTAGAATATTTGTAACACTGTTTAAGGATGAGATTGGGAAGCACAGTTGGTTCTCATAATTAGAGAACTGCAAAACATAATGAGCCATGGTGTTCTCAGAGCCAGCTGTAAGTGCAACTTACCCAGACAGGGATGTTTTCTTAGTTTAAAGTGCCAGAGAATTATCGCCTCAAGAACACCTCTGCCTGGTCTCAATGTTTGATTCTCCCCCCGCCCCCCGCCCATGTTATACAATGGTAACCCCATTAGTTCCTGTAATTAATGTGTAAAGATACATGTAACCAACTATAGCGTTGTTACCTGCCTTTAGTACTGCCTTCTAAAAACCTATATAAGCAACGAGTAACCTCAGAACAAGGCTGGTGATTTGGCCCTCAACGTCTGCCAGTGTGCTGGTATAATAAAGCTGTCTGCCTTCCAGAGTGCCTCTGGTGCTGTGTCTTCATCTGGTCTGTCCTGAAGCCTGCAACAGTGTGACAGGCTCTGTTCTAAGAACTCGTCACCTAATGTGTGTGGGGGACACAACCTGAGAAATGCATCTTGGGCAGTATCACCACTGTGCCAGCATCACAGAGGGAACTCACACAAGCTACGAGCACTAGGCCTCACGAGGTCATGCAGCCTTCTGGGACCAGGGTTCCGGCTGCCGCCTGTCCCTGACAGGCTTCGCTGCGCAGCACGTGCATGTGTTGATGCTTTCTCAAAGGTCTAGAGAAGAGAAGGAACCCCATCTGTCAGGAGTGTTTCCACTACCAAGAACGAAGAAGCCGGGCGGAGCAGCCAGTTTAGGTCTTGGTAAGACAAGAGCACTAAACAGAAGCGCAGCAGAAAGGCAGGGGGAAGGGGCCCACGGGAGGGCTGGGAGTGGGGAAGGCACTACCCAGGGACAGGGCGTTCTAGCATGATTCAACCTAGACAAATGAGGGCATTAGACCAGCAGTAATTTTTCACCCCTTTGAAGCCAGATGTGCAAACGGCCAAGGCCAGAGTTTCTGCAGCCCGGAAGGCAAGGCTTTGTGGGGCTGGTGCCTTCTTTTCTGGCCCAGCTCCCAGACTGGCCGCGTGTGCACACCCACCCAGTGCAACAGCAGGCCAGTGGCAGTTAATGAAAACTTGGTGCTCAGGGCTGGGGATACAGCTCAGCAGCACAGTGCCTGCCTGGCAAGTGCAAGGTCCTGAGTTTGATTCCTGGTACCAAAAACAAAAAAAAAAGAAAGAAAGAAAGAAAAAAAACTTGGTGCTTGGAAACACTTTGTCTTCACCCTAGCTTGGCCGGTGGTAGTCTCTTCCCAGAACACAAGGGGCTCAGTCACATGTTCTTCAAACACAGCCCAGGCTTGGTCTGGTAAATGCTCGGATAGACAAAACTGTCCCCTGCTAGCACATTTCCAGTGTGCTTGGGGTAATTGGTGTCCTATGGGAATGCCCCTGTAGCCTGAGCTTTATCTAGCTCTATTTAGCCAAATGTATCAGACAGCTTTTTGGTGCTGGAACAAAAATCCCTGCTATATACAATTTAAAGGAAGAAAGGTTTATCTGGCTCAAGGTTTCCAAGTTTTCGGTCCATTGCAGCCCCTAGCTAGAGATACCAAGGTGGAGGGCCCTGGCAGACGGAGGCTGCTCACCTCATGGAGCCAGGAAGCGGTGAGAACGGGACAGACCCCGAGAGAGGGAGCGGGGAGGGCCCAGCACACACAGGCCGCACCCCATCCCGGGAGCCCCGCCTCCCGCGAGCCTGGCTGGCGCAGCACTCATCAGTAAAGCGCTGTAAGGGCCAAGCAGCGGACCGTGCTCTCGGGATGTACGGGGAAGCTCGTCTGCACTGCTCTGAAGACAACGCTGCAGCTGCAGGCGGCCGACACCCCTGTTCCAGAGCAACAAAGCTATCCGCCTTAGAGATCAAACAGTCCTCTTCATCAGCACAGTGTGTTGCCTTTTCCTAAGGTCCAAGGCTTCCATGTGCCCCCGCCAACTGTGTGAAATAAATGCAGGCTGTGGGGCGCTCTTGTGTACTCCTAGAGCCCTGACCTTCCTGATCCCCCACAAAGCCATAGTGCTTGTGTCTTCAGTTAAGCCTTGGCCGCCGTACACCGTTTCCGGAGGCTGTGGGCTGGGCCGAGTCCCGACAGGAAACTAAGCGATCGGCAAGGCGGCGTGGGCGTCCGACCCTCCCTCAGCCTCACGTCGGGACGGTGCTGCATGGGTTCAGCGCTCAGTCCACAAGTCTTTAGCGGACACTTTGCCTTTAAACCACCACGGTAGGCGTCTGACCTTGAAGAGGGTCAGTCAGAAGTGGGCTGGGTACGCTAGAGAAGAAAGCGGAATCCTGTGTAACCCAGAATGTGTATTATCCGCCCACGGCCTGCACAGGGACCAGTTCCACAGGCCCAGGACGCTCCAGGAGGCCGAAGCGGTGACTTCCGGTGGCCCTGGGAGTGTTCTCCCAGCTGCTCCCCCTCCCTCCCTCGGCCTGTTCCCTGCCCGTCCCGCAGGCCCACCTCTTCCTCTGATGCGCTGCTGCTCGAGGTGTGCTGCCCAGAGCAGCGGGCCTCCGGGAGCTCACCCGGAACAGCGCGTGGCCGGCCCTGGCACGGACCCCCGCTTTTAAACAAGACCAACCCGTGACCTGTGCGCACGGCCGACGCGAGGGGGTGGGCCAGCCCACGTCCCCTCAGAGCCACCGCCCTGCTTTTCCCTCGGTCTCCTCGCAGCCGGCCCCATGCGCTCAACTTGAAGAACAGCGTCACATTGCACCCCAGGACCGCGACTCCCCAGGGTCTCTTGGGACCTCCATGTGGCTACCTCATGAGCCATCCGGACTTAATCTTGGAACAGCTGGCCCTGTCCCAAAAACTGTGCAATGCAGTCATGGGCCATCTTCCCAGGCCCTGAAGACACCAGGGAAATGAAGGGAAAAACAAGATCTCTCACACTATCCCAGCACTTGGGAGGCTGAGGCAGGAGGATCACTGCAAGTTCGAGACCAGCCTGGGCTACAAAGTGAGCTGAAGGCCAGCCTCAACTGCATAGCGAGACCCTGTCTCAAAAAGACAAAAAAAAAAAAGAACCTCGCACCATTTCTTTTTTTTTTAATTAAAAAACTGACAAAATGACAATGAAGACAAAATAAAAACAACACAAAAACAAAAACGATACATGACCTCAAAATAAAATGATAGGAATTAACAAGAGTTGCTACATTATGTACTGTTATCTTCAAGGAAGTTGCTCAGTCCACCAGACATAAGAATGTAAGATTGATCAAACAATCAAAGACAGTAACAAGTTAAAAAACAACAACAACATTGGAAATGATGCAGAGCCAGGCATGGTGAAGCATGCATGTACTCCCAGCACTCAGGTGGTTGAGGCAGGAGGATCATTGTGAGTTCAAGACCAGCCTGGGCTACAAAGTGAGCTCAAGGCCAGTCTGAGCAAGACCCTGTCTCAAAAAGACCAAGAAAAAAAAAGTGGAAATGATGCAGAGCTTCACCATAAAAGGTAGTAGGAGTTCAACAATGGTTCTTATACTGCATATTGTTGTTTTCATTCTGATTACCAAATTCAAGCATGCAAAATTGGTCAAGAAAAAAGAAAATTTTAAGCATTGACTGTTCCTTTCAATAAACCACAGACCACAGCAATACACAGATTCCAGCTGTCCTTATATGTACATATAAATTTTGTTTTTCATTTAAAAAAAAAAACCAAAATAACAAAAACAAATACATAAACAAAACAGGATAGAGAGCAATTAAAATGATACAGAATTTCAAAACATGGTGATAGGATATTAACAATCTGGCACCAATTCTATCCCTAACACCCACATAAAACAAACAAAATTGCCAACCCAGGAAGCCTCTCTACAAAGGCAGAAGAGAGAGAAAACAGTTTTATTATTGAGTAAACATTACACCCAAAAGTGATAAAGAATTGTCAGGACCAAGAGAAACCTACCCTTTTGTGTACCCAGGAGGACTCAACCCATTCCAGGCACAGGTCACCCCATCCACGAGACAGCCGCCCGCCTTCACCCAGGGGACACAAGACGCCTCCTGTGTTCAGGGTGAGGGGCACTTTCGCAACTGCGGCCGGGCGCCTGCCACATTGGGCCCCTCCTCTCCACGGAGTGGGAGACCTGGCGCAGTCTTTCCTGACAATTCTGCCCAGAGTTGGCTCCTTGGTCTGTGAGAAACATTCCCAAAACGTTTAAGGGGCTTTTAAGAAGATTTACATACTTCTAGGGAGAAATAATTTGCAACTTTAGGTTTTCTAAAGTAAGTGCTTAAAGGAAAGGCAGGGCTGGGGTGGCCTGGGAGTGTGTCTCTGTCCCTTACTGCACCAAGGACGATGAATTGTTCTTTCGGTTTGTGCTCACTTCCTGGGTTGCACGGATTTCTGTGCCCTAGAAGGAGTGCAGTTGTACATAGCAGATGCTCATTTTCTGCTGCTTTGCTGTGGCTGAGACTCCAGGTCCCACACCCACGACTCGAAGGAGGAGAGGGTTACTTTGGCTCACGGTGTGGGGTCAGCTGGCTGTGCGGCAGGGCAGCAGAAGCAGAGATGGTGGGCAGGGAGGAGGAGGTAGACCGGGCTATGTCTAGTGACCCACCTCTTCCCGCCAGGCCCCACCTCCCAGAGCAGGTCAGCTATAACCCCTAACCCAGCCACTTCCCAAAGCCCCGCGGTGAGCCCGCGAGCTTTGAGGGACGTTTCAGATGTAAACCAAAGCACGAATGCCCACTGCAAAATGCACTACAGCTTTCTACAGGGAACCTTGCCATCAGTGAATTCTGGAAGAGAGATTTGGGGAGAGGAGTTGTGTTTTCAAACCTCAAGTCTGTCCCACCTTCTCAGAGAGCTGCCCACGCCCCGGGTGTGAGGTTCTGAAATGCTTGCCAGGCCCTGCTGGGAGACGGGTGGGCACGCTACCAAAAGGCCTTCCCAGCGGCAGTTCAGGACTCTCGGAACTGGACTGGTTTCCTCAGGCATTGGGGCTGGGGCCGCAATGAAGGAGTCTGGAGTGAAGACCATGGGCACAGAGCTGGCTTATTGTGGGTATTGCGATGGGAAATGCTTGTTCAGGAGGGGGTATTTCAAGAATGAAAAGAGGAATGGCTCAGAGAGTGAGGGGTAAAGGAGAGGAAGGATGAGGACAGGCCTTGCCTCACACACCTGGGCTGCCTTTTGCTAGCTGGGACACAGAAGGTGGGGAGGGTTCTCAGCTGTGGCTCCTCCCCACAGCATAAGGCTCAGGTAAAAGTTAACATTGTCAATGGACTTGGGAGCCCATTTGTGCGTGAATCCTGATTCTATCACTTGGTAGCTGTGTGACCTTAAGCAAGTAACTTAACCTCTCTGGGCTTTAATATCTTCACCCATGAAATAGAAATAATAATAGTACTTATATATGGGTGTGGTGGCACACTCCTGTAATCCAGCTACTCAGGAGGGGAAGACAGGTGGATCACAAGTTCAAGCCAACCTGGGCAACTTAATGAGACCCTGTCTCAAGGGGAAAAAGAGCTGGAAATATTGCTCAGTGGTAGAGCACATGCCTACTGTGCATGAACTCCTGGGTTCAATCCCCAATACCACCCCTCCACACACACACACCATTAGACGAGATCAAGTGTTTAAAAGGCCTGGCATTCTCCGGTGTTCAGTAGCATCGTTGCCATTCTTAAGCATTCTAAATCTTTTTCCCCCCTTTTTGGCTTTATTTTGAGACAGGGCCTCACTATATATTCTAGGTAGACCCGGGACTCACCACATAGCCGAAGTTGGCTCAAACTCCCAACAATCCTCCTGCCTCAGCTTTCCGAGTGCTGCAATTTTTTTTTTTTTTTTTCCTTTTTTGGTGCCGGGAATTGAACTCAGAACTTTGCACTTGCCAGGCAAGTGCTGTACCACTGAGCTATATTCCTGGCCTGCGTGCTGGGATTATAGGCATGTGCCACCATGCCTGACCAGAAACTTTCTTTTTAAAATGCAAATTATGACGTTTCTTAAACAATACCTCAAATCTTTATGTGTGTTTGTATGTAAATGGTTTTCATTCATATATAATGGACTATGGGGATTTATCCAAAGGTGAGGTTTAAAGTGATGTCCTATTTCATTTTGGGGACTGTTCATTCTTTTTTAAAATGGTCTTGTACCTGATTTAAATAGTAAGGTTAAATTAAGATAAATTTCATTCTAAGGGAATATTTAAAAAAATATAACTCCAAGCTAAAATTATGATAGGAATTGGATTAGGAGGAGAAGCCTCTTTAATAGGCTAGGGACAGTGGTGGGCACTGTCCACATTTAACTTTCTAAGCTGGGCATCGTGGCTCATGCCTGTAATCTCAGCATTTAGGACGCTGAGGCAGGAGGATTGTTGCAAGTTTGAGACCAGCCTGGGCTACAAAGTGAGCTCAGAGCCAGCCTCAACTGCATAGTGAGACCCTGTCTCAAAAAGACAAAACAAAACATATTTTACTTTTTACACAATAACCCTGGGAATATTGTAGGGCTTATTGGTCTTACGTAACTCATGAACAAAACTGGCAAGATCTCAGAGATTAAGTAATTTTCCTAAAATCATGTCACTCTAAGTAAGACAATTCAAGATTTCCATGTTTAGGGGCCAGTGATATAGCTTAGCAGCACAGTGCCTGCCTGGCAAGCGCAAGGTTGTGAGTTTGAGTCCCAGTACCAAAAAAAAAAGAAAAAAAATGTCCATGTTTATTCAGAAGTACGGTTCCAATGGGAATGCACATACCACGGTAAACTATGTACATCTTTAAGGAGGTGAAGACAAAGGAACATTTTATTTAAAAGGCAAAATGAGAATCACATAAATTACATTGATGCCAGGTATGGTGGCGCATGTCTGTCATTCCAGCACTTGGGAGGCTGAGACAGGAGGATCGCTGTGAGTTCAAGGCCAGCCTGAGCTACACAGCAAAACTCGGTTTCACCAACCCACTCCAAACAAAAGAATAACATGATTACTTTGAAATAATATTCTTCAAGCTACAAGGACCAGTTACAAGGGTGGTGTCTAAGATCAAAAAGTTGCTGGACCCTGGGCATTGGCAGGAGTATTTTTGTGGGTGTAACAATGCCTGGTCTTCTGCAGGCTTGTGATAGTTATTGTTATCAGGCATAAGCATAAGATTCCCATCCTTCACAGCCTCCTAGTTGTATTTATTTAATTTTTATTTTTTGTTTAATCAAACTGACTTCATTTTTCATTCTGGCCACTCTCACAATCAGGAAGCTATTAATAGGCACAAGTGTGAATTCCCAGCTAAGGGCTTGTGGTATAGTGAAATACCCCGCCCCAAAACATATTTCCCTGATATATTCTGAGCTGGTTATCCACAGCTGCTGAGTTCTGCAGAAGTGGGAATAGTTCTGAAAAGCTGTCCTTTCCTACTAAGACATCTCCACCCATCAACATTAGTAAAGATCAAACGCAACAGAGTGTTTCCGCGGGGTACCCCCACAGTCTGCCTAGGCGGGCTCTTCCTGCAGGAGTCTGACACCTTCCCAGAGTGCTTGTGGGGCTGTTTCCTGGGAGACTCCATCTGCATGTCAACAGGACCGGCTCACTGCTCACCCTGGCCCACCACGTCCCCAGAAGCCAAGCCCTCTCCTGTTAAGCACTGTGTATGGGTCACCTGTCTATTGGATCTTATACTCCTGTCTTAGGAATGTAACACCGTACTGTGTTTTTAGTATGTTCATTCTGGGGGAGGGTACTGCAGGTTGAACCCAGGGCCTTTGCACTGAGTTACATCCCCAGCTCTTTTTTTTAATTTTTATTTTAAGACAGGGTCTTGTTGAATTGCTAAATTGCCCAGGCTGGGCTCAAACTTGTGATCCTCCTGGTCAGCCTCCCAGGGTCATTTTATGTTCTTTTTCCTGTTATCTGTCTATTGTCAGTTTAATTTCACAGATTAAAATCATCAAATCTTCAAATGAAAAAGAATAAACTTAAAGGTTCCCAATAGGTTCAGGAGAGATCAATTTAAGGGAAAAGAACCAGTTTTCATTTTTGTATTACCAGCTTATTAATAGTCCTGCTGTTTACAAGGCTGGTCTGGAAATTTCCAGACCCACATATCACTGGAATTCATCAGGTATTTGTACAGTCAGAGTCCCATTTTATAAATCTCTGTTCTATGGCCCTAATGTTTCTCAGCAAGTTAACTATATGCTGGGCACTGTTACAAGACCCCTGCATGTGATAACAAGTTTAATCTTCAAAAAGTCCGATGAAATCGGATGTGCTATGATTCCAACGCTCCGAGATGTTGAGGCAGGAAGATCCCAAATTCAAGCCCAGCCTGGCCAACTTAACAAGAACTTGTCTCAATTAAAAAAAAAAAAAAAAATGAATGAAAGAAAGAAAAGAAAAGAAGAAAAAAAGAAAGAAAGAAAAAAAAAAAAAATGAATGAAAGAAAGAAAAGAAAAGAAAAAGAAAAACTGTATGCGTGGGTAGGGCTGAGGATGTAACTCAGTACAAAGGCCTGGTTCACACTTCAGCACCAAACAAAAAACTCCTAGGCACAGCTGGTCACTGTGATGCACACTGTAAGAACCAATCAAAGACAGCCAAGTGCTCTGCCTCTGTGCTTCCCCTTTCACCTCCATAGAAACGTCCCTCCCCGGGCCTTTGGGGCCTGGTATTTGGGTAGTCATCCTGATCAGTGCCCGTTGATGTAAAATAGATCTGCCATTGCTTTCTCATTTGTACGGATGAGGCTAGCAAAGCACAGAGAGGTAACTTCCCTAGGCTGCACAGCTCACAAACTAGGGCCAAAATTTAAATCCTGGCACTCTGGTGTCTAACTTTCATTCTCTTACCACTATTCTGTAAGTTCTGACCCAAACAAAGTGGAACCATTAGCTTGAAGTCTGTACATATCTGAAGTGGTTCGGAGATATTTAAACACTCGTTGTCCCTAACCAGCAGAAACCTATTAGACTGGCTATTCGGGTTTAAGTCACTTTAAATTATCGAGGATTTTAAAGGGAAATAAACATACATCAAAAGATTCACTCCCGTATCAGCATGACTATCTAGGTTCCTTCATTTCAGCAGTAACTGAAATGTCCTTATCATTCTGTCCTTTTTTTGAAGCAGGGTTTTACTATGCAGTTCAGGTTGGCCTTGAGCTCACAGTGCTCCTCCTGCCTCGGCCTCCTGAGTGCTGGGATTACAAGCATGCGCCACCACGCCGGGCCTCTCCTCTGATTCTTACCCTAATCCTAAATAATTATGAAGTAGGAAGAAATATTTCACAGCTGGAAATACTACTACTCAGTAGTTGTCGAGGGACTCCTTAATTGTCAGTAAAGGGTTAAACTCGGCATTCAAGGATCCTCTGTCACCCCGTTGGTAAATGCAATGGTATTTCTTGCATTTTCAGAGTAGGCCATTAATGGCCTTGAAGGGAAAAAAAGCTTAAGTAACAATGCCCAGGCGTGCGTTTGTTAAATCGTGGCCCCCAGACGCACCTCGGGAGTAGAGTCCGGGGGTCCCCTCTGCGCGGAAAGCGCCGGACCCCATCAGGCCCGAACCCTGGGGTTTTGCTCCCTAAGCGGGAGCTAACACTCCCCGAGAGTTGAGGTCACCCTACTAAGTGACTAAAGAACACCCCACCCGGTAAACGTGCTTGGACGACGCGACACTGTTGGGACAGAGAACGCTTTCCTCCTCTTTCCTCTGGAAACAGCGCTTGTATTTACACCAGGGACACGCAGAAGCAGCAGCGCATCCCACACGATCCGCACCTCTGCCCGCGAGCGCGGCGGCACCGCCCGGAGGAGGCGCAGGGCCGGCGGCGGGCGGCGGGCGGCGGCTCCGCTCGCCCCTCCCTCCTGCCTCTTCTCTTCCCCGCCCTAAGTTGGGCTTTTGTTTTCAGATCGGCGGTATTTTAAAGCCCGGTCCGGCGCGCGGTAAATGGTCCCTGCGGAGGAAGCGCGGGAGCACCGAGGCGCCGCCGCCTCCTGCTCTG
>NW_004955433.1:980636-998640 GCF_000276665.1 Chinchilla lanigera
GGTCTCCCCTCCCCCGCCGTGACCCGTGCAGCCGAGCCCCGCACCCCCGGCGCGGCTGTGAACGGTGAAGGGCCGCGGGGCGCCCTGGCCCCCAGGGCAGTGAAGCGGGCGCTCGGCACGCGTTCGCCACAAGCCTGCCCCGGAAGGTGATCGTCACCGCGGGGAGGGCGCTCGGACGGACCGGCCTGCTCACAGCGGCGGTTCCACCGTTACGGGTGCTGGGGCCGCCTGGGGCCTGGTTGCTCATTAGCTCAGTCCTGGTTTTTAGCTCCCGAGGAATCCACCTGGCTTGAGGGCCACTTCCGGCCCGGGAGAAGAAAACAAATCCTGCCTCCAATGAGCAACTGGCTAAGGGCCCAGGAATTTGTTCCCATCCCTATAGAGGTCTCTGGCGCTGTCAGTAGCCTACTGTATGGATGTGAGCAATTAAGGACTCTGGGTGTTTCGTTTTTTCTCCCACATTTAAAAAACTTGTTTTGGACCGGGGATGTAGCTCAGTGGCACAAGCACCTGCCTGGCAAGTTCAAGGTCCTGAGTTTGATTTCTGGTACCAAGAAAAACTAAACCAAAACAAAAAAAACCCTCTTGTTTTGAAATAATTGCAAGCTCACAAGAAGTTGCAAGAATAGTCCAGCTTCTTACATTAAGATAGTCTATTACAGAACCACAAAGTTAACATTACAATAATTAGATTATAGACCTGTGGATTTCATCAGCTGTTGATTGTGCTCCTGAAGGTTTACACAGAGTTCCGTAAAATTTCATCATGTGACTTTAGGACACAAAATTGCACCCTGGCCACAGGGAAGCACTTTGTGCCTCTCCTTTATTACCACCCCTTTGCCCACCCCACTCACAAACCTTTTCTGTTTCTATAATTTATTCTTTTAAGAATGTGAGCTAAATCAGATAATACAGCATATAGCCCTTTGATAATGTTCTTGAAGTCCATCCAGGTTGTATGTATCACCCTCGCTCATTTTTGTTGCCAGGTAGTGTTGTTTGAGGTTTTTTTAGGCTGGTTTGAACTCACTATGTAGCCTAAGCTGGCCTTGAATTCATGGCAATCCTCCTGCCTCAGCCTCCCAGGTGTGGGGATTACAGGTGTGCACCACCACACCTGGCTAGTTGCCAGGTAATGTTCTGTGGTGTGGTGTTCAGTGGGTGTCCGAGGGTTTGTATTCACTCACCTGCTGACATGCAGGTGTAGTTTTTGACTGTTACGTATAAAGCTGCTGTGAGCAGTTGTGTACAGGTTTCTGTGAGAATGTGAGTGTGATGGTTTGTGTGTGGATGTCCCCCAAAGCCTCATGCAGGCGTAGGTGGGGCTTTTCAGAGGTAGCTGGATCTAGAGTGTATGATGCTGGGATCGAGGGTGTGTGCTTACCAAATTAGTCCACTGATTGGTTTGGCATAGTTCTGCGTAGGACCAAGGGGGCCCGCCCACTGTAAAGGGATAAGATATAAGGCACAGAAAGGAGTCCTTGCTTGTGTTGTTTGCTTGCTGCTCACTGCCTTCATCTCCCTCTGCTTTGCCATGCACTGTTTCTTCTCTGTGACCCGCTTCTCCCACGCCGCTCTGCCTTGGAGCCAGCCAGCTATGGACTGAAACCGCCACGAACTGTGAGCGAAATAAACTTTCCTCCTTTGATTTTGGGTGTTGAGTATTTGGAAGGGTTTTGTTGTTGTTGTTTTGGGGTTTTCTTGGTACCAGGAATTGAACTCAGGACCTTGTGTTTGCCAGGCAGGCACTTGTGCCACTGAGCTATATCCCCGGCCCTCTGCTTATTCTCTTAATTGTTCCCTTCAGCAAAGTTTCACATCTTTAGTCAGCATTTGCCAGAAAGCTAATACGGCTCATATTTTGTTCTTTTCCTGCTTATTCCCTTTGCGCCTTTGTCTTCCAGGTGCAGAGAGACTCCGCCTCCCGTGTGCTCCCTGGGGCCCAGCTCCTTGGGTGTTCCTGAGAGAGGGGCAAAGAGGTCGCACCATGAAGGGTACCCAGGGGATCTTTTTTCCCCAGATTTGCTGCAAAACCCCCCCACCCCTGCGTGCCCCTAAGTAGAGCCACGGTGAGCTGCCCACGGAAGCAACCCCAGTCTGCGAGCTGGAGCAGGTGGGGGCCCACCTGGCTGCACACCCACACCCAGAGGAAACCCTGTCTGCAGAGGTGACTTTCCCCAGCCTGTGGTGGAGCTTCACGGGGCGCCTTAATGGGGGCGTGTTTATGAAGAGAAGAAACAAATGCCTTCCCCGGGGTAAAGGGCATCATTTGCTTCCTGGCAAGTCTCTGGGCTTACAAAGGTACAGCAAGCTGGGTGTGGTGGTGCACACCTGTAATTCCAGAACTTCGGAGGCTGATCCTGCCATGAATTTGAGGCCAGCCTGAGGTACACAGTGAGATCCTGTCTCAAGAAACAATAGGGGCTGGGGATTTAGCTCAGTGGCACAGTGCCTGCCTGCCAAGCACAAGGTCATGAGTTCAATTCCTGGTACCATAAGAAAAAACAAAAACAAAGAAAAAAACAATAAAAACCAAACCAACCTAACCCAACCCAAACCAACCAAACAGAAACAAACAAACAAAAGAACAGCAATCCAAGAACTTCGGCTTTTCCCTGCTGCTTTGAGGTATGACTTTTGGCTGGAGGGCTGGAAGGAATTTAAGTCTTACTTCAGTCCCTTTAGTGCGGGGCTAGGCCGGTCTATAAGAAGTCACCAGGAGATGACAGGACACACAAGACTGCCTGTCAAGGCCAGGGCTGGGCAGCAGTCCTGTCATGTTATCAAGGTCCCGGGCCGCTTCCACCTGCAGCTCCGTAATCCCTAGCATGTGTCACTTGACCTTGTGTGCCAAAATGACACCAGGTATGTCTTCCAAACGAGGAGGAGGGGGCGAAAGTGAATGGCACACACAGCTGGCTGGCTTTACCTTGGCGAAGTGTAGCGTACCCAGGGGACAGCACCTTCATCTGACTGTCCCTGGCTGCTTGGGCTCAGTTGAGCCCTGCCACCTTGAACAAAGCCCAGGCTTTGTTGGATTTAGGGAAAGAGCATGGCATAGAGGGGGCAGAAACGCACTGCCATGCCCATGCTGTGTACAGAAGGCAGATCCCAGCACGTGGGATCCACTCCAAGCCCCTGTGCTCCAAGAAGCCCCTTGGGCTCCTGGGAGTCTGGGTCAGGCCTCTGCCCTTGGCTGGAACACTTGCCCTATGGCTACTGACCTCCCTCCTCACTTCCTGCCAGACGGCCCTTTCCACTGTCACCCTTAGCCTCATTGTCTTTGTTTCTCATGGTAGACCTGACACTGCTGGGGTCCTCGTGAGAAGGAATGTTTCTGAAGGCTGGGACCTTATCTGCATCTGTGACGGGGTATCACCAGTGCTGGCATATTCAAAATAACATTCTGCAATGAATGAATGAATAGGTGGCAGAGGGCAGCAGAGGAGTCTATGGAAGAACAGCTGGAAGCGGTGATCAGATATCTTCGGTAACTGCTTCCTGTAGGCCGGAGTTTGTGTCCAGCGATGTTTCCCCCACATCTCATATGGAGCAGAGCCTAGCGTGGGCTTGTGACCCTTATTTCTATGGCTGACCTCCCTGACTAGGAGTGTTGGTTTCTTTCTGAGGCAGAACCTCTTTGTCTAGTGCAAAGATGACCACCTGCCAATCCAGATGTAAATTCCACCCACTGAGCAACACGTACCCCTTGGTGTCTGAGCCTGCAGAATCCATGAGTGCAGCTTGGTTGGTTCCTGAGCCTTTCCCTAAGCCAGCCCTGGCGGAGTGGGGAGCAGGTCAGGCCAGGCCAGTGCCAATCAGGGGGCCTGAGGAGGAGGGAGTGGCTTCTCCCAAGAAAAGAGAGGCTTTCCACCAGCAGGGTCTGTGGGGCAGGGCCAGGTAGCAGCAGGCTCAGCAGTGCAGGCTACACGCCTGCCCCTGCCCTCTGGAAAGTGGATGGAAGTCGACAGCGCCCAGCACGGATGGTGCAGAACTTGGTGAATGGCCATGTTGGCCAAAGAGGAGAAACAAGGGGCAGGTGCTGTGTGTTGTGGAATGGGCCGCTCCTCTGGCATGCTTTCTCTCTTTCACAGCCATTTCCTGTTTGTAGCTCTTGTTAAAGGTGCTGGAGGGGCTGGGGATTTAGCTCAGCGGCAAAGTGCCTGCCCGGCAAGCTCAAGGTTGTGAGTTCAATTCCTGGGGGGGACACAAACAAATAAAAAAAAAAAAGTGGTGGAAGTGCTCGCCCCTGAGGAAACTAGAGGCGGGTGGGCTCATCGTCAGGGCACGGGGCAGAGCTGAGAAGCCTGCAGGGCTTTCACAGGGGCGCGAGCGCCTGGCCATGGGTGCTGCTCTCCACCCCTACTCCTTGCTGTCACCTGGTGAAAGTTTCTAAGGATTGAACAATTTTTAGGGTTTGTTTTTTATTTTGAGATAGGTAGTCCAGGCTGGCTTCTAACTTGCGATCCTCCCATCTTAGCTTCCTTAGTGCTAGGGTTACAGGAGTGCATTAGCATACCTAGCTCTTTAGAGTACTTTTCAAGAAGTGAAATCACTAAGTTCCAGAGGAGGGAATCAAGATGCCCTGGGCCTGGTCTGAATAGTGCTTATGTCTCTAAAGTGGGACAAACAGCAGCAGCCGTATGACTCTTACTTGGCAAGAGGAGAACTGTAATAGCCTTGAGTTACCTGTGGCAGAAGCCCTGAGGCCAGTAGTTGGTTGGGTAATCATGTACATTCAGCTAATAACAGGGATTTATGGAAGGTAATACACAAGTTCTTGAAGTATGTATCCGAAAGCATAAATATACATTCATTTACTAGTCTTTTATGTGTGTCTGAGTGTGTGTAAGTTACCGGGAAACTGAACCCAGGGCTTTGGCACTTTGTACTGAGCTACCACCCACCTCCCACCCCCTTTTGAGATAGGGTCTCACTGTGTTGACCAAACGGCTCCAACTTGAAATTTTCCTGCCTCAGCCTTCTAGAGTGCTGGGATTACAGGTGTACAGCACCACACCCGGCACGCACTCATCTCTTAATCTAAGATTCAGCCTTCTAGGGGTTACCACTTGGAGCCCCCCTCTGCTTTCTTCCAAGAACCACACCAGCAGCGCACCTCTGCCGAAGCTGGCCAGGGCATCACACTTAGCAGAAACAGCACTCTCTCTCGCATCACATTCACATTCCCCAGTGTGCACAATATTTAATTCAATCATGTAAATGCCATGGTAAACAGAAACAGACAGCATACACTTTTGACTATGGAAGTGAAATGCTGTCACCAGTGGCTGCTGAAGAGTGGGTGGACCAAGAACAGGTCAGCTGCAGTGCTTTGCCTGGGAGGGTAGGGACCCGTCCGTGTGTTCGCAGGGCTGTGAATAGCTTTGTCAGTCACACAAGTGACCTAGATGGAGGTGGATGAAGGGAGACCCCCGTATCAACCTGTATGTGCTTGTCAGGGTGAGACCCAAGGTGACAGCTGTATGGCTGGGACATTTCTGGCCTTGCAGTGTGTTCCCGGGTGAACAGCTGGTCATATGCTCACCCCTGCTCTGCCCTGCTTCACCTTGAGGGGACCATGGGAAGCGCAGTTCTGCTCCTGCCCCATAGAGGGCACTATTCTACCCCTCCTGCTGGGGACCGAGTGGGGAACCCCCCAGATCTGGGTTTCCTTCAGCAGTCCTCTTAACCCTAAAGCCATGTCCTGCCAGGCGTGGTAGTGCACACCTGTAATCCCAGCACTGGGAAGGCTGAGGCAGGAGGATCATTGCGAGTTTGAGACCAGCCTGGGCTACAAAGTGAGCTCAAGGCCAGCCTAAACTGCAGAGCGAGACCCTATCTCAAAAAAAAAAAAGGGGCTGGGGATTTAGTTCAGTGGCACAGCACCTGCCTGGCAAGCGCAAGGTCCTGAGTTCGATTCCCGGTACCGGAAAAAAACCAAACCAAACAAACAAAAAACCTAAAGCCATGTCCTCCTGTGTGGCTGCTGCTAGTGGTAAAAGGTGACACCTCAGCTTTTGTCTTTGCTCTTTGTACTCCTATCAGTCAGGGTTTACTAGAGAAACATATAACACAAGATACACTACAAGAAATTATAAGTTTGGCTTACGATGGTCAGCCCCAGAGTTGGATGAGGAAGCGTGCAGCGGGTGTCTGCACACTGGAGATTGAAGAACCCAACCCCAGGCCTGGATCTCACTGCAGTGTCTGTGCAAGTTCCTATCAGGAGGCTGACGAGTCTGCGACAGAATGCTGAAGAGTCTACGACAAAGGCCGGAGAGCCAACACCAGAAGGCTAAAGAGTCCCAGGCGGAAGCCCAACAGTCTGCACCAGAATCCAGGAGATGACCAAGGTGACCTCTTCCGAAGAATCAGCAATCAGTCCTTGCTCATTTCCCTTTTATGGTATGTAGCCTACTCACCCTGGGGTGGGAGGATCCTCACCCACACCATCTCGGTGCCCTCCTGGTGCACAGGCTCAGGATGAATACAAAGAATGAACCCTGGCTCCCTGCTGAGTCACACAGTTAGCCTTCTAAACTCTCAAGTTGATACAATGAACAACCTAGAGCAGGAAGGGCATGTCCTTTTCATCAAAGGATGTAGAACTGCTGAGTCACTTAGTTAAGCTTCTAGACTCCTCAGGTTGACACAGTGTATCAACTACACTACTGTACTTTTCAAGTTGCTCTCCACATTGTGTGTGCAGAGCTCTGAGACAGAATAAGAAGTATCAGTGCAGAATCTGCATTCTGTGCAGTTTCCTTGGCCAACCCTGCCATAATATTTAAGTAAGAAAGTACATATACTGGGCGTGGTGGCGCACGCCTGTAATCCCAGCACGCAGGAGGCTGAGGCAGGAGGATCATTGCGAGTTCAAGACCAGCCTGGCCTACAAAGTGAGCTCAGGGCCAGTCTGAACTCAAGCAAGACCCTGTCTCAAAAAGAAAAAAAAAAAAAAAAAGGAAATTATATATGAAGGAGTTATCTATGGGAAAGGGAGAAAACAAAGTGTAGAAGCCATAAACTATTATTGTATGAATAAATTTGATATCACAGAATAATTGCATAATTACACAATGGTGAGTTTTCCAGTCGGCTCTATTAGTTTCCTTTGGCTGCTGTAACAGTTTAACGCAGACTTGGTGGCTAAAAACGAAGACATGTCCTATCTCACAGCTCCGGAGGACGGAAGTCTAAATAAGTATCACTGTGCTGAAATCAGACTCAGCAGAAAGGACTGGGGGAGCAGCCTAATGACGGGGTGGCTGCCTTGCACGTGCAAGGCCCTGGGTTCCCTCCCAGCACCACTCCCCCAACCAGTCAGCCAAGCAGGAGCAGAGTCAGCAGGGTCCTGTTCCTTCTGGGGCCCTAGGGGAGAATCCCTCCCTCCTCCTCCTGGTGGCCTGTGGCCATATCACTCCAGTCTCCAAGACCTGCAGCCTCCAATCTCTCCTCACTGTCTTCTCAGTGCCTTCTGCTTGTGTGTGTCAGATCTTTCTCTGTGTTTCTTTCAAGGCCGCTTGTGAGCGGCCCATACAGACAATCCAGGATAATCTCCCCCATCTCAGCTGCTTTCACTGAATCACGCCTGCAAGGACTCTTTCCAAATACAGCAGTGCTGCCATGTCCCCAGGATTAGCACCCGATCTCTGCAGGCCGCAACCAGCCTCGGGCAGCTGCAGTAGATGTGCCTCCCTTCCTGCAAACAGCTCCCTTGGCCACATAGTCTCCTTTTTCCTTAGAGAAAGACTTAAAGAGGCCTGCAGACTCACTTCGTCTTCTTTTTCTCTCTTCAACCTGAACCAATTGGGTGTTTATCTTTTTTTTTTTTTTTTTTTTGGTTTTTCTGCGGTACCGGGAACCGAACTCATGACCTTGCGCTTGCCAGGCAGAATGCTCACCAATTTTTTTTTTTTTTTTTTGGTTTTTCTGCGGTACCGGGAACCGAACTCATGACCTTGCGCTTGCCAGGCAGGCGCTTTGCCGCTGAGCTAAATCCCCAGCCCCTGGGTGTTTATCTTTAGCAGCCACCAAACTTGCCCTTGGTTAAGGTCTTCGTGGCCTGTGTTACTGAGTCAGTTACCTTTTGTTCACCACCACACTTGATGTGTCAACAGCATTGACACAGATGATAATGTCTTCTTCTCACATCTTCTTCATTGGGCTTCTGGGATACTCCTTTTTCTTGGCTGTCCTCCTCTCTGTGGTCCTCTCCTTGCTCTTCTACTGGTCCCTCTTCATTGCCTTTAAACCTTGAAGTGCGTCAGCCCCACCCTTTCCCTTTCTGTCCACTATGCCCAGTGGATGCCGTCTACTTCATATAGACATGAGCAGTTCAGGGTTTGTCCTCGGACAGATAAATGGCAGCACCCTTGACTTCTTCCGGAAGCCTGTTCCTCCTCTCTTCCTCAGCTCAGTGACTGCTGGTCCCATTCTTCAGGATGAAGCTACCCACAGGCCAAGGGGAGGAGAAAGGAATGAGGTTAACTGGACAGCATGTGCAGGTGCCGTGTCCAGAGGGAGCTTGGTTAGTTCATGGAACTGAGAGAAGATCAAGCAGGGGGTGGTTTCAGCAGAACCTGGAGCCAGGCAGGGGCCAGCCCACAGAGAGGCTTGGAGGTTTTGTTAAGATTTAAGCTTTAGCTGATCATGGTGGCCCAGGCCTGTAATTGCAGCTACTTGGGTGGGTGAGACAGAGAAGGGTTGCAAGTTTGAGACCAGCCTGGCAACTTTGCAAAACCCTGCCTCAAAATAAAAATAAAAAGGACTGGGGAAGTGTCCCAGTGGTAGAGTGACCCTGAGTTCTGCAGAGACCTGCACAGCCAGTGGGGTCCTGAGAGGGGACAACAGGAGATGTAGAAAAAACTAGACACATACTAAAAGGAAGGCTGGGACTGGGGGGACCTGACCTCTCTGATGGAGAGGCAGTGACAGCCCAGCGTGGGCTGCATCTTTATTTATGTAAGGTAGAAAGGGGGGAACATGCCACAGAGTCAAAAGTGCAAGGCTGCAGTGATTTCCTGAGAACACTGAAAGTGAAACATGGTCGGAGCTATCTGTGCTGTACTTAACAGGAACACCAAGGGCAGACATCTGCCGGACTGGCCTTGCTCTGGTCCCAAGGACCCTTGCTCACCTGTAGCTCAGCTGTGGCTCAGCTCCCCCCACTCCGCAAGTTCCAGCCCCAGTACTACAAGAAAAGAATTAAATCCTTTATTGGAGGAGCAGCAAAAAGTTATTGAACACAAAACTTGAACATGAATGTTCATAGCAGCATTGTCCCTCATAGCTAAAAAATGGCAACAACCTAAATATCCATTAACTGGTGGATGGATAAACAAAATGTGGTATATCCTCCAGTGGAACATTATTCAGCCATGAAAAGAGTAATTCACTGCTTTATGCTACAGCATGGATAATCCTTGAACACATGCAAAGTGAAAGAAGCAGACTGCAGAGTGTGTGGTTCCACTCCGGGGAGTGAAATGTGCAGACTCAGCACTGCAGCACAGAAGTGGACTGGTGGTTTCCTAGGGAAGGGAAGGGAGCAAGTGGGAGTGATCGTGGTTATGGCTCCACTGGGATAGGCAGAGAGTAAATGTTTAGAGTTAGATGGTTGAGGTCTTGGCTGTCTAACCTTGCAAATGTGTGGAAGTTACTGAGTCCCACACTTTGGAAATGGTAACTTTTTTTTTTTTTTTTTTTTTTTTTGGTTTTTCTCCGGTACCAGGAACCGAACTCATGACCTTGCGCTTGCCAGGCAGGCGCTTTTGCCGCTGAGCTAAATCTCCAGCCCCCAGGAAATGGTAACTTTTATGAGATTAATGGGGTACAAGTTTCGTCCCAGTTTTTTTAGAAGCCATTTGATGAGGCTTCACCAGTCCCCGTTGTCCGCCCCCCCCCCCCCCCCCAGTTTGACGTGTGTTGTGGTTGATACATTGTGTCAACTTGGTGAATGGAGAGGTTTGGCTAAGTGACTGAGCAGTTCTGCATCTTGGGGTTCATTGTGTTGGTTTGAAGAGTTTAGAAGGTTAACTATGTGACTCAGCAGGGAGCCAGGGCGCTTACTTTGTATTCATCCTGAGCCTGTGCCAGAGGAGGGCGTGGAGATCCTGAGTGCTACACGCCCCCTCGTGGCTGTAGCCTGCCTACGATATAAGGGAGGGAAAGAGGCCCGCTCCTCTCTGCCACTCCTCCCTTTTGCGCTTGTTGCTTTGCTGTCTTGTGCCACCCTGAACATTTGCCCTCTGCCATGTGCTGCTGTGCCTCGGAGCCAGCCAAGCATGGACTGGAACCTGCACAAACTGTAAGGTAAATAAACCTTTCCTTCCTTCATTTTGGGCATCAGGTATTTTGTCTAAGCAACAAGAGAAAAGTAACCAAGACAACATGCTTGGATTTATGTCTCCAGATGACTGTGGTGCTGACGAGTGAAGAATGGACTGGCCTGGGGGACGCGGAAGGAGACAGAGTCCCCGCTGGGAGCCTCTGCGACGGTTCAGAGGAGGCAGAGTTCAAATCTGCCAAGCGTTGATGGCCTGGGTCTTAGGGCTGAGAGCGGAGCAGGGCATCTTCTCTTTGTCAGGGTTGCCCGAGGCTTTGATGATTTGGGCTCTTACCAGAACTTGCATTAAAAAGTGGTATTCAGAACTTTAGAAATCAACTAATAACGCTTGATGAATATTTCTGGGTTTTGATTACAGTGTAACTCTGCGAAGCTGCAGGTCAGAGTTCACAGCCTTAGTCATTTGAGGCTTTTTTCTTAAACCCTAACTAATAATTGTCCTCGGAAGCTCCTGACATTCCGAAGAAACAGTAAATACTCTACACAGTTGTCTTTTTTTTTTTTTTTTTTTTTTTTGGTTTTTCTCCACTACCAGGAACCGAACTCACGACCTTGCGCTTGCCAGGTACACAGTTGTCTTTTGGTGGGAGGTTTGTAAATAGCTGATCCATGAGCATTACTCACGTCTCCTCGTTGCTGATTGGCTGCTGCCCTGTACCCTAACTGCAGATGCACCAGCACCTGCTCATAACAGGGTGCTGTACTTCTGTAGTTCTTTTTTTTTTTTTTGTCTTTTTGAGTCAGGGTCTCACTATGCAGTTCAGGCTGGTCTTTAGCTCACTTTGTAGCCCAGGTTGGCCTTGAACTTGCAACAATCCTCCTGCCTCAGCCTCCAGAGTGCTGGGTTACAGGCGTGCGCCACCACGCACGGCATTAGTGTAGTTCTCTTGAGTGTTCTTGGTTCTGTCCTTCTAAGGTGTCACCAAAACGCCCTGCACCTTCCAAGGCTTTATTAATATAGTATTTTATTAAATTAAGTATCTTTTGTAGACATATTTAGGGTTTAAACTGTAAAAATAGACATTGATAGGCATTTTCCTGACCATATCTGAAATTCATGTTTTTTTTCCACAATTCAACAGTGCTCTAGAAATGTAACCCCCATGAATTTTGGGGATCCCTGCAAGCAAATCATGATTTACTTGTCTCTATGATACTGACAATGGGAATGTGATCTTTGAAAAACTAAGCCAGAAGTCATGTGAACTTGCAAGAGACTATTAGGAGCAGTTGCCTTACGGGCATTCCCCAGCACTCATTGAAATCTACTTGAATTCATCACCTGGACTCTCTGATGACCTCGCTATCTTTAGTCACAGGACAACCCCTGCACCATACTCAGGCCAGTGGCATTATGAAGGACAGCCAAGGAAGATGGCCCTGCTTTTCTGGAAGATGTGTGCCAAGGAGTGTGTGACTTCTGCAAGTGGGCAGCTGCCTTTCTAAGTTAGCAGTAACACTTTAACCTAAAAAGTCAAATTCATCAGGAGGCTGAGACAGGGGGATTGCTAAATTCAGGGCCAGCCTAGGCCACATAATAAGTCTGGGATCAGCCTAAACTACATAGTGAGACCTGTCTCCAAAAAAACAAAACAAACAAAAATCAGTCAAAGTTACTCATTAAAAATAGTATTTGAATAAAATCCAAGACAAATTATCAGAGTCATAAGGGAACAGTTTCCAACCATTCATAGTGGAAATGTTTTTCATAGATAAAATTTCTGGAAAGTCTGCAAGTTTGGAGCTAATTCAGGTAATCACTTGTATCCCATGTCATTGCTGTTTCTTGTCATTGTTACCATCTGTTTCAGTGTCAGGAGCTCTGCCCCGTGCTCCATCTCCATTCATGTTTCTCATAGTTCCCTGTACCTACATGGAGTTGTGCGCAACTGTGAGTTTCACAATATGTTTCTGACAGAAGGCGACGTTTGACTTAGCTATGCTTTGGCTCTGTAACGTCCCCAGCTGGTGTGGTGGCACACGCCTGTAAGCCCAGTACTCGAGAGGCTGAGGCAGGAGGATCACCATGAGTTTGAGGCCAGCTTGGACTACATAGTGGATTCAAGGCCAGCCTGAACTACATAGCAAGACCGTGTCTCAAAAAGTGTCCCCTCAAAGGCTCATGTACTGGGGGCTTGGTCTCCAGTGCAGTGAGTGCAGAGGCAGGGGCTTGGGGAGGTGATAGGGCCATAAAGACTAACTTCACAAATGGGTTCATCTGTTGGTGGCTTCATACGTTGATGGCATTACTGGGATGTGAGAGTCAGTGGCCTCTCGGTGGTCCCCACGAGAAAACGGTGAGAGGATTTAGAAAATAAAGACAAGAGACAACAGCCAGGATCAGGTGGAGTTAACTCTTGCCTGATGAGCAAGAGGACTGACTCCAACAGTAGGGGCGTTTATTTTATACACTTGCATAGTATCATGAGAGATAATGTTGCCTAGTGACTAAGACTAGGACTGTAATTGTCCAAACAGGATATTTTTTTCAATACTGAGGTAGTTTGACTGCTTGAGGCACTCTGGATCTGTCCCACCCTCACACATGACCAACAACCAGCTCCAGCGGCTCCCAACATATCTCCTTTTTCTGTTTAGTTGCAGAAGTGATGGGTGTTCAGTTGAAGCTGGAGAAGCTGTGCTGGAAGAATATACTTCAAAGTCCAGAACAGTTATCAGTCTAGCCGGCAGCTGGCAGGAGTTGTTGGTGACTTGAACCTATTACTGTGGCATTGCTTCTCTACATCTTGTGGTTTCTCTTTTGCTGGATGTTCAAGACCAAGTTAAAGTGAGACCAGTAAAAATAAAAATTTAACCTTTTGCCAAGTATCAAGGTCAGTTAAATCTCTTCAGGAATCATCTTGGAACCAAGTGCAGCATCTCTTGATCTTCTATCAGTGTCAGCCATCTGCATGAGTCACGGCCAATGCTTGACCAAGGTGCTTTCTGTGAAAGCTTGAGAGATTTTTTCTTTCCTGGTGACTCTCTCTAGGCACACTACGTATCTTAGAATCACTTTCCTCTGTGGTCCCATACGCTCCTTGATCAGAAAATCAGGGACTCCACTGAGTTATAGGATGTCACAGCAGAGGTTCTCTTATGTCCTGAGTCTTTACTGACCTCGGAGGGCGTAGCCAAAATATTGGCTGTCCTCCAACCCAATTTATCTCTCTAATTTTTGGTCTCCAAACCTCAGTTGTTAACCATCCAGCAGAGAAGATTAATGGCATAACACTGTAAGGAAGGCAGAAAGCTTAATATTACAATGTGATCTGAATAGCAAACACCTTAGAACATACAAATGGAACCATTATTTTTTTAACAACCATGGATATCCTAATAAATAAATCCTAATAGAATGTTAACATACAACAGTTACATATTTTTACCCAGAAATTTAGAAATCAAAACCATACATAACATTGCTACAAGACAATCATGATGACATTTTGTCACATACGTAAATTTTCATTTTGACATAACATGGCTTTTTTAACCAATTATATCTAATACATAAGAAGCTTTTATCTAATTAGTTGTTCTTTAATGGAATATGCATCACAAGTTTTTATTAAAGGCAGAGGTCTGATCTGAAGAAAAGTCTTATCACAATAAACAATCTTTGTTTTACATTTTGGAAGACCTGTAGATCCAGAATCATGAATACATTTAACACACTCTGAGATTAACACTAATGAACTATCATACACATGTGAAAACATATGTTAAAATTTAGTTTTGTACCAAGAACATCTTTTATAAGAAAACCTTATTGTAATTTTTACTGAAAAACTTTCTTTTGACCAAATGACCCAATTTTGGGGGTGTCTCCTGAGAGACTATGGAGATCACTGGGGGTTCCTTATTAATGAATAAATGTTGGCCACTCCTCTTTTGACCAGTTGGAGTCCTACCCAATAATTTCTCCTCACCCTGAAGACTCTGGTTAAATATCTTAATTTTGATATCATTTAAACCAGCTGGTAACTCAGGTAAAAGCATGCTTTTAAATCTATAACCCAATTGTATTGTGAATAAATGATAAAAGAAAAATTGTTGAGCTCAAAATAAAGGGGAACAGCTGTTCACAGAATGATAGACAAACACATAAACAAGTATACAGAACAAACAAACAAACATCTTTACACAATCAGAGTGCAGTCAAATATATATATTTTTTTCCCGGTACTGGGAATCCATCAAATATATTTTTGACCAAATTGAATTATAGTAACTCTATATAACAATTTTAGAAATTTATAATTTAAATAGACTAGTCAGATTTTGTTGTCATTAGCAGAGATCTCTTAGAAAATCTTTGGAAGGAATAGAATCTTTTATCTATAATGAATATGTATATTTTGTATTTTTTTTATTTTGTAATTTATCCTCTTAAGAATACTATAACTCTCAGCATAGTATCCCTATATACTTTTTTTTAATGGTTTTTAATGGCGCTATGCTGCTGAGCTAAATCCCCAGCCCCATCCCTATATACTTTATTACCTATTTAGATCTTAGGTTTCCATTTTGTCAGTTTCTTAAATAGGCCTCAGGTCAAAACTAGCCTCACTGTTGTCTGTCGGCTGAGGCATCACTGTCACAGGACTGTACATCAGCTTCCTGAAAGGAAGAACCAATTTCTTTTCCAGATCTGAGTTCATGATATAGCCAGACAGCATGCTGTAGTACCCAAATAGGTCGCTCAGCATTCTCTGGAAAAACACAAGCATATCCTCTACCCCAGGTAAGAAGTGGACTGGGTCTCTTCCATTGTCTAGTGTGGAGATATCTCCAAAAGAACCTTCCTAACCGTTTTTCTTTTACCTGATGGAATTATCTTCCTTCTGTTGTACTTCCATCTTTTATAAAATTTTTAAAATTTTATTAGTATATATCGACAAGTGAAGTGGGAGGGATTGACTCCCCCTTTTATTTTTGTAATTTGGTTTTTTTTTTTTTTTTTTTTTGTATTTTTGAGACAAGGTTATGTAGACAGGCTGGCCTTGAGCTCATTTTGTAGCCCAGGCTGGCCTCCAGCTCACTCTGTAGCCCAGGCTGGCCTCGAACTCACAATGATCCTCCTGCGTGCTGGGATTACAGGCGTGGGCCACCATGCCCAGCATGTAATTTGAATCTTAATCATAATGTGAGAAAGCTATATCCAATATTTTGGAAGAGGAAGCCATCATATAACCTCCCTTAACCTAAGATGACCTATTTGTGAAAACAGAAGCAATTTGAAATAACTTGTCTGAAGAATAATAACAATTAATAACACCAGAGAAAGTAGTCCAAAATCTGGATGGAGCGAATTAATATTACCAAATAGTATGAAAATCATTTAGGCTGATCTAAACAGTTTGGGTAGGGGCTGGGGATTTAGCTCAGCAGCACAGCGCCTGCCTGGCAAGTGCAAGGTCATGAGTTTGATTCCTGGGACTGAAAGGAAAAACAAAACAAAACAAAAAAACAAAAATAAACAGTTTGGGTAAATAGTCTGTTGGAATAGGTGACCCAAATATGTTTTTTTGTTTTGTTTTTCTTCCGGTACCAGGAATCGAACTCACAACCTTGCACTTGCCAGTCAGGCGTTGTGCTGCTGAGCTAAATCCCCAGCCCCTAGGTGACCCAAATATGAAAAAGTTATCATAGCTTGTATTCTTTGGAGGCCAACACTAGGCCTGCTATTATTTAAATGGGATGTCAAAATTGAGCTACTGCTAAAACCACACTGCTTTCAGATTGTATTTTAAACTTTTATATTTATTTGTAAAATACTAAAAAGCTTTTTTATACCAATTTAATTTTGGACTGTAAAACAGGCAATCAAGGGGCTGGGGATTTGGCTCAGCAGCAAAGCACCTGCCTGGCAAGCACAAGGTTGTGAGTTCAATTCCTGATACCGGAAGAAAAACAAAAAACAAAAGAAAAAACAAGCAATCAACATCAATAGGAATTATGAGATTTAATTCCTGTAATTAAAACAAGACAGTTTTATTAGCTGTATAATCTAAAATGAGGAAATTTTTTTCTTACTATAACTCTTAAAAGACCAAATCCAAAAAATAAATAAATGAATAAAAGACCAAATCCATCACTGAAATATAAATTTTTTGAGACAAAGGACAAAGTTTTATTCACAGAAATTATGTTTTTTTTGTGTTTTTCTTTATGTTTGTTTTTGTTTTTTGGTTTTTTTTCCAGTACCAGGAATCGAACTCACAACCTTGCACTTGCCAGGCAGGCGCTGTGCTGCTGAGCTAAATCCCTAGCCCCCAATACAATTTATTTTAAACTAAAGGCAAACTTTTTATCTTGAGGATGGAAACAGCCTTTTAAATTCATCACCTTAAGGGGAAAATGTAAATGCCCCCCCCCCTTTTTAAATTCACTCTATTCTCTGTGAGGCCTTACTCCTTTACTATTCCCAAGAGAATGGCCTTTTTGCATCCCTCCAGGCAATTCAGCACCTCCACTAAGTCAGGAAATACCAATCAAATGCTATTGACTTGCAGCTGCCACACCCAGAGGCCATCTATACTTGCGTCTAGGAACCCTTAACACTGTTTTTCCTATAATCAATTTTATCTCTGTCAGAAGACCCAAAGCCCTTGGGTCCCCTTTCCTTTTTTTTTTTTTTTGGTTTGGTTTTTTTTTTTTTTTCCAGTACTGGGAATTGAACTCATGGCCTTGCGCTTGCCAGGCAGGCGCTGTGCCGCTGAGCTAAATCCCCAGCCCAGTCCCCTTTCCTTATTTACAAATTTTCCAATTTTTGTCAAGGGAAGAATGACTAATTGAGCTACACGAGAGAGTCAGGGGTGACTTGAACAGTATTTTGAGCGGACTGAACCATAATCTTATTTTCCCCTGTATAATCAGCATGGATAACACCAGGCAAAACCTGAAGACCTTTTAAAATAAGACTGTTGTGGCCTAGCAGGAGTCCCACCGTACCCTGAGGCAGAGGTCCGCGGACTCCAGTAGGAATAGTTTGGGGCCCCATTTTAGGAGTTAATACAAATCTGGAGGAGGGACCAAGGTCAAAGCCTCCACTCTGTCGCCTCAGGGGACTAGCTGCGCCTCCATAGTCTTAGCACCTGGAATGGGCTGTCTGCCCACATTCCCTCCCCCTCCCCAAGCGAATGCCGGCAGGCCGAGGTGCACAAGATTTTCTTGGCACCAGTTGTAGCTCTAGCCATGGGCTCTCACTCTGGCCACTGGATGTCCAGTTTTTTCCCGAATTCCGAGTGCAGGCATCGATTTGAGCTGGATGAATTTCCGGTGCCAAACTAGGACACAGCCTGGGGCAGAGCAGCACTGACACTTCAGGCTCTGGCAGTCACTGGCTGTAGCTTCCATTTTATCACCTTGGGGGCCAGCAAGGTGCTGGCAGGGCCCCAACAGTCCTGCTTTATCTTCAGGAATGGGCTCCACGGCCTGTACACCCCTCTACAAGCGGCTGTGTGGTTACTGCCTCTGTAGCCACAGGGGACGTACCCAGCCTCTGTGCGTGCTGGCCATCGCTTTTGTTCTGGCCGCTGGATACTCTATTTTTGCCCAGATTCCTAGCAATGGTGCCATCACGGACAGGCGCTTGCTCCTGCATCTCTCACACAGGTCTTGACGTTGGGAGTGTTTGAGGTCCAC